>NC_133034.1:10815729-11125625 GCF_048771995.1 Taeniopygia guttata
CTTTATGCTTAATTCAGAGCTAAAATTCAGCTTCTTTGGAGTATTTGAAAGCTCTTTTGGTATTTGTGGTTTCTCCTAACTGTGTGTGAACCAGTGAAAATGAACAGTTGAGTTTGTTGCTGTCCATTCCAGGATAAAGGGGTTCCATGTATGATGAATCTGTGCAGTTACTGTCACCTAATGAATTCAAATGTGCAGCATTCACAGAGAATTTCAAGCATCACCAGCTCTAATTGCCTTCTTAATCTTATTAATTATCTCCTTTTCTAAATTTTGTTTAGAGTCAGCATAAAAATATTCTTCCTGCTGAAATAACTTCATAGGCAAAGTTCAAGTGAGCAATTAGTGATTGCATCTGGTTTTGAGTTATTTTCCCAGCTTGTGGTAGTTCAGTTAATAACCTTTTAAAATTCTCATGTATATCCCCAGGCAGCTGTAGGTCTGTTTCCCAAATCTACTGCAATGTTTGAAGTGCTCGTCTTTCTGTGACCATCTGCTTTTCTTCTCCAAAGACCATAAAATCCTTGGCAACCCCTTGAATGAACCTCATACTTTCTAACATGCAGGAGTAGATGGAACACATAAACTAAAAAAAAAAAAAACAAACGATGGGAAGATTTTAATTCTGATATTAAAGCTGTTTTGCATTCAATGCCCATTACAAGAATAGATTTTATGCCTGAAAGCACCTTAGTGAACCATTATGTATATCTGCAGTGCACATAAAATTCCATTCCAGGAATACCAGCAAAATTCTTAAATTAGGCATTTCATTATTCAGTATCTATCATTATCCTGATTCTTTCATTCACAAAAGATACATAATACCTAAACAACATTGACTCTAGATGTTTCTTAAATTATTCCATGAACATATCTAGGGAATCATTCAAAATAATTCTCTTTCTTCCAGCATCCCTCTGCTAACTCTTGGATGTGAATACTTGTCGCATACCACTTGCCTAAATGCTGAGGCTTTCTCTAGATGTTGGCTACTTACTGGAATTATCCATTATAGTGTTCTGATTTATATAATTTTAAAGTTGAAAATATGATAAATTGAAATAATATTTGAATACACTAACATAAACTTATGAAATAGAAACACAAGTATTAGTTAAAGGAAATTAGGTAGCTATTTAAGCCTTTGAAAAGAGTGTTATTTTTGCAAACACACAAAAAAGTTGGTTTGAATCTAAGGGTTTTCACTGTGCACTACAATTTTAGTATGAGTTTCAGGTCAAGGGAGTTAACTGTGAATTCTCTATTTAACTGAAGTATTTAAAGTGCTTGGGTCGCCCAGGTGTTTTCTGTTTCTGTGTTTCCCCGAGGTGGTCAGTTAGCCACACAAGTTATGTCTATGCAAATAGATTTACTCAGCATTTTCTGGTTCTAAAAATATGTTGCCTTTTCTACCACCGTCTTCGATTCTTTTAGGATAAATGAGATTTAAGATTAGCTGTTTGGGTTTGGGGTTTTTTTCCTGTTCCTAGAGATTATCAAACTTCAGCTGTGCACTCACTGAGTTGTGCCAGCAGTTTGCTCTCTCTCTGAGAAGTAACTCTTCCTGAAAACTGCTCATGCGCAGCATTTACTATTCTTATGAATCCAGTTAACTTCACATGGTAGAATCATATAATTTTATGGTCCTCTCTTGTTACTTCTTGTCTAAATCCACTATGAACATGTAGAAGAATAAACAACACTTTCCCATTGAGTTTATTATAAATCCATGCTGATGATTATTCCCTGCCAGCACATCCCCTTACCTGTGTTGAGTCCATGAAACCTGAGGGTGGGATAGGTATTTGCATCCTTTGCACATTTATTTGTCTGGGATGCTAAGTGCTAGGCACCCAAGCTGCAGACAAGGCTGATATCCCTGGCTCTCCAGCTTCATTTGCACTTCTCTAATGGAGCTAACACAGGTAATTCAGGGTTTGATCCAAACTCTTACCTGAATGAGCTTTTCCCTCTTCATTGATTATCCAGGGAAACTAAGGAGACTAGAACCCTAACTCGGCCCCAGACACTGCAATTATTTTTCTTATACAACTAGGGCGGAACATGATGGAAACACTCACACCTCTGTCAGTACTTTTTAACTCAGGAATGTGTTTGCAGTCTCTGCTGACATTCCCAAGGTGGCCCAAAACTGGCCATTCCAGCAGTCTGAATCCTGACCTTGGCAATGCATCCTGAACTGGAATGTCCTTTGTCACTGGCTGACTTGGGGACACTTTCCTCTTGTTATGTGGCTGTTTGAAGTTGCAAAGCAGATTGTTTAGATCGATATTTGTAACTCAAGTGCTGTTGGTCATTTAATCTAGACTTCTGCTACCACTAGTTCCTTGCATAAACTCTATTTATATACTTCCATGCCATGTTTATATATATATAACAATACAGCATGGATGTATATAAATAGAGTTGTGATGTTTTTAATTTATGTCTGGTTTTCTCCTGCAGCATCATCTAAGAACATATTCTTACAAGTCTAACTGTATATTCTAACAAGTCAGTTGTATAACAAGGGGTCAGTTACGTAGTCAATGTCCTGGCTCGGGCCCATAGCTCCATATGTTGAGGCACTGCTTCTCAGAAAAGCTCTGCTTCCCAGTCAGGACTGTAGCCAGATCCTTTGTATGCAACGTCCATCTCCGACTGCACACCCTGTGGTGAGCCTTGCACAGGTGTGCTTTGGACTGGATATGCATTTACACTGATGATATAATTTGGCTTTGAATTTGTGCAAGCAGCCATTTGTACTTCCTGTTCCTGCTCAGTCAGGTGTGAGATTGCTACATACCTCTCAGGGAGTCTGCTTTTATTTTAGTAACAGCCTACATTTCCTTATCATCAGCACTCTGTATGTGGCACAGCTCAGAAGTGGCTCTTCCACTGAAAAACAGACTTGTAGATTCGCTACAACTTACAGATAAAACAGTGACATTGATGACTGGAAGAGCTGCTTCAAGCACAGGCTGACAAGGCTGCCTCTAGCAGCCTTCCATTGTCAGCCAGTGTGACCCTATTCTTTCATTCTCTGCAATCTCTCTTTTTCAGTTTTGAGAGAAGTATTGCCTTATTAAAATATTTAAACAATAATCTATCATAGGAAATGGGCTGGATGAAAAAAGACTCTTTGGCAATTACCACATGGTTTAAAGGTCTGCCATTCTCCCCACTTCATACTTGCTGCCCTCTCAGAAACTTCTCTGAGTTTGTGGTTTGTGTCCCTTGCATTGTGAGTGAGATATGCCTCCTACCTCTCACTTCTGTTCTTGACCCTTTTGTCCTTTATCTAACAGTAGAGTAATTTTAGGAAAAGAGGTTGGTTTTTCCAAATAGAGCCTTAATGGTCACTCTCCCCTCACCTAACTAATTTGCTCAATGAATTTGTTAAAAAATGCAAATGTACCTAAGGGGGTACTTTCTGAAGGCTTCTCTAAGCAGTTACAAGATTTTATAAGTACTTCATCTTAAGAAGCATTCCCTGCACCTCTATCTTGTAAGTTTTGCAGGTTTCCCAGATCAGAGATGACAGCCCTGGCATTTACCATGTTTTTTACCGTCATCTCCTTTCTGCTTGTTCCTATTTGGCAGCCCAGGGGGTTAACATACTTGTCCATGTTCATTTGGAAGAGAAGAGACTTAGTAAAATATTACCCTTGGAGGCTAACCTCCCTGTGTTTTCAATTACATTGTTTGTCTAATAATGAAAAAACTGGAATTATTGTAAAGAAGAAAGGCACTTTTTTTGCCTGCTCACCAGACAAGGTAGAAATGAAGGCCTGTAAATGTTTTCATCTCTTGAACATTCTCTGTGAATTGATACCCTGTTTCAAGAGACTGAGGAGTTTCCCACTCTAGGTGCTAACATGCCATTGCATTCATGGAAATGAATGCCCAGAGACAGGGCATGTCCTCTGGAATCAGCCTGCTCTGATAAACAACACACATTTCCATAACAGAATAGGCAGTGTGGGAGCCTTGGGAAGGAGATGTGACTTAAAAGAAAGTCACATTTTTCTCAGTCTTCTATTTCAGGTCTGACAAAACTTTGCTTTTCAAAAACAGGCTTACTCATTTCTTTGATTTATCTGTGTTATTCAGTCTCTACACTTTGTTTGTGGTTCCTTATGCAATATTCAACACTTGCTAAATTTGTGGGTCCTATGTTTGCATTTAATTTTTGATCAAATACTTTTTTTGCATCAGTCATATAAAATATTCTCAAAGGGAAGAATTAATATTTCTTTAGTATGTTTAACAACAGCTAACATCAGTGATCAGGAAAATTTTTTTTTTTGTAGGAACTGTTTAATTATGGTCAGTCTGGTCTTTATCCAAAGCCTGTTGAGTGCAAAATTCCCAAGGATTTCAGCAGTTTTCAACTCAGGCTTTTATGAGAACATTTCTGTCTCTGGCAATCAAGCCTCTTTTAGCCTGTGATGTCTCTCTCTCATGACAGATTAGAGTATACACACTTTCAGGGAAAAAGGGATGGTAGGATTAAGGAAAAAACAATAAGACCAAACAAATGCTGATTGTATATAATAATTGCAATGAAATAAACAAACAAACAAACAAAGCTCTAGTTATCTTCTTCAACATACTGTTAGATTTAAGATAGTATCATCTAGGTAGTTTTGTCATTTGATAAAGAGAAATATCTGTAATTTGATAAAGAGAAATAGCTGTTTTCAACTAAGCTGAATTTATTTGAAAACTAGGATTTTTTTTCAGATTTCTCCTACAAAATTCATATTAATTTCTGGAGAATGTGAAAATTAATCAAGACATATGTTAAAACTTGCATTAACCTATGCTATAGGTTACATTGCTCTACAGAAAACTCAATTTTTCATTGAAAATTAGTATGATTAGCTAAGGTAACTGGCTGGGAGGCTCCAAGGACAAAGTGATCTCCAAACTCTAATGTAGAACATGGCAATCATAGGAATGATCCTCAATGGAGAGAGGATGTGAGAAGGCAGAAGAGTAGAAAGGTAGCTGTTGATGAACAAAACCAAAGAGACCCTTACTTAGGCAAAAGTGATCTGAACTTTGAGGACAAAGACAGCTCAGGTGCACAAAGAAGCTGTAATTACAGGAAACCCAACCAAAATGAACTTAGCCTCAAAAGGTGCAATTGTTTCAGTTTTTATGTTTTTTTCAGGCTTACAGTGTGCTTTTTTCCTAATGATGAATAAAAACATTCTTACATTTCTCTATTGAATATTGAAAATCTTCCAGCTGTGGACACACACAAAGCTCAATAGGGATGGTTCTGGACAGATGCTGGTTGGAAAGTTTTACCATGATGAAGTATTTTTAACTCAGTAGGTTTCTTGATAGAGCACATTTTTTACCCTTAAATATTCATTGTCATTGGAGATCTTATTGACTTCCAGTGATAACATGGGGGTCTGCTTCAGAATATACCTTTTCACTGTGGTCCTTATAATAAGAAGCCCTCTGCTCCTTACTGCAAAAGTCTTTTCATGGAGTAATTAACAGTGGCTAGACATGTATATCCTGCAAATAAATATGTGCTCTTACCTTGAGTCCTCTTGATTTCAAAAGATCAGCATGAGCAGCAGTTCATCCTTGAAGAATGAACTTGCTTTACATTTTAAGTTCTAGCCTTTTTCCTTCAGCCAAAAATCTCTGAAATTTTAAGCTGTGCTGGATGTTTTTTTTATTCAAAGAATTTTAGAAAATGTGGATATCAAAAGGAAAAGCAAAACAAAATATAACATACAAATACATTAGTGTTCTAGATTCACATTGTGACATCTTATATATTTTGCAGTTTTAAAAAATCCCAACCAAAGGAAACTCGGAAGACATTCTGAAGAACTTTACCAACTAGTAGTGCCCAAATTTGTCTTTACTGTCTAGCAGGCATCAGTGTTGCCCAAAGATTGTAAAGAAAGAAAATGTCAACTTAAAAAAAAAATTTAAAAGTTTTTAAAAATCCTTAATAAGAAAAGCCAAACTCCCACTCAGAAGAGCAAGTTTAATTTTATAGAAAGTAAAAAAACCAGGAATCGGTTTCTCTGAACTAGAATTGCTATTAAAAAAAAATTTCCTTTCTCAGGGATTTTCCTTTCCTATTAAGGACTGGCAGCTTGTCTCCCAGCGAATACATTAACCCTCATGCTCCTCGTCTCCCTTTCTTATTTTGGTGTGCAGTGAAGCTGCTGCCAGTGCAGCCTGGAACTCATCCCACGGTGACTGTGCATGGATGGCAGCAGAGTCAAGCTCACTCTTTCTCCACACACACAAACAATCCAGGCTCATCTTGGTAACTCACTCAACAAGAGATACTACCAGCTCATCTCAGAGATGGAAGATTGTAATTATGCTAAAATTGATTAAACCAAGCTCTGGAGAAGCTCCTCTGGTCCTAGAAGAGCAGCTGAACTGCATGAAGGGCTTTGGTTGAATAGTGTTCATCATGGAGTGACTTAGCTCCTCCAGCCTTGGAGTGCTTGGAGCATCCGGCTCGTGTACTCAACAACCAGCTTCCATGGTTCTCCCGTAAGGATGTTTATTGAGGTCTTGTGTATCTCTTTTGGCCCAGTTCATACATGCTGCTACTCACAGAAGGATACCAGATTTATCTGAGCTATAGGGGCAGCCAGGATGGAAGGAGCCACTGCTGTGTGCCATATCATAGTTTTCTCTAAGGAAGGGTGTCTTCTGTGTCACTGCTGTGTGTCATTTGTGTTCAAAATGTATTTTATACTGTGCTGAGATACTCAGGTGTATTTCTGAGGGTTTTCTTCCCTCTGGCTCTGGTGGGGTTTTTCAGGTTAGAAAAGATCTCGACAGAACTGACTCTGCAGGACTTTAAGCATAAACTAACAAGCAACTATTAATTTTCCATCAAGGCTCTCCTGTAGCATTATCCTATCATTTTTTGGACTGGTTGTATAATTGATTATGTCCCCCTTTGCTTACATTAAGTACAATCTTTCCAGAAAATCTGTTAGATAGGAGACACTTTCATTGGGAAATACTTGAAGATTTTATTTAGTACAGTCAAAAGTGTCAAAACAGCTAATTGAACACTTTCATCTCCATGACTAATGAAAGATTAAGTTATTGCAAAAATATGTCACAGAAATCTAGAAAATTTAACAAAAAATAGCAACCTCATTAAATCTGAAGGCAGTTAAATGCTACTGTGGGAAGTGTCTCACTGCAGAGGCCTTTGCAAATGCATAAGGAGAGCACCACCACTGTACATTTTGGTGCCTTGAAATCCTACAGATTGTTCCTAGGTAAATTCCTCAGGGACCTGGGATCTCAACCTGTTTATCTACAAGTATTCAAGTGGGTTTCTGGTAGGAACAAAGAAGCAGTTAGAAAGTAGGTTTTACCCAAGAAAGACAATTCAGTGTGTGTCAGTGGTAGTGCAATGGTAGTGAGTGCTGTTTAAAGGTAGCATCTGCCCTGCTGTTCTACATTTATATGTCCCTAGTATTTCTTTCTCAGGGCCCACAAAGTTTAATAAAACTCAAATCAGACTATGGATGTTGTAGGCAATCCTTTGAGAAACTTTGCACTAATTACAAATCTGTGGTGCATGGGCAGTTGTGTAAGCAAGGAAAAAATCAACCTTACAAGTAAGCTCAATTCTTTCATCCTGTCTGGAAATCTGTCTCCTTACTACTAGTAGTAAATCTCATCAGCTTACCCTAATACACTGCTGAGCTCTTCTCTTTTTCATGTTCCTCTTTGACTTCCTTTTGCCAACTCTTTTTCTTTGTTTCCTTCCCTCTTTCCTGTCTGTGATGCCCAAAATTTGTAAGCCATATGTGATTCTTTCCCAGAAACATATCTCTGCCATCTTTCCTTCTTTTCCTAATGTGTTCTGCTAAAATGTTGAAGAACCTTGATTTTTGTGTCAGACTGAGTTTCCATCCTTTGCCACCAAGTGACAAAACAATGAAGGGTATTACCTTTCTTGTTTATAGAGGGAAAACTGATGTAGATTGAAATATTGTTTAGCTTATTGTTCAGCTTTCATGACAATGAGTGGTTGGTTTGGAGGCAGAAGATGATTTAGTGTTGCTTTGATTTTTAAAAGTGTTAAAGTTCTCATAAAACTTCTTTAGCCCTCTGATAATGTTTACATATTTGAGAGTCAGAGTTCCCACACAATTTCACGTATAAATAGGATAGTTTACATATTTCTCTGTGGGTTGAGAGAAATGATTGATCTTTGGACCAGTGTGGTTGGAGAGGTGGGAATTCCATCCTCCAATCCACAGTCACTTTTGAAATTTTATAAATGCTAGATGTTTAAATAAAACATGCTCATTTTCTCTCTTGAACTCACCAAGCTTCTGTGTACTCATTTCATGTCCAATAACAACAGTTTAGGGTTTCAAAGAGAGAATGGGACTGGTATAGATAGTGCTATGTGTATTCCTTCCAGACTGACAGAAAACACATAATTCATGCAAATGCTGTAGAAATACTGTGGAAATTTTGAGCTTTTGAAAGAAGTGTGCCCATACTTGTGAACCAAATAGAAAATCTATGGAATAAGCCTATTTTCTCTGCTTAGCTGCTGCCTTAGTCTGTGATCCTAAGCCATTTTTGAATAGAACAATTTCCCATGGCAAAATGAAATTTGGTAAGCTGTTTATTCATTTTAGCTACCTCTTAGAAAATCACATTGTGATAATCAAGACATAGGCACGGATTTTAAGTGGAATTCTATTGCTTTCAATAGGCTGTAAATCAAGGCCATTTTGAGAGGAAAATTTTATGACATAGAAGATATAAAAAAGGGTCAGAGGTGGAGATAATTCCCGCCATTATAACTCCATTCCCAAGTTATACAACTTTTCATAAATTACAGAGGGTAGAGACTTCTGATAGATTTCTTTGTGCTGTTTTTCCTTAGAAAGCTAAAGGGTGAAACGTTTGAAAACAATTGTCTGAAAGTAACTCTTCTAGGTACTGTTTGCATGCAGGAAGCATATGAGCTTAAATTTCATTTCTCAGATGTTATTTATTCAATTCTTCTTACTTTCCATCCAGGTCATTTGTTCAGCTACTGTGGGATGTATGACAAATACTTTTAATTTTTTATCTTAAAAAATATTTTTTTCCTCCATGAAGTCACCTCTAATTTTAGATGTATTTGATTCCTTTTTATTTGTCATTCTGTGTCTAATTTAGTTGCCTGCCAGCTCAGATGTGACATTTCTGGATTATGCTAATGTATACTGATTTTCTCAAATCCACCCACAGCCAGTTTTGCTTCCTCTGATTGACAAAGATGCCTTCAGATCTGCTGATCTGGCAGAGCTGAACTCAGGTCATCAAGCAGTTTGGGACCCATGTCATTGGGTCCCTACCTTGTGGCAGAGAGGAGTTGCAGAATTGCAATGTCATACCTTCACCAGGTTACAAAATGGGAAAAAGAAATAAGATTAATCATTGATCTGAGGTAACAAAAGCTTTTTGATAACCACATTGCCTACTTGTCTAAGGATATGGGTGCAATGCAGTTACTTGTAAATATGACACTCAGAAGAATATGGAAACAAGTCTTTTCAATTTTCTATGGAGTGAGATATTCACCATAACTTATTCCAAAGTTCCTTCCTCTTTCTTAGAAGAGATCTTATTTGCCAGAGTAGTTTATTAAAAATATAATGTATTTGTTGATATGTAGAAAGGACCTGTAAATTTTATTCCTATATAAAACTGAAACGTGTTGGTATAATCTCTGAGAACAGATTGGTAGGAATTTCTTGTGGGAATAGCCTTAATTTCTGAGTAGAAATCAGAGGTGTGATCTCCATGTGTGCACACAAATGTGTGTATATATATTTCCAAAAAGCAGGTTGCTTCCTGATTTTAAATGAGCTTTCAGTTTTTGTTTGATGGGTTTCAAAAATTTAATAGATCAAAGAGTTCAATGTTTACTGTAAGGAAATCATCATATTTAGGTCACAGATAATAGAGGAGGGCTGTTAGATGTCCTAAAAGCCAGCAGATTTCCTGTTCCAGTGACAGCAGATCCACTGGCAGTAGCTGCAATGTGTTCTTAGTGTGACAGCTGATGGCAGAAAAGCCTGAGAGTGAGAAGTGTCCTGCTTTTCCAGGCTCTTACATCTCTGGCCAGTGGTTTGCTAACACAGAGTTTATAAGCTGCTCCTGAAAATTAGATTTATTTCTAATTCAAGAAGAAAATTCAGAGGAAATTATTGAGCACACTTTATATGAAATTTTGCTCAGATTTAGTTGTTTTTCAGACAAGCTTCTAAAAATCTGTAATATTGTCTGTAGTCAGGAATAAATTTTGCCCTTCATAATCTCACTTGAACCAGTAGCCATCAGCATGGCAAATTCTTCACATAGCTATACCCTAAGGCAGAAATTAGGTTTGTGCATTTACTTGAACTAATTAGGAGTAAAGAATTTTGTTTTTGCAGAATGCAATTTTGTTTACTGCCCTGAGGTCCAAGCAAAATAAGAGCATTCGTATTAGTGCCCTTTTAATGGTATCTTACATAATACTGACTTATTTGGTCTTAACATTACTGTGCAGACAATTAACAAAAAAAATCCCTTTTTAAAATAATTTGTAAACTATCGAGAACAGGAATGAGGTCTTGAATATCACACTAGACATTTAAATGAAGAATAATGAAGAAAGAAGATTCCAAAACATAGTCTTGATGGTAGCTAGGTATTTTTTGCTTCATTACTTCCATGCTGGGTTCTTATTAAATCCCAATCTCTGAGATTTCTGAGATTTTCCAGGCAATTATCATTACTGTTAATATGTGTAACTTCTTCACCTACACCAGCTCTAGCCAGACATGTAGTAGCCAAACCCATGTGTGAGTAGCCCAAGGTTGCAAGGAACATTGCAGTATTCCTGAAAGCTATGTGCCAGGGATATGAATCTAAGCCATCAAACAAACGGATAATGGATTAGAAAACCATGATTCCTTCTGAAAACCTAGATAATACTTCATTTTCTTGCACTTCATTCATGCAGTTTTGTTCTACTGTAATTGAGAATCACTTCTAGGTTTCTCTAGAGTTTTTGTGAAGGGTATGATCAAGATTAAACTCCTCTCAAATTCTGAAGTTAAATATAAACAAGCTAATGAAATAAAACCTGATGGTTGAATTCTGTCTTCAGCTTCTGAGTGAGGCTCTTGGGACCCTCTGTGAGTGGAACAAATGTGGCTGTACTCAGAAATGGCTTTATGAGTTTTTCTGTGCATATTCTGCAAGCATCTGCCCAACTTCGCAGGCTTCACAGAAGCCTGTAAGTACATATCAACATTTAGTCCAGGGGGTAATATCAGAGTATCACAAGATCAATCTGAGAACTAATACCAGAATTTATTGGGGTTTTTAAGTTTTTATTTCATTATTAGTAGGTGTTACATTTTTTGTCATCTTGATGTAGTAGTATCTCTGAATGACATCTACTGAAAAATCACCTTCTGTTCCTAGCTGTAATTATTTGCTATAATGCTGGTGGCTTTTAGATTCATGTGTCACCTCTAGCCCCCATCCAAATTTTATATACTTCTTTTACTTAAATGAATTCAAAGAAGTTACTAGAAAATGTTGTATGTTGCTGTAACCTCCTCTATGTTGGCCCACTTTGAGCAGTGGGTCAGTCCAGACTTTTGACCCATATTATGGTGGTTCTGTGACTTCAAGGTAGCCAGTGCTCCTAAAACCCTATTTTACTGTGCAACAGATTGAATTATGTTTAACATAGCTTACTATGTATGACCTGTTAGTTAACTGCACGCTGCTAAAAGCCCACCATATGCCATCATGAGACTCAGTTCAGCCTTGAGAAGTCCACAAAAACAGGTGTTATAGACTTTATTTATTTATTTAGTCATTCATTAATTTATTTATTATTTTATTATGTGATTATTTATTAAACTGCTTCTGGATCCCAATATAGAGCATTGAAACAATTGCACAATTAAATCTTCCTACTAATTATAGTTCCAGCTGGAAACAGCTGCTCTCTTGCTTGCCCTCCAGGTTGCTTTTTGCAAATACTAGGTGCATCATTTGTTCACTGCTTACGGTAAATGGAAGAAATGCTAATCAATTTGGTCCTGACAAGTGCTTGTCCTTTGCTAATAGAGGAGCTCTTGTGTGTGTTCGAAATTGAAATAACTTTTTATTGAATTTATAATGCATGAGATTTTCTCTGAGTGAGAAATACCCTGGTTAGTTGTTTTAATGCTCATCCTGATAATATAGTTTATTTCATTTGCTGTGAATGATACGTTTGGCATATGTAAGCAGTGGAACAGTACAGGCCCAAGGGAATACCATATTTCCCATCATCATGTATGGCTTGCACTTGGGCTGAACTCTGTCTTTTGAGAGTTGCAAACTCCTAAGGAAATAGAGATGCAAATTTTAAGATTTTTTCTAGTATTTTATGTCAGTGATCAACTCTGAATGTGCATGCCTGTTAGGAGACTGGAATTTGTGTCTCTTGGGACTTTTGATTGTTATTTTTGGCAGTCTCCCTGGCTTGTTATCCTGCTGCTTCTAAGACAACAGGGATTTGCACCTGCTATTGAAAGAGCATATTTATATCTTTCAGTCTGAGCTGACTACAGACCCAGTGACACCTTTGTCAGCTACCTAATGGAGCAATTTCCTTTGCAGTTTGTATTCAGTTCAGGGTACAGAGAGGTTCTGTTTGATGTCTTCACTCAGATGCTCTGGGTGCTTTTGAACAGTCGTGCACTGCAGGACAAATGTGCTGAGAACACAGTGAATGCTGTGGGAGGAGAAAGTGACTTTATTTATATCTTTCCTGTCATTCATTCTTTTGCAGCTCTAATGTTAGACCAGTAGCAGGTAGGCCATTTTCAGACCTTGTTTCTCCCAGGGTTAACCAGGATATCCAATATCTGCACAGAAAGTTAATGGTGAACCCAAGCCATGTCTTAATCTTTCCATAAATAACTGAGCAGAGGCTCTTACAAAAGACTGTAACATGCTGGAGAGGTCGTGTCTTGCGTAACATGATACAGTTTCCTGATGGTGGAAGCAATCATATTTTAATTGCTAGTCTGTCACAAAGTCAAAATTCTCTTGGAAACTAAGGAAAAACCTGCTTGATACTATCATGTTATCCAGAAAAAGGTGAAAGTAGAAGGGGCTCCTTTACATTCATTCCTCAAAGGAGCAGTCTAAGTTAAGCCATTAACTGTCTGAACACCCCAAACTAGAACATCACTGAGACTGCACACTCAGGCAGGTGTGCTCTTTGCTGGGCAGAGGGGAACATCCAGGTGGAAATTGGGGAAACTGGAGCAAGGTGGATGGGAGTTAGAAAGAGCAGCCAGGTGGAAACAAGGTCATGGACCTTACCAACACAGCTGGCTTGGTGAGCTCTCTGTTGTACAGAGGAGCAACATGTTTTCCAGGAGCAGCAGAGGCAAATTATCATTCCAGGATGCTTGGAGCAGTATTTTTGATATGAAGAGTGTCTGTTTTGCTTGGTGTAGTTGTCAGAAGATTAGCACTTAGAGGATGGGATCCTTAATGCTTTTAACCCACATGGTTTTAGGTGTTTCTCTAATTTAATAAGGTATTTGGATACCAGTTCAATGGCATTCCAGAGGCTGGAGAGAGGAAAGGACTAAGGTACTATGCTAAGTACCTCCTAAAAATTAAATGTGATTTAAGTGCTTCACTCTTCTTGACTAAGAATAGATTATTCAGAAAAGCCTGCCTATATCTCAGTGTCTCATAAGATTCTTTTGCTATGAAATATTTGATTACTGTATCTATCCATTAATGATATGTGACTTCTGGTTGGGAGTTGTCTCACTGTAAGAGGTTAGGATAATAATTCAGTTCATCCTTAAAAGCCATTGCTGATACCCAAGTTTGCCCTGCTTGTTGTTCTCTGGAATTTTTTTACCTGAAGGATCACTGAAGCCAAGAGGTCCAGCAGGAACAGGATTTATTGGAAAGCTGTTAAGCCTGAGCTACATACGCAAAGGAGGACTCACTTTCCACTTGACTACTTCCACCATCCCTCTTTTTTAAGCTACAACTCTTGCTGTTGTGCCTTATAGTTAATGAGGTGCATTCGTACAAGAGGAAGTTTATCTGAAGTTCTAGAACAGTGTAAAAAAATTGAAAAAATTATATTTGCACATCACACTGTTTGCTGTATTTGAAAGAGTAAACTTTTTATACAGCACATCTTCCTGCAATGTGCTACTATTTCCTTTCCTGTTTTCCAGAAAAATTCAGAGAGAGAGCTCTTGAAATGAATTCAAGAGAAATGCCACAAGCATGATTTTCATGTTTCTGCTTTGTAGTTCCTGGATGTTTGTCTGGCTTTTAAATTTCCCATGGAAAAAATAATCTATCTCTTCTATAAGCAACATTTTTCTATTAATAATTAATTAGAATTCAGGGAGGTTCAATCAGAATTTTAAATGGGATGTCTAGTCAGAGCTATAAAATCTTATAGCCAGGGGATGTAAAGCAAGCATACAATGAGAGTGGAAGATTGGAATAACATGATTTGTTCTAATAATGTTCATTTTTTCTGTTAAGACCTGTTAGCCTGCCATATAGGTTTACTCTAGGCCTTTCTCTATATATATTCTCTCTATACTATTCAAAATACATATATATGAGGTCAGCTGATAAAAAATGCTAAAACTGAGTGAGATAAAAGGTTTTTGTAAAGATCTTTATGGAGTTACCTTTGAAGATTGTAACCCACAGCTACTTTTTTGTGTGTGTGTGTGTGCAGTTTTATATTGTTATGATTATAGACTTTGATGTTTTGTAATGTATGAAAACACAGGTTTATTCTTTAAGAATATACTGCACCTAAAGCCTGAGAAGGTATGCAAATTACCATATTTAAAAGCATTGTCATCAGAGGGCAGAAGTTTTACATCTCCAATGGAATGGCAGCCCTTTCTCCCCAGAAAACTTTCAGCTTTTTCAGAAAGAGCATTGCCATGGTGTAGCCATATAAGATATAAGCAAAATAGAACTCTGTGGAAAGATAATGTCCTGTATCATATGTAGTTGGAAAAATGAAAAAAAAATACAAAACAAGATTTTTGACACAATAAGTACTGAAATAATCAGTGAAATGTCTTCTATGTGATAAACAAGCTGTTTCTGAATTTCATAGATTGTCATGTGCTTGGCTCTTTCATGATGGAAATTTTCTTCAGCACTTCACTCAAAAGTTTTCACCAGACAATTTTGAACAATAATGATATATTTGGGGAAGGAGTTCCAATAACATAATTTTTAATTCTAGCCAACCTATAGATTGGCCGGTGACAGAAGAGTCAAAATCAAGCACTCATGATCTGGGGAATGCAGGAAAAGTCCATATCTGTAGCATGGACCCAATGGATGGTACTAGGTGGATGACATGATCAGAGTGACCAGGTGGACAAGAAAGCCAGAAAGGTACATCTGGCAATCAATTGACTTAGAGGGCAGCTGCCAGACCAATTTGATGAGACATTTCCCTGTATAGGACCTTTTGTGTTCCTGCAGTCATGCTTAAGACTCAGCATACATGAGGCCAAGGTTTCTCTTTTGAGCAGAGGTGCAGACAGCACAAGTAGAAGGCAGAGTCTTTGTGCTGCATGACTTTGTGTTTCATGCATTCCTCATCAAGCTTTACCCTTTCCTGCTGCAGCATCCCCAAGCAGTAATTATTATCTGTTACTATGAAGTTGAGATCTCGGCTCTATTTTAAATTTCTCACTGTAAACCATTGCTAAAGGCAGGAGAGGTGGCCTGGAAAAGGGCCTTCTCCTACTTTCTTGAAGCCTGCATGTGAAAGCATCCTCAAGCATGTTTACCCAGGTGTTATCTCCCCGTTGCTTTGCTTTAATCTCTGCCAGCACATTGGCTGTCAGTGAATCACCAGAGGCCACTGTGTTTGCCAGGTGTCTAAATGAGTGCTTCTTCTGACTGCCTAAGAGTGGACCCACAGCTGTATGCTGAAAGCTCTTCCTCTTCTGTGCCAAATAAATGCAATAGGCTTTGATAAAACATGTAGGCACCTCCCTCCCATCCCCACTCACTGGAGGAAGCGTTGCCAAGCATTGTGCACAAGAGGCAAAGTGGAGAAATGGGTTACTAACTAAAGAGCCCTGCATAAGGTGCTAATCTTGGTTGTGAAAAAGCTTTGGGATTAAGTAGAAATAATGGTTTCCTAGGGGCTTGCTTTTCATTTGTTTCTTTGGAGAAATGAAAAGATTTATTCATAAAATTGTGGGTTTCCTGTGCACTTATTTTACAACTATTCATAGGTCCTGAGTATATAGAAATCAATGAATCTAATAGTGCCTCTATCCTGATATTTGTATTAGGTTATCTGAAAATGGGCAGCAAAATGACTTATCTAATTACAGTGAAGACAATTGTAATAAAAAGAAATATGACCTTTTAGACAGTTGGAAACGTATCTCATTTTCCCCGTTTTCACCAGGACAATCAGAGCTATAGTCAAATAATTCAGGTTTCTTCTTATTAAAGTTTATCAGCCTTCATTTTCATGTGAAAAACACATTTTTTATTCTGATTAAATAACTTTCAGTTTTGTGCTTGGTGTGCCAGAACAGAGGAACATCGATGAGCAGTAGTATTACAAGAGCTGTGTATCTCTCAAGCAATGACAATCCCTGATTTCCTGCAGCTGGAAGGGATCTGCTCATAGGACAATGCTGCACTTCTCCATAGATTTTTTTGGGTGTACTTTTCAAAGAAAACTTTGAGGCTGAGTCAGGCATAGATTGTGCTCCATTTATCCTTCACTAACTCATCTGGAATACCACAGGGAGTAATTGGGATTTTAAGAGGTTTATGATATTGATATTCAGTGCAATGTGAAAAAGCTTAATTGTTTTTAATTGAGCAGTAGTATAATAACCATTTTCTTTCAATTAAAAATCCTTTTGGGCCAAAGGCACTCACAAATCCAAAATGCTTTTTTATGGCTCATTTTCCTCAGTTTATTTTAGTTTTGACAGTTGAAGCCTTTCTCTAATGATAGGTTCCAAAACAAAGAATTTTGTTGGTTCTCCTGTGATTTATATTTCTGAACTCAAAGAGGGCATATGGTTCTGTCATGATATTTACAGAACTAAATAACCAAGGCAATACTTTCTATTATATCATTTCAAGCACATGTTGTTACAGCTTTTCTTTGCACAGTCAAATGAGCTAGCAGAAAAATCAATACAAAGATGGAAAACCTATTTTGCCTGTATTACACTGTTGGACAACAGGTAAACAGCTTATAGAGCTTGTAGGAACCCAAGCACAAAATCCTGACGAGCAGAAAATCAGTTTCATTTCTAGCAAGGTAGCCTGAGCATCAAAGACAAGTATATATCAACCCTGAAGTTTCTGTAAACCACAGATGTATGCAAGAAAACAAAGTGAAAAGAGCTTGCTAAATGTGGTAGAGGGCATCAGCCTTCAAAGCCAAATAGTTTGCAGTTTCCAAGAACAGGATGGTGCTATTTCACATTTAAGAAGTGTACTCCTGTCTTAAGGGACACTTTTCAAAATTAATGTTTTCTGTCTCGACTTCTTTGCCTTTAGTTTATTCTTTTAAGGAGCTTCCCCTTTATAAGTGAGAATTATCAACTGCTCTTTATACATTGCTCTTAGAAACTGAGTTTCTCTTCAGAAAAATGAAATTGCTACCTGGTTTCAATCTAGCCATTGAGAGAGAAAAATTTATTACTAAATTGTAGCGAAAGTTGTTTGAAAGAGAAACACTGACTCAGTCACCGTTTGAAAGAGCATTCAGGAGAACTTCTCATTCCTTCAATCGTGTCTGACAGTTGATGTTATTTTAATACAATTACTCCTCTTTAAAGTTTGCTCATATAATGAGGACTGCTTCCAATTTTATTGTGATGTAAATATTCCAGGACTTATACTTGGGTTTTTGAAGTCAGGTCTGTTTTGATTACTTTTTTATGCTCTTCAAGAGATGTGCAGATCTGAACAATAATTCATTTTACATTTCAACACATGACAGTCATTTAAGTTAAGCCTTTTCCTATGAGCAAGAAAGGTGTTTTGTATTTTAAACTCAGGTTTTTTTAGAAAATGTTAATGGGTCTGACAGCAGTGAAGAATACAAACTGCAACCAAACTAAACTTGTTTTACACCAAAGTAGAAGATGGAAATTGTTACCATGGACACAGGTGGAGCACATGAGACAAAAGGTGGTTGTGTGTAAAATTACCTGCAAAAATATTCAGCTCTATTCTTGGGCAAAGAGGCATGGGGCTGTGGATATGAATTGACCCAGCTGGAGGCTGATGGGGTGAAGTTGATCTCCCCTTGGTGCCTGGTTGCTGGAGATACAGGCTCTCAGGGCATCAAGCTCTCTTGTAATCCATTTTAAGCAAAACTGTGGGTCTAATTCAAGCATGCTGATTAAATTGTTTATATTGTTATACTAATTTATACTATTACACTAATTGCTGCTGGCTGCTTTGCCCGAGAGGCGCCAGGAGAGAGCACACAGCTGCTCATCTGGGCAGGCTGGTGACCTCTCACTGGGGCAGCACAGAACCACTGCAGGCAGAAATGTCTAATCTCATGCCAGCACACAGCTTTAGGCAACAGGAAAAATAATCTATCACTACTATAAAATTAAGAATCACAATTATTATTGTTGTAGTACCCAAAGGTCTGTCAGAAAGAGCTCCCTCCTCCACTGGCCCAAACAGAGAAGTAGCCAATTGCTCCTGTAACCCTCACAGGAAGCATGGGCATAAACAGGTGCAATGAACTGCAAATAAGATATTTATCTCTAATCATTGTTTCAGAGGGGTGTAGGTGTCTGCAGAGATCAATCTGTGTAACACACTTGCATGAGCAAGATAATGGGCTGGTCTCTTTTTAAAGGGTGGTTTTCTCTACGTTGATTATTGAACCTACCTCTAGTTTAGTGAGGAAAATTTTGACTTTACAGGAGGTATAAAAGAGTTTATTTATGAAACAAAAAGTTACTGTTTAGGATCAGATCAAAGATTTTTGACTCTAGATAGCTTCCTCAGCATAAGCATTTTGTTCCAGGATATCCAGCACATCCATGCAATGCAAAACATCCAGGTATGGACCAAATAAGTGGAAGGATATACTCACACAGACAGCTCAATGGGAGTTCTCAATTCAGAGGGAAGACACCAAAATATTGCAGTCTTTGCTTGCATTACAGTATAAATCCAAATTGCCATATTTGAAAAACAGAAAGATTAGGTATTATTTTGGAGGAAGGATATATCATTTGGCAATGAAATCAACTGATATTAGAGGAGCAGAAAAATTATAAAGAACACTATTTATGTGAACTTGTCATGGACAGTGGTAATTAGCCACCTCCTTGGGCATGAGGCATCAGGTATTATGGAGCACTTTGGCAGCTGAGGTCTTCTTTCACAGCTACATGCAGCTTTGTGTTCCTTCAGTTTCTCAGCCTAAGGATTGTGAGATGTGAGGAAAGCCAAAGTGGTATGGCTTTCTCAAACTTTTTCATAACTTAGAGAGATTGTCTCAGATCTCTTATTTTTCAGACATTTTCTTCATTGCTGTTGCAGTTGCCCTGGAGAAGTAGCTTCTGTAGTCAGTTCTGCTGGGCCAGAAAATATGGCTTAAATTATCTTGTCTCTTTTTCAAATAACCAAGTAATCAAACTGCAACAGATGAGTTTATTGCTGTCTCTGAATGCTAAAGAGGATGGTGACTTTATAAAATGCTGTTTATGGAGTGATTGACAGAGATTTCAGAGGCTTTGAAATCTCTGTCAATCTGAGTTTGTTGCTTCCCAAATCTTTCTATGCTCCCAGTGTTAAGAAGGCTGCAGGCTTAGGCTTTTGTAGGTTTTTTGCAAAAAAATATGAGGAACATGGAATAAATCAATGTAACATGATCAAATGTAAGGACAAATTCTGCAGGACAGTCTCAACCCTCCAAGCAGCTCTGAATGGGCACAAACCCAGGAAGAACACTTAGGATTTCAGGTGAGAAAGACATGCCACAGTGTCTCATAAAATCTCTGCCGCTGCAGAGCCCCCCTTCACTGAAGGGAATCTATTAAATCCTTCATCTGCCCATACAGGACACAGAAAACAGAGCAGTGTTTCCTTCCCAGGCAGTTTTTGTTCATATTCTGTTTATTGTGATGGCCAAATCACCACATTTGTCCCGACAGAGTGATGTTGCTGTGCAAGCCAAGTGCCAATCTATGTTTTCAGCTTTCTCTAAAGACTAACAACAGGATGCTGTCAGGAGGGCACAGTGGGGCAGGGGGTGGCACAAGGCAATTTCATTTCATGCTGCTTGTTTCTCTGAAAACCATATTTCAGCTAGAAAATGGATATATTTGATGCTCTGAGAAACATCAGGATGGGAATGGAAAGGAGAAAATAGTTTGGTTTGTAAGAAAATGAAGAAAAACTGTTCTGAGCCCATTTGTTATGGGCAGAAGTTGATATCCAATATCATCAACAACAGTGCTGTACATGCTCACAAACTGCTAATGAATGGTACTAAGCAAATAGAAATAAAATTTATCAGGGAAAGGAAGGACAAGGAAAACACCTTCTATTTTAACTATGCAAAATGAGTTTGAAAATTGTATCTATTTTGTGGGAGAAGACAAATAATTTCTACACCACATAATAGATTTCTTTCTTCCAAGAACTCAGGGAATAAAGCTTTTTCTTTTTTTTGAACAAATTAGCTAACCCAAGTTTCTGCATATTTTGTTCAACTGCCTTAGATCTGTACCTGTATTTTATTCACAGGAAGGACTAGAGCAGGATCTCAGGTCATTTCCTCACTGATTTGATTAAAAGATGCTTCAAAATTATAATAAGGATAAGCAGGACAGAAATCTCAGGAGTCTGGCACAATCTTGCACCAGCTAGGATGTCATGTGCCAGTGCCCCCACGAAAATGCAATCTCTCAATTGAATGCTGTGAAATGCGATCGAGAATAGAGCAAAGCAGGCCCAAGCTTAATAACAAGGGGAAAGAAACTTCATTAAGATACAACTACTATACTACTATAAAAGGAAAAAGAAAGAAAAAAACACACACAAAATTGAAAATTAAAACCTACCAAAGCATTCCTCCTCCCACCATCCAACTCCAACAAACCACAGTGAGACACAATCTGGACCCCAATCAGGTTTCCACCCTCCAGACAATTTTTCCCCCAGAAGGGCTCCATATTCACTGCAACAGGATTCATATGTCAGTATACCCATGAGTCTCCCTTTTCTCATACAGAGAGGAAGGAATATATATGGATTATAAGGCCCAAGTAAATTACATTGCATTATTAGTGTGATAACACAAGTTTTCCAAAGTCAGGCCATCTGCATGAAACTGAACTGTTGCTCCTTTGTGTATAATGCATTATATTATTCATTATTTTAATCAAGCACAATTGTACTATGCTTTATAGGTCTCCTGCTTCATTAAGTCATAAAATAAACAAAGCTATTAATACTTTATCTCTTCATTTTTCAATTTGTGGCCCACTTACTAGTGATGATTCCAACCCTAATGTGAAGGAAAAATTGCTACTAATTAATGGTCCTTCTGTGGTGCTGCTCCTAGTTCTGGATACATATTCCTTTTCAGAAAGTTGGGCAAAGAAGTGTTGCATGATGTTTTTCAAATACAGAACCAATACAAAGAGTGAGTAAAGGAAATGTGTGCTTCCATGGACATCTAACTGAGGTTCACAGGATCCATTGCTGATTTAGGCTTTCAAATGAGTGAACTGCAGGGTACAGTGATACCAGTCAGGCAAGGGTGTTCAGACTTAGACAACCCAAAAACCAAGATAAACCACCCTGTTTCAAATCAGACTTTCTGTGCCATAATGAGAAACACACAGTTAGTGACTAACTGGGAAAAGAAAGCGGTTTCAGTGATTTAGCAGGTGGAATTGACCTTGTTGTGAGATATGGCAACAGCAAGACCTCCTGGTGAAGAGGGCCCAGGGTTTTATCCACAGCAGTGAACAATAAAAACAAATGTATAAAAGGCTCAGGAGAGCAGAGAAGTTGAGATTTGTGATCCTGAGGAAGCTCTGAGTGACTTCCAGATATTAATTTTGTAAGCAAGAATCAATTAATATATCTTATTGTCACCAAGTGTTGGAGGAGTCACTTGGACCAAGGGTAAGTACTCTAGAGATGGGCCCGGGGCAGCAGGTCCCTGAAGGAATGTAAGGCAGGCTGGAAAAACAACACCCAGGTAAGTACTAAAGTGCACATAGCCAGTAGTTTACCCTTAGATTTAAAAGGAATCTGTTTAAAAACTGTCTTCTCCTTCTAGATTTTATCATGATACCAGTCTTGCTGGACTAAGTAGGAGCTCCTTTTTCCTGTCTTTGTCACACACGACTTGGCATGACTGAATGCTGTAGCATTGCATCAAGCATCCTAACAGACTATACTGACTTGCAAAAAAAAGGAATATACAATTTTTGTCCTTAAGAAATTAAATTAATTAAATCTACACTCTTTGAATTTTGTTACTGAGTGTATTACTAGATTACTTTCAAATATTGAGGCTGAAAAAGCATAAAAGTCTTGAAAGATTTCAGGGTGTGTCTAGAATTTCAGGGAATTTTTCAGTCAGATTGAAGGCAACAGCTTGATGTTTACCATTCTGAACACAATATTAATCCTCTGCCTGTTTGTGATTGTCTCTGAATTTAGTGTTTGATCTGTAACTGCTCAACACTGTAATTCATGTCATTGAACAAAAAAATATGTAGTTGTTTTTTGAAAAAGAACAGTTCTCCCATCACTGGTTTTCTAGTGATGAAGTGTCTCTATTCTTTATTCTCCTTTATGTGAACTTAGCTAGAAGGTAACAGTTTTATGACTTCAGATTTATTTTCCCTTTATTTTTAGTAGTGAGACAAGAGAAGTGACTATCTGAGTCATAACATGGAAAAGAAAATGTAAGGGGAATTCAAAAATCGAAGATTGTTCTGTGCTGTGAATTTAATTATTAAAGTGTGATAAACAAATTGCAGCATTTTATCAAAAATAAATTTTACTTCCCTTATGATTTTACTTCCTATTCACCCACATTTTCTGTTCCAGTATAGACATTCTCAATTAATTATGGATTATTGTATTTACATGTTAAATTTATTGTATTACTTAAGCCTGTAGCAGTTTGCTATTAAATCAAACATGAAGTGATACATGGACAAACAATTCCATTAAATTTCTCCAGTGGAGATGTTATATTATGAAATGGAAATTATTTCTTCAGTTGATGACTGAAGAAATGACAGATTGATGACAGATTGAGTCTGGTGGTACAGACAAACACAATAGACATTTCTTCATTTTCCAGATATATCCAAACTTAAATGTGAAAAAATAGAGTCAATCTTATCCATGAAGAAAACCAGAAACTATACTGCATAAGGCAGAAACAAGAAGCTAGGGAGCTAAAAAGGTATGTCTGAAAAAGATGAGACGGTAGCAATACGTGCAGGATTGCATTTCCTCTGGACAACAGTGCAGAACAGCCTCTGCTGGCGCTGCTTTCCCAGCTGGGCTGAGCCTGTCTTCTGCTGCAGTGAAGGACAACTTCAGCTGCATTGGGTCCAGCCTCCTGTAATTCCCAGCTGCACTGACACCGCTCTTTCTTCCCCCTGCTGGTGGGCCGGGCCCCCAGAGATGGAGCCTTTCCTGGATGCACACTTATGTAAAACCTCTGTGGGCTCCTTTCTAAGGGTAAGTAACCCTAAAGTGGTGTGGAGACACGGGTGAGTTGTCAGCAGCCTCAGCTTTGCCTGTCTATGATACCCATCTTGTATTGATGTGCTGCCATACCTTGGAATAATGAACTCTCCTCAGCAAACTAAATTTTAACAAAGATTTTTAAGTTTGGTTGTTGTTTCCCAGTCTTTAGAGGAACAACTATTAGTAAAGCTATTACCTAGTTTCTTGGCACCATCTTCCCTGATGATTAATGTATGCAATGTTTCTGCCACAGGCACAGCACAGCTTTTCAAGCAGCAGCAGGAGGTTGAAGCGAGATGCTAAAGAACATTTGTGCATGCAGCATTTAGTGACTATTTAGAAAAAAATCCTTTTTTTTTAATTGCATCAAGTCCACTAAGGAGGAGATCAGGAAATAAATGAAAGTAAGGATTGATCAATCTTTGAGCTGGAGTACAATTATTCTTCCTCTGACGGGATCTCTCCTGTGCATTGACAGGACTGTGTTTTAGGATGGTAGGCATGCATTAAACATGAAAACAAAAAACCAATTTAATTCTTTCTATAAAGCATTCAGTTCAGGAAAATATTAACTGCAATATTTTTTTGTAAACTAAAGAGAGGCTGCATGGTGAGCATGAGAGGGAGTGTCAGGGTTGGGAAGCAAGATGTGGCCTATAGCTGGGAAAGGGGAGACAGAAGGTCAGGGCAGCAGCTTGGGAGGAGGTAGAAAAGCCCTGCTACAGCCTCAGGACAGGAGCTGGGGACCGGTCTAATTATCACCTAATCTCTGCTGGACTCCTCATATTTGCATTCCTGTTGCTGAGCAAGCAGTGAACAGTAAATAAGGAGGGACTGCAGGCAGCTGCTTGTGGCAAATCCTCGCCGATACTGGCATTCAGGGAGTACAGTGTGAATTTAGAACAACACACAGAAAATACTAATAGTATATTAAAAGTAATTCTTTCTGTTTCTAGACACACTACTGAAGAAATAAGTGTACTCTAAACCACGGTAAAAAAAAAAGAGCTTTCATACACAAGTACACATGCTCCAAAACAGCGAGGCTTTGTAGTGGGTGCCTGGCTAGGTAATATAAAGGCACTCAGATATATTTTACTCAAGCCTTAAATGTGACACTGCAAAGGAGCAAGTTTCATGATGCACATAGGCCTGAGGAAATTCAGTGCTAGAGAACACTGATCCATAGTGTCACCATTTTTTTTTACCTCCTCTCAACCTAAAAATGCAGCTCAAAAAATCTGCCAGCAATTTGGTGGTAACAAAAACAAAATGAATCCAGAAAGATAAATCTTCAACCACATTAGGCAGGAAGCCTGCCAATCTGTAAGGCAGTATTCAGAGGAGCTGAAGCCACTGCAGAGACCTAAATGAATCCCCTATTTTGTTATGTAGCAGCCAGCCTCAGAACGCCTGGAAAGGGCTGAGTCTCCCTGAATTCCTTGCCCCAAAATAACTCCACGGAAGTGTAACCACTGAGGGTTGCCTAGTAAAAAAGGCACTGCAGCAAGTGGAAAGCATCCCTCAGAAAAAGTGCATAAAGCTGAGAAGAGCTTTATAATAAATGGACAGTTCCTGTACTCTGGGTTATGCACATGTTCATACCTACAAAAAATTTTTCATGGACAGGACCATGCTGTGGCCCAGTTTAACTGAGCATAAAAGCTGTGTTAATACAAACATGCTAGGAATTAACACATCAGCTTTTTCCCTGTGTGTGCATGAGATACCAATGTTACTCAGTGGCTACCTGAACTAGCTTAGTGTCATGGTTTAAGTGTCAGATACAAAAAGTTTGCTGTTTCTATTGTTTTTCACCTGTGATCCCTCTTCTTTTTGTGCACCCTGTTTGCAGCCTGACCTGGGGTAGAAGCCACACCCCACCTGCAAGGTGCATCCCTTGCACTCATCTGAAGCACATGAGGGTCTTCAGACAGGACTGGAGGATTTCTGTTAATATTTCATGCTTGGAGGCTTCTCTGTGCAAGTTTCTTACTTCCCTTCTAAAGCATGGGAGTTACATTTGGGGTCAGATAGTGCAAAATGAGCTGGAAGTGTTTGAATTGAGTCAGGTCCTTGTTGGCATGTTTGGATATCTGTGTCTCTTGCTGGAAGTAGTTTCCGCTAGGCTTGGACTAATAAAAACATAAAACTGCTTCGACCACAAGGAAAACTATTCATCAGTAATTCTTTGATATTTCTCTCCAGATGGCTTCTGCTTCAGGTCAAATAAGAGTGGAGCTACAGTTGTGTCCCCCAGGAAGAGAGGGTGGTTGGGAGGTCATATTTTCATGCAGGCCAGAGGCTGAGGGGTGACCAAGGTTCCTGTGCAGCTCTGTAGGAACGTGCCTTTATCGAGTGGAGAGCTGCAAGCTCCAAGCTTACATCCATGATACAAAGAAGGAGTTTTGGCTTTCATCATAGGGAGCTGTGCGGACATTCCACACCAGCAGTGCCCTTGCTTTGTTTTTTATTTCTGTTTGTTCACAAGGCTCTTAAAAGTGCCTGTGCTGCAGACCTTTGGCTGCAGGGCCTGAGGGAGCCGTGAGGTGTGGCAGCAGCGCCAGCACTGCAGCTCTGCCCGCAGCAGCACCGCATGCGCTGCAGCTGCCAGGACACCTGCAAAGCCCAAGGCTCCTGTGCCCAGAGCTGATGGTGCTGAAGGCTTTTGGCTCCTCTGAGTGGCACATAACAAAGACTGTGCTGGATAGAAGCAGGCAGGGGTTGTTTACTAGGAAAAAGAAAACAATGTGTCTGAAATTCAGCGCAACTAATGTACATTTGTGGGAGAAGTTTTAAAATCATGATTCTGAACAGCATAAAATTAAATGTGTTACAGTAAAATAACATATTTTGCTCTTCAAATTATAGTGTTTGCCCTTAATAACCATTTCATTAAAAGCATGTTCAAAATTAGTATTTTCATGTAAATTGCTCTGCTCCTTTAGAATTAGTCAATTGAAAATGAATTAATAGCAGATCTTTAGTCACAAAAAAATCAGGTTTGTAAAAACACTTGATGAATGACAAATCTGTGGATCCTATTTCTGTTACTCTACAGTGTTTGAGAGCATTAAGTTGAAGTTAGCAAATCCATTTCAAATTGGAGATAAGCCTTGCCATACTCTTTCATTCCTCCTTAGTGATTAAGCTTGTGCAGTATTATTAAACGATTTCTCAGTGATATGAACATTTCTTGTATGTTAAGTTGGTGTTACTGGTGTTACCTTTGATACACATTAATGCTTCTTTAGCTCACTCATATCCATATGAAGATTATTTTAGTAGCTAAAGATCATTAATTGATGTGTAGATGTCAATAAATGATGAATTCTTAATAGCAAGAAAAAAAAAATCCCATAAATTCCATGGCATTCACTATCCTTTTGGGGGTCCTTGTAAAAACATCATCCTTGGCAAACATAATAGAATTTTTTTTTGTTCAGAAATATTTGGGGTTCCTTTCGCAGAGAAGTTTTCCATTAATATTTTAAAATATGATAGTAGAGACAGATTCTGTTTTGCAGAACTAATACAAACTTTTCTATAAGATTTTTATGGCATTAACTTCAATAAAAAATAGCCCTATAAAATTATCAATGAAGGACCTTTTTTGCTTTGGCAGTCAGACTGTTTCAAGAAGATAACATAGAGGAACTGAACATCAATTCTAAATGTTTTCATATAACGGAGGATACAGTTTGCTTTCTTGTCTAGAATTATTGCGACTCTGATTCAAGACATGCCTTCAGTTTTTCTAATTTTAAATAATTAAAACAGCAGTATTTCCAATCTAGGTCAAAATTTAACTTTCAAAAAAAATCTGTTTCAAAGGTCAGTGCTGAGACTTTCTGACCTTTCACACTAAAAACAATTGAAAAGTTTCAGGAGAGTAGAGTGGACCATGAAGGTACTGCACAAATGGAATCCACTGTTGTAGAGACTCCAGGACAAACATCTTGGCTTTGTTCTTACACACGCAGATAAGTCCAACATTTGGCTTTACTCAGCCTCTCAAAATGAACTGAGCAGCTAAATTTGATTGTGTTTTCTTTTCAGTCTAAATTGTGCAATGCCATTATGAAAGGGATTTCTACCTAGATGGAAAAAAAAAACAAAACCCAGACCTAAAATAAATTACTTGAAGTGAGACCAGAAAATGGATATATTTAAGAACTTTAGCAAAATGAGTCAGGGATGAATCAGCCACAATTCACTGATGTAGTTGTAAGAAAGATTTTCTCTTCCAGCTATGACACAGAAAGACAAAAGTTCCACATTAAAACTAAGCTATTAAAAGTGAAAATAATAAGGATTTTAAAAGTGAAATGAAAAGTACTTTCCATAGAAAATTATACTAGAATTTATTTCCAGAAGCAGTTTCCATATGCAGCTACTGAATTCTTGAGACAATTTTGTATCCTAAAAAAAGTTTAAATTCATAAAGTTTCTGCATTTCAGCTGTGCAAGTGCAAGGCCTGAACGCTTCACATCCAAAGTATGGAAATAACTCTTATCATTGGCACACACATACTTGCTAAAGCACAACTGTCTTGTGGAAACATATTATTGCTGGAGGCTGTTTATTATTTCTTAATAAAATTGAAATGCCAGTACATTCCAGAGGCTTTCTTGCAGAATCATCTCGATTTATCATCAATCTTTTCAAATTCTCTTGTCTGCGGTTGAAAATAATCTAAGCCTGGTCATTGATTCTCTTTCTATGATGTTGGTTGACATCAGCAGTTGGGTAGTCAAAACAATGCCATAAATAAACTTGAATTATTTTTAGATATGAAAATAACAGTAGTTAGAGATCACAGCTGATGCTGCAAATGAGCTTGAGTTATTTTAATGTACACTGGAAATAGATACAGAAAATGGAAACAGAGCTAGGGAGGATGCTGTGACAAGAGCCCTGCTCAGCAGCAGCTCTGGTTTATATCTGAACTGTAAAGTACAGAGGGAAATTAAACACAGTTTATCTGAATAATAGCCAAGCCATTTGGTGTGAGCCTGCCTCTCTCCTTAACTTATTTCCCTTCTGGATTTGGGGCTTCCCATGAGTCTGATGCTCACTAAGAATGAAACACAGCTAATAGGTTTGGTCCAGGGAGCTGTGAGCTTTTTCCAGTTAGGGAGCTCCTGCACAGATTTATGATGGCAACCCACTGTTCCAACTTGTCTGCTCCTCTTCCATTGAAATAAAATACCTCTATCTATCATTTCTCTAGGATTTTTCTTTAGTATATCTTGTTTAACAGTTTCTACTGGATTTTAAACTGCTGGAGCAGGATGGGCAGCAATCACCTATAGCTCTGGGACAGAAGCTTTTTCACTCAACCCAGCCAACTGGTCGGCTGCTCGCCATGTCAGTACGTGTCTGCAGAGTCTATCTCATTTATGCCAATAGCTGCGGAAGTCAGTGACCTGTAATGTTGTAGTTACTATTTCACTGCTGGCTATATTTTAAATTACACCTTTAGCTAGGTTGTTCCTCATGCTCTGGAACTGAGGAGGTGGATAAATGGGGACATCAGGTACATTAGTAGCAACAGGCCACACAGGCTGCTGAGGCTGCCACACAGCCGACCCTGACGGCTCTGCAGCTGCACAGCCTGGCACCAGGGCTTGGATCTGCTGGCTGCAGAGCTGGGAGCAGCCCTGAGCCCAGGGCAGCCCTGGAAGAGCTGCCAGCAGAAGCTGAGTCACAGGTTTTAAGTAGCTTTCACATAGGCGCTTCTCTAACTCTGCTGGAAGTCTAGGTTTTCCAATAATGTTAGTACTTTTAGCATTACCTTCTGATTTATTTCATTGAGCACAGGCTATATGATATTAGACTCTTTAAAATATAACAAACCTGTTTATTTAGGATATGCTGATAAATAGCTCCAATTCTCCTGATGTAACTCATGGCAACACTTCTGGGAATGAAACCTCTATGAACACGTGCAGCAGTGTATGGCTCTTGTCTCAGTGTTGGTTTCAGGAGATTTAACAAAAGGTAGGTGCTGAACCTCGTGTCCTCACAGGAAAAGTTTGGTGATACTTTACTTTGAAAAGACAAATAATATGAAGGAACAAAGATACAGTTTATTTTGGTGATATCTAAAGGAAGAATGTCCGTACTAAATACTTTTTGCAGAGCACTGTGCATTTTTATCACAATTGTGTCAATTGCAAAAATTAAGCCTCTGTTTTGAGTGGTGTCTGTTCTAAATTATTTAAAATGTTTTCTGTTTCCATAGGAAATAGCAGTCTTTTCTACTTACTTTAATTTTCAAGCCATAAAGAAAGTTATTAAAATGCCTTTTGATCTGTAAAATTTTTAATGGCTCACATTGATATTTTCCAGCAAAATAACAAGAGAGTATTCAGCTATTGGGGTTTTTGCCTTTGTTTTGGATTTCATTTTGGGCTTGGTTTTTTTCTTAACATTAGGTGAACAGAAATAGGTAAGTAAAAGGGGAAGAATTACATTCTTGCCTACTGAGAAGAAAGGTTGCAATATTGGGAACCACTGCAGATGCTAATTTCCAAATACTGTCATTCCTCACAGTAGTTATGGCAAATTGCACATTTAATGGTCTCCATCTAATCTTGCTTACTAATGTAATGGAACTTCAAAACTCAGAATCTTTTCTTGTGTTTAAATATCAGATCAGTTTATTTCTTTTTTACATATAGCTATTGAAGGAAAACCTAAAAATAAATTAGCAACAAAACAAGTTTTAGAAACTGGCCACCCTCATTGTCTTAGTTCTGCGTGGTTTGTGTTTAGTTACAGTTTCTGGATGTTTTTTTCTTTCCCATTTTATCTGAGGATGAAAAGTCTGAGAATTTCTTCAGTTATGATGGCCATTATTGGAAATGACAATAAAAGAAGATTATAAAAAGTAGGAAATAACAAAGAATGGCAAATTGGCATTTGTGACTGGACAAATGTATTGAACTATCATATTCCGTATTCTAACGATTTTTATGTCAGCCTTCTCTGAAGGTAAAATGGTAAAGTTAAAAGAGATGTAATCTCCAGTAATAAGGAAAAAAGTCTTCAGAGCTTGTGTAGCTGCTGCTTTTCATATAAGGTCTCTTCTTACTATTAAATTACGGTTTTTAACATTTTTATTATGTCTGTAGCTGTCTACTTATCTCATACCTGTAAATTGTAGATAAATTCTGAAGAAGTTGGACCACAACATAGCTCCACTCTTACTTTCAGTGAGTGGAGAATATTTTCTTTATAGTGACAGTTGATTGAGCGTAGGAGACGTGGAATATAATCAGTGATCTCTGAAGATTTACAGTCCACTACTGTCTCACTCAAGTTTCTCATGATACAAAATTTTCCTGTATAAAAAGAGTTGCATAAAAAAAAAAAATAGAATAGAGAGATTACTGGATGGTTTTGGGTGGGAGGGTTGTGTGTTTGAACCGGAACTCATGAAGGGCTTTTGTAAGACACACTCAGTGTATAACAATAGGTCCCAGCAGGGAATGGAAGTGAATGGAGTTTGCGGAAGTGAAGTGGTGTGGATGGAGCTGTTTAATAGCAAAAGAGATTTAGCTGCTACTATTTTTAAAATGCCTGTATATGTTGAAGACTGGAGGAAAGGTGATGGGCACAGCATGTAAATCTTTGAATTTCACAACAAAGAAAGAAACATTACTCATTGTATTTGAACTCAATCCCACCTGTCTGAGAGCTGAAATAAATGGAGAGTCCATTTCTGGTTTTGGTTTGATATATGTTATCTATGTTAATGCTGAGGATGGGGATGAAGTTTGAAAATTATGAATTATCAGATAAAAGCTGATTCTGTGGTAACTCTGGCACAACTAAAAGACAGTAAAGCTAGAGGGTGAGGATTTAAAATTTTTTCCCCATCTTTTCAGAACATATTTTGTCTCTTATTCCACTGTCGTTTAGCCCCACAGTTTAACTCATCATGCTACCTTTCCAACCAACAGGTCAGACTGAGGGGACAGAGAGGCTGTCAGAAGGATTGTATTAAAATAAAAGTTAAAAAAATATAGTTAAACAAAAAAAGAAAAAAATTGTTAAAAAAAAAATAAAAAAGAAATCTCTAACATTTCTCCAAGTTTCTCTATGATAGCAGTAAGACAGATTGTTTAATTGAGATGTCCTAGATAGTTTTCTCCCCAAAGGGCTTTTCATACAGAGCTTCTGGATGAGAAACTGAGTAAATAAATGGCTGAATTTTATCCATCAATCTCTGTAGAAGTTTTAATGTGTAATAGTCACTGGTGTAGTATTTGCTGAATCCCACTGCTTAATCTATAGTTTTATAACTGGACCTGGAGGTTAATTTTATTTTACGATTTTATTTTTGATTAGAGTTTCAGTCATCCAAAATTTGATCTGTCCAGGTTAACTGTTGAGTCGAAAGTCAAGGAAGGGAATGGTTCCCTATGAGCTCATTGCCTGAGACTTGTTCAAATAAATAGCTTGATGATTATTTATGACTTAGTTATTAATTTCCAAGGTCAAAATCACCAACACTTTATTTGAGAGTCTAAAATGAACAGGAATCATATTTAGGAATCTAAAGAAGAAAGAAAGTATGTGCAGTTACAGAGAATGATAATTTAATTTCTGTCTTGGATTTTTGACAAGCATGGACCTTCAATTCTTCATTCCTATGAACATTAAAGATAAGATCTTCTTCTAAGGGCTTAAAGTGAATGTCTAAAAATTTCAAGAATGTATAATGATCTCCAAAGCATTTATATTCATTATTAGCAAAGGAAAGTGCTTAATGCCTTTGTGATTGCAAGTAGGGATTTGAACATAACAATTTTATGAGTTTCCAGGCCTCTTTTATACCATAATATGTTTAATAATTTTGGCTAATTCTTTAATTCCCTTGAAATTAGCTTCTTAAATTAGGGTATTTTCCAGATCCTTAACTTCTAGTTTACAGTACTAAAAGGCAATGAAAAATTTGACTTTTATCACTTTGACACACGAAAACTTCATTGACAGAGTGTTTTAGACCGTTAAGAAATTTACTAAGGAGATTAAATTATTGCCTCCAGTAACTGCTGAGGATAACAATAGTCTTTTGACCCAGCAGTTCCAAAAGCACATATTCGAGTCTCCTTGGGCACTGTGAAAGTGCTCAGTGCTGTCTTTTAATTGTATTTTTGGAATAATTACACTATGGGGTGATCATTCTGTGCAATTTTACTTGTCTACTAAGAATCTTTAAATCTTCTGAAGCTCTCATTTCACTCCTATAAACCTTTTCTCATTATATTATTACAAAAAAAAATGGATAATATACAAAATTTAGCAAACCAGCATTTTTACTTTTTAACATTGGAATAATTCATTTTTAGTTATTGAAATACTATCTGTGTTATTGTTGTTTCAGGCAAAAGATGTAATAGCTGTTTTTATATATTTTTATAAACAAAAAAAAGGAGTATCAAATTTGTAATAAACTTCAATTACACTGAACCCATTGGTAATCCCAGTGGGTTTTAGTGGAATCTGACACAGACTGGGTATTAGATAAGTAAAAGCTGGGCAGAAGGCTAACTGAATGTGTTCTCCTAGTCATTCTTTGTAAATTAATTTCTAATCCTTCTCTGGCAACACACAGCTCTTTTGCAGAATGGAATAGTTGAAGATAGGAGACAGTTCTGTGAAAAATGTTTCTGACCTGATCCAAAACATGAGGTAACCATTTTTATACCCCAAAAGTTATTAATAATTTAAAACTAAGAAGGGGGGGGGGGGGGAGTATATTGAAAAAACTGGATTTGATGGAAGCCAAGTAGCAGAAAAAGTTTAGAGCCTGCATTTGGCTTACATAAAACATGACAGTGTTAATACCAGTGCAAACTACTGCAGTTTACAGGTGAGTCACTCAAATTAGTGCTGAGGCTGTGGCTGATTGCAGAACATTTCAGGCCTTACCAGCAATTACTGGGTAGAAGGTAATACTTACACCTAACTGAATTCTCTGCTTCCATTTCCCTATTTGTAAGGTGAAGCTTCCTATAAAAGTTTTGAGTTTTTTTTTTACTTATGAAATATTCGAGGGGGAGATGCAGCATGGCAGAATCTTTTTGTTGGTCTTTCTTTGCTTGCTTTTCTGTTGTTCTGCTATCTCTACCTTTGTCTCCCATAAATCTGTGCCATTGGCCAACTGATAAGGAATATGATAGGAACACATGGCTGTAGTCGATAAAAGTAGAGATCCCAGAGTCACAAAGGCACAGACTGACTCCAGAGGGACCTCTGGGGCTCTTCTAGTCCAGCCCCCTGCTAAAGCAGGTTCACCTACAGCAGTTTATACAGAACCACATCTAGGCAGGTTTGGAGTATCTCCAGAGAAGGAGACCCCACAGTGCCTCTGGGCAGTCTGTTCTAGTGCTCTGTCACCCTCAAAGTCAAGAGGATTTTCCTCACATTCAGAGGAACTTCCTGTGTTCAGTCTGTGTCCATTGCCCCTTATTTCTGTTGCTGTGATGCTTTAGTCCTACTTGGTCACTCTCAGAAAAAAAAAGTAATTCATAGTGACTCTCAGAGAATTATTTTTTTTCTTCAGATAAAAGAGATAAAAGATTTCATTTCCCCATTTTGTCATTTGTCTGTAATCATCAGAGACTGGCTTAAGGGTGAGGAATAGAACTTAATATCCCTATCAAAGTTGCTATTATTCATTACTTTTTTTTATATGACATCCAGAGTGAGAGGCAAGACACAGCATGGAAAAAGATCTTATACTGAAAGCAGAAATCTGAAGGCAATGGAAGAATGATACTGCTATATATATATACATCAGGCTAGAAAAAAAAGGTGAGCTAGAAGAGTTTTAAGTTTCCTTGCCTTTCTGCATCAAGATGAGTATTTCTTATAACCAATCTTTCCTTAATTCACAGATGCCCTCTGCAGAAAATGAGATGTGGATTTATTTCTACATATTGATCCTGTTTAGTTTACTACAGTAAATAAGAAAAAAAGCATATTATGAATTCTGATAATAATGGCTGCTTAGATAAAAAAAATTACTTACATTAGCACCAACACAATATTCAAGCAGAGTATTAAATTCTATTTTTCCATTAAAAAGGGACACTTTCTTCATATCAAGACATTTACAGCATGCTTTGTCATTTCCAAATGCTACAGGTCGTGTAGCTGAATTCCCTGGTGTGCCATTACTTCACCCATGCCATCTTCTTTTCCAGCCATAGCCTCCTATGACAGATGGTAATAGACATTTCATCTGTGCCTCCATCAACAGACATAAATATTTACCTTTAATATCAAGTCTAAATTAAGGATACATTTCTCCTTTCACTCTGAATTCAGCAGAGTAAAAATGACCAGCTAATATTCCACCTAGAATTCTTTCGTTTATAAAGGCAACACCATTCCTCAGGGGTCTGGTGACCCTTCTTGACACAGTTTTTGTCTATCTGTGTGCCAGGCTTCTGTTGTGATAAGCACCTAGCAGATTTTGAAGAAAAGCATCCACCATGTCCCAAAATACCCAGGGAGCTAATTGCAGTGCTGAGAGAGACCAGCTAACTCCCTCAAAATGCCAAACAAATGAGTGAAGAGTAACCTAGCTGCTTTAAAGAGGGTTGGGATTTTCATTGTCTTTCTGCCTCATGGGCATTAAATTTACAGCATGCAAGGTGGAGTCTGGGGGAGTCTTTCAGTGGTGTCAGCAGGGTCTGATGGGGCTGTGATGAGTCTCTCATGCACTTAGACCTCTCTGGTTGATGGCTTCTGTCTGTGGAGCAGTAAGAAATGGCTCAAAATCTTTAAGGAATATATTTGAAAAGAAGCAGAAGCAAGTGGCATGTGAGGGTCCCTGCTGTTGGGGAAGTGGATGAAACAAGGGGGGAAAGGTCCCTGTTACACTCCTTGACAGCTCCTGTCCTTTCTGCTCAATCTTCTTTCACAGAGAGAGGGTATTGGGACATTGCACACAGCAAATTTTGCAGGGCTATTGGAAATATCAGTGCACTAAGTTCTCCTGCTGTCAGTGGGAAAAAATGGGTAAGTTAGACAAAAAGTTCTTTCTCTCAAGTAATAAACCTCTTATAAAAGTTGGGGCAATGATCAAATACTTCCAACTCAGTCAAACTTTTCTAGTAAGTGCTGCTCATTCAAAAATCTTTAAGGGAGAAATCTTGTCTCTGGTATTTTATCTGAAGTATTTCTCAAAGGCTTGCATGTCTCAAAAACAACTTTTGCCTTGCTCTTGCACTGGTTGTTATTAATAACAAAATTTCCTTTGACTCCAGTGCTGTAAAATTAAAATTTCCTTCATCAAAACTTTCAAGATTTATATATTACAAATTGCTGTAGTGACTCCTCAGCAAATTCATACCAAGAAAAATTTCACAGCAGCGGGGAAGGAGAAAAGTAGATAATAAATAAGGCTAAATATTGCTGTATTTAGTGCATAGTCTTCTCATTGAGATAAACACAAATTCATAATTCAAAACAGCAGAGTTTGGTGTAGTTAGGCAAACTGTTTTCTGACTCTTCTGAGAGAGCAGTGAAATGAGAAGTCCAGTTTATATCTGCTGTCTGCCTTTTTCACCAATCTTGGGAGAAAAAAACAGTTTTAAAAACAGACCGCAATTGCCTTTGGCTATACAGTTTAGTGCTCAAAAACAGAAAAAAAAGCCTGTGTCCCACTTTCAAATTGTTGACATCTTGTACTGTCAAAGAAAAAAGGTTTGAAAGGAGACCCAAAATAAAGAAGAAATAAAGAAGAGGCCTGGAGAAAGAGGCAAGGCCAGAAAATATGTAGCAGTTGAAAGGAGTGGCAGGCTGAAAGTTTGTGTGGGGCTAGAAAAAGTAGAGATAAAGGATTTGGGAGACCCAAAGGTCATTGGAGTACCAGAATAAAATTGAGGCTGAACGGAGACGGAGGACAGTAGTGGACCAGAGCCAGGAAAAAAAGTAGAGGCCAAAAGTGGCCTCTAAAGGCTGGAAATAAACCAGTGATCCAAGGGGGCTGGGGGATGTCACTAGAGGCTAAAGGGGGTAGAAGGACAAAAACAGGTGGGGGTTCCTGTGATTGCACAAATCTCTTTGTGCAAATACTTCCCTGTGGAAGTCTCCTACTGTGGGATAGTATCTTGTCTTCCTCGATTATTTCTTTTCAGAAAACTGCAGGAAACTAATCTACATTAGTTCATCCAGCTGCAACTACTGCTCACTTTATCCTTCACACTCCTGCTTTGGAAGATATTCTGGCAAAGCCTCTGCTTATAAACTATTATTATTTTTATGTCCCTAGAGAAAATTAACTCCACTTACTCTTTAGCTTTGAAATTGAGACATAGCAATGGTTTGGATTTATTGAAAAGGATATATATATATAGCTATAGCTATAGCAGAAGAAGGGATTCTGGCCTTCCTCTAAACAGAGAAATGGTGTATCTGAGCAGCCATTACAAAAGCCACATAGTCTGAGTGTAGTGGGAGTGGCTGGGATCGAGTTAACTTTTTCCATTGTGATGGATCTGGATTTGTCATTACAAGTGATGATAGAAGTCCAACGTTTTGTGTACAACAGGGCTAGCACAGTGTCAAGGCTTTTTCTGCACCAGCTGGGGTGTCACTATAAAGATTTGCATGCAGCCCCTCAGAACAAGAGGATTCTAGGTAGAGCATTTGACAGCTTTGACACTTAGCACACGTTGATGGTGGCAATGCCTTGGGCAGAGGCTGCAGCAGCACTAACCACCACTCACTGCAGTACTTCTGAGTTATTTCATATCCAGGTTTTAGATTTTGGTGGATAATCACATTTCTGTGCAGCAGGAGAGGAAGGGATGGGAATGAGGATGAATGAAGGCCCTGTATCTTGCAGCAGTTGTACAAAAATTGACATTGCCCCTGACATGCCCAGCATTCCGTAGTGAAGGACATCACACTGTTAATTCCACCCAAAGAATGAATATTTTTACTAATCTGATGCTGCTGCCTTTTCATACAAAGCCCACTGATCCCTGTCTATGAAATGAGTAGTAGGCTCTTGAGAGTCCAGAGGAGATGGAATGACAGACAAACACGAGGGTACCTCAGGTAAGCGGGGGGTTGGAATGTCCTGTGTGTGTGAAGAGGGTGAGAGAACAGGCTGTTCCAGGAGGGCATGCAGAGTTGTCATGATGCCTTCCTCTCTGAATTAGTAAGACTCAGAGCCCTGTGCTGAAGGAAAAATGCAGATTTTCCAAATTTAGAAGTCTGTATAGGGCACATTTTCTACATGATGCTTTCCTGTGACAGTCAATTCTAGCTGACAGCAGGAAGAAAAGATGTGTGCTGAATAAACCTATTTATATTAAAAGTTTTGTCTTTTAATATGCAGTGTCTGCATTTCTGGGAAAAAAAAAAACAAAAACCAAATAGCAAAGACCCAAAAGACCAAATCAACCAAGTATATAATAAACTGTAAAATTGTAGTGTTTTGCAAGAAGTCATACAAAAGCATTCAGAACCTTCTGTGTTACAAAGAAAAGTGTAGGGATTTATTTTATTTTAGAGAATTAAAGATGGAATAATCAGCTTCTGGTTATATTATGCTGCTTTTCTTTTTAAACTCTTATTTTCCACTATTGATAGGACACACAAAATGGGGTTTTTTTATGTTTTAAAAGAATGTGTACTGAGACTCTCAACTTGACCAGAACTGCCACTTCTACTTAAACAAAATACAGCAGAAAAAAGGAAAAAAATAATAACAGTGACAATTTTAAATCATTTCCAAGCCATCTTGTGTGTCAAATCAAAAGTGGATCAGTGTTTCTGTATTTAAAATGTGTAAATAACATGGCAGGCTGCAAGTAAAAATAGTCCTTATCCTATGCCCAATGAGTATTTGTATCCTATTAATCTATTTCCTTAGCCTCAGGAATCCAAGGGATAGGAATGTAGCTCATTTTCTGCTGTAAACACATAAGCTGTCCACTTGGGCAAAAATAGCTGTACATCCACCTAAGCCCATAAAAGTAACAATACAGGCCAAGGAGCCAACCATCTGAAGAGTGGCTGGACAAACACTCAGGAAACTGAAAACTCCTTAAAAGATTTTTCTGGAGCAATTGTGAACAACACATGCATTTATTGAGACTCTTAAGCAATTTGTAAAGAGAAGAAAGGATCAAGTTTTCAACACTGGTCAGTGCTAAGCTATTTTCACTGGCCCAGCCTTGAAGGGATAGCCAGACACATGAAGAGAAAGCTGCTGTAAATTATGCAAAGCAACCTTGAAATGCAGGAGTCAATAGAGAGTTAAGGCATATTCCTTCACATCCTGGAAGCACATCTCTCATGTTTCTGATTTTGAAGGTTTTCTTTTCATGACAGCAATTTCACTTGACTAGTCAGGAGGCTTGAGTACTGAGGGGCACTGGGGCACTTTGAAAACTGGCTGTGTTTTATATAAAAACTTGAGGACTATAAACAACTTTCCAAATAGCGTTATGGTTATTGAACTCACAGTCAGGGGCTGTGCTGATTGCTGTCCTAATAAATCTCAGCTGTGAAGAGCTCAGATCAAGATTGAGTACCATGTTTCCATGAATTTTAACTGGAACAGGAGAGCAGTGAAGGGGAAAAAAGACTCATTGGAGCCATCAGATTTCTTTTTAATATATATTGTCTTGGCACTATTCTATAAAAACCTCTGAGAGGGCTGACTGACTCTAAACCACCTTGGATTAGCAGTATATCTTTACAAGCTTCTTGACTCTTCAAACTTAGAGGTTCTCCTCCTGAAGCTGTTACTGCTCCAGTCAAATCTTATTGCAGCTAAAGAAAAGATTGCAGGGCTTTTTTTATTGCAAAAGTATTCTTCATTACACACATGGCTGCCAACTGCTACTGGAAATTATTGCCCCAACAGTAAATATTTAGCTCCATTTTATCTCATTTAGATTTTACTCATTAAGATTCCACACTGATGTTAGCAAAAGTCAACCATTGCTTATGTTTGGTAGTTTACATAATTGTAGGGAATAGAGACGGATGGAGCTTATTTTTGTTAGTTTGTTCTTTTCCACTATTTTGAAGAGACTGAGATTCAATGTGCTGCTGTAGGTCCATTGCTCCTGAGTTGTGATAAAATACAACTGCCTCAAATGAAACATTTTCATGAGAAATTGATGAAAACCATGCAGCAGATGAACCAATAACAAAACCAGATTAATAGAATACTGCAAGTATTGGAGGTACGTTTGGAGATACAAAATTACAGTAGTTTTGTTTGGTAGCATGAATTTCTCTTTACCACCAGGTTACCTTGAGTGATATTTCAGAGCCTCCTAAGTGAGGTCTTTCTGTGCTCAAAAGCCATTAATGTGAGTGCTATGGTGACATTTTCCATGTGAACTGGCTGCTGTGGGGAAGGCTGGATCCCAGTCAGCTGTTCCCATGACCAGCCAGAGACAGACACTGATTGAATGACTTTAACCCTCCCCTGTCTCCTACAGGTCTATCATTTCTGTAAAGCCCGGGCCATTCCTCTAATGATTAAAGGGTATGTAATAGCAATTTTACTAGAGGATAAAGAGAGGTGTAGAAGTTGAATTATCACAAGAAGCATAAATAACTGCCATAAGACCACTGACCTTTATGTTACTTTACTGTATGGCCTTTTACTGAAGTTAACCTTACTGAAGAGAAATAACTCAAGTACCTGGCTTCAGCTAATTTTCTAGTGAAAAGAAGTGCTAATAAATTGTCCCATTCCAAGGCCAGACATTGCAAGGAAATCTATTTCTTGCATATCTTGAAATGTTCAGTTAGCAGAAGTGGTATCCTCAACCTTATCCAGCCTTAGAAAATTGTGTTTAAAAAAACATGTAATGGCAAAGCTTGCAAACAAGGAAACATGCATTAGATTAGACCTTTGTTGATACAATACCTTATTTTGGTAACTGTCTTTCTCTTGGATTCAGTCAAAAAATGTTGATCTTATTAAATAGCTGTAGTTACATACTTAATGCTCTATTCCACTCTATGACAGATATATATTTCTATGCAGCTCAAAGATCTGTAATAGTTTGCAGGCCTGAATGTAGTTCTGCAGTTAATTTCTTTATGAGTTTTCTTCTTTTGGGAAAATGAAACTCAGTAGAAGATAGCATACCAAAAAAAATGAGCTTTCCCATTTTTGTCCTAATATGTGGATTTTATTTCATAGCAATTTTAAATGCTACATTTTGAACTATTCATTTGCTTTTCCTACTATTCTGACTCTCTCAAAATGAGTCAGATAGAAATGAGCCTAAAACACAACCATACAATATATTAAAGCCAAGAACAATGGAAACTGAAGCTGAAGCACATTTCTAGCTATCATTCCTCAGTTGCATATTAATATGACAATCCATATTTTGATCCATAATTTGATGATGCAGGTCTTTATGATTTTTTGTTTAAGTCGGTGGTCTTTTTCTGAATTAATTCATTCAAAAATATTCACATTCCACCTGTAAAAGATACTATTAAGACATACTGCTTCAAGGAAATATGAAGGGTTCTGTTACAGCTTTCTGAATTCTTGCCTATGTATTTAACACAGTCTCTACTGAAAAGTAGTACTAGGAAAATATAGAGCAATAAACACATGGAGCTATACACAGAGGAAATATAGAATGTTGGAGTAATCTTCAGGGATTTACTATAAATAATTTCTTTTGAAGATGTGTATATGTCTCTCTATTATCCCGATGTGGTTATATTTAAATGCAATTCAATGAAAATCAGATGAGAAGGAAGTTCCAGCAGGATCTATCTTTTTGAATGACGTATCCTTGCTGTTATTGGTTTGTTGGTTTGGGGGTGTTTTTAGCAGGTAATACTGTTAGAACTCGACACTGGAGAGAGTGGGATAAATCTGGATCTTTGTGAAACATCATGCTGAACTTATCTTAATTCCTGCAGCAGCAAATAGTCCAAGGTTGATGCTGTGTTCTCTGTGTCTGCTCCTGAGCCTTATTATCCAAGTGACTTCCCCAGCAAAGTCAGGTTAATTTGGGGTGAGCAGTTTCCATTGCAGGGGCTGATAGAAATAGCACCTGGGAGCTCATGCCTCTATCCAAACACAGAGGGTGCTCAGGGCCTGGACTGCAGCCATGCATTTGTGCCCTTCTGCACACAGGGTAAATATATCATTTACTGAGCATCTAGACACTGTGATGACAACATGATACCAAAACAAAAGAAAAGCTAATCAGATGTAAACACAATTTACTTGCCTCTTACACTGCTAAGAAAGAAAAAATATTATAAAATCATACTAATAAATTATTCCAGGTTCCAAAACTCAGTGATGATAAGAAGACTGTGACATTTACAATCAGGACTTCAGTGAACCTGTACTGTTCATGCTGTTTTGACAAGCCCAAGAGTAAATTCCTTTGATTTAGAATAGTATTTTTCAGCTTCTAGGGAGTAAAGGAAATTGAGTTTCTTCAACTATAATATGTGTAATAATTATCACAGTTTCTTTTCAAGGGACTGAAATAAGTGGGACTGTGTAAAGCTGAACAAAAACATGGCTTATGTTCTCATTATTTCTTGGGCCAGGGCTCTTTTAAAATGGAACAATTTTTCTAAAACTAAACTGTCCTCACTGAGATCAGATAAAAATTATTCTAGGATTTCCATGAATAACTTTTTGTTCCATACCACAGACAGATTAAATGTATAGCTTCCAGACTGACAATGTAGCCAAACCCTACAATTCATGGTAGGCTGCAGACAACTCATGATGTCTAAAAAAAATAATAAAATTTTTTGAAATGCTAAAATTCTGCACAATATCTGCTTGCACACTGCCAAAGGCCTTTCAGAAACAGTGTCAGTTCATTAAAACAATTTTTGCCTGGTAACATAATATGACACAAAGTCATTAATGCAGATATCAGTTTGAAATTTACAGGAAAATCAAAGATGCCTAAGATTATATTGATAAATAACCTAGCACTCTTGTTCCAGTTTATTCTCATATTTGCAGTTTAAATTAACTTCTATTGCTCTGTGAAGCTCTGTGTTTTTCACAGGTTTTAAGCTGTGGGTCTTATTGACATTGAGTTAACTCAAATATTTCCACAAGAAATAATAGTACAAGTCCTGAGAGTTTCCTTATACATAATGCAATTTGTTTAATATGGGCAGATTAAGGAGCTGATTCATCCAGGGATTTAAACACAGGAATAGGCTCATTTGAAGCCAGCAAGACTATCTAAATTGAGAAAACAAAGCAAAGTACTTAATATCTGGCATTGAGACCTAAAATAGAAATCCAGAAATAGATCTGTAACTGCAGTTCTCTAAAACTGTCAGCTAGATCATCAGAATTTGTCTTAATTAGGAACTAATATATTATTTGAAGCTGAGGATTTGCTTTTTTTCCCCTTTTTTGTAGTTTTTATAGTTTTTGATATAAATATTTTAAAAAGGAAATAAAAATCAAGTTTTAGGTAAAAGAAATGCCAGATCAACATCTGTCTCCCTGTGCCAACTGCCCAGAGCCCAGGGTAAGGGCAAAATGAAGACCACAGAGAAGAATTTGAGCAGCAGAATATACATTTATTCCCTTTTTCTACAAAATTACAGATGTCATTCAAGGGTAAATTACCTAAATATTATTCATTCTTATTCCTCAGATTCCGTAGAATTGACAAGCTATCAAATAAAATGGATCATTCTTTCTAAAAAATGGTATATTTGTAAAAACAGATGCAATAGTAGAATAGATTTAGAGCATTTAATTTCTTGCCTTTATTCTGATAAAAATTAAAAAAAAACTAAACAAACATAATTTTCCCCATCCTATAAGTCTACCTGAAACACTACTAGAAGTCAGATTTACTTTTAAGCTTTCCTTTTTTTTCACAGCCTCACTTGGAGTGTGTCTGCTCTGGGGAATCAAAGCGCAGCAGCATGGACCTCCAGTGTGTGCAGAATGCAGCTCAAGCTCTCGTGGACATGGATGAACTCACTTGGACACCAGGGACCCTTCATGAAAAACAAATGAAGCATCTCATGAGATCCATGCAGCATAGCTGGTGTATGCTTTTTCTTCAATTCACAGTTTATTTACATTTCTTATCCTCTATCACAGTGCTTGTCTAAGTGCATCAACAGTTCCCATGATGGTACAGTGGGAGGCATAATTCCCATTTGTTTGAGTTGTAGATTTCTTTTCAAAAAACTTCAAACACAGGACAATGAAAAAGAGCTACTACTTCCAGCACGTCACAAGGGAATACAGCAGCATCTATTGGAATATTCAACACAGCAGTGTGAATGCACAGTGGATGTATGCAGCTCTCAAAATCCCTGGAAAACAGATAAGCACAGTTCTGCTCTGGAGGAATATTTTTTGTGACTGGGGTGTCTCAGCATGTGGTAAGTCCATCACGCCTGGTTTTCTTTGGTCGAATTCCCATATTGCAACTATTTTTCCCTTTCCCAAACTAATTGTCTCATGTAAGGACCAGCTTTTGGTGGATAAGTCAATTTTTTTAATTATTATTTGAATCACTCTAAGGGTGCAGTTGTCAGGATGCATTGATAATCATTTTCTAGGGATTTAAAACTTTATTGTCATTGATGCAGCACCAAAGCAATGTGCAAATTCACTAATTTGCAGAGTCTATCAGTAAAGCCATGTAAAGGCTTTCAATGTCTCTTCTACATCCTCCAATTGCTTCTAAGCCTCTCTCTTAATTTCAATAATTGTTGTTGCTTCCTCTGCCTTGAGGAAGCAATTCTGGAATTGTCATTGACTTCCTCTAGAAAGCTGGTTGTTTCCAAGACACAAAATCTCATTTAAAAGCTGTGAACCATTCTCTGATACAATGAGTATTAGTAAAATTTCATTTTACTAATTTTTACTGTATTAAGTGTTAAGCAGCTACACAGTTCAAAATCAAATATCACAGAGGAACTGAACAAACATTTGGAGTCTCTCAGGCATTCAGGAACCATGAAATGAATATTCTATTTCTGTGACACCTGTGAGTTCCTTTTTAGGTATATTTGAGAATTTGTAAGTACACTGAAATTCTGTGATCTCAGATTCATATGCAGTACAAATACTGCTATTTTATTCTTTAGATTTACTGGTAGTTTTGGAAGAAAATAATCCAGGAACTGCAAATAGCAGGGAGGCAAATCAGCCAACCCACTGATCAAATCTGTAGATATAGCAAAGTATCCCTTTAATTTTTCATTAAATTTACTAAGGAAATTCACGAGCAGTATTAGAGCACATGGTAGAACACGTGGCCATCAGGCCCTACCGTATGGCCAAGCCATGACTTTACCCTATTAGCCATCTATGCAGAGGCTAAGTCAGGGCTGGAGTAACTCGCCGTGCTCCATGCTGGGGGGTTTGCAATCCAGACCAGAACTCTGCTGAAGTTTCTCTCCTGCCCCAGATGCACTGCAGTTATCAACTGTTCTAGGAGGCAGCGCTGCTGGTTAGGGGAGAAGCAGAACTCTGCCTATCCTTATGTGTGGAGCTTGTCAGGAAACAGAATTTTTTCTGAATTATCTGAAAGAAACATAGTTTTGGTTTCTAGAGATTACTTAGGGAAGATATTTGAACTTTTCTGAAAGGAAGAAATGCAAATGAGAGAGTTGAATCAGCTCAGGTTTGAAAAAATTGAAACTCATGAACGTGTAAACAAAAGTGATTATTCTGGTTGATTTGCACAACTATTCTTGCAAAAGTTAAATGTGCACAGACTTCTCCTCCCCCAAAACAAATAGGCTGGAGCTGAGATATTTATCTTCAACCCAGCTGATTTATCTCATTTATGTGTAAATGAGAAATAGTTGTTGTATCTTTACAGTTGGGGTATCTTTAAAGAGCAGTATATTCACTTATCTCAAACTCATCAGGTAGGTCCTAGACATTGAAGGCATTTGCAAGGGAGAATAATTGCTCACAGCTAAGGAATACAGACTTTTTCTGCAGTCATAATTTTGCATAGTATGTGTGCTCAGGGTACTGATTTATCCTGGTTAAAGCAGAAAATGAGCCTATTCAAACATTAGTACTACTGTAACTAGAAACCTACAACAGCCACCAGTCCTATCTCAAGTGTTAAATTCTCATTCTGGATTTCCTAAAAACCTTTCCTGTTCAAATACAGAGAAAAACAGGATAGATGGAAACATTTATTTTGGTGAATATATAACAAAACTAAAATAGGAAGTAAAAGGGAAGCAAAACAAAAGAAAGCATTCCTTGAGTTGAGGCTGTCAAACACCTTCTGTTGGCTTGTAAATGAAAGTTTATTCAGCTATTTTTTCTCCAATTAAATATTTGAGGTCTCCATAGCAACAGCTATTTTGCAAGATCCATGTATTTCATGATCTGGATATTGAGCATCTGAGTAAAGTGGAACAGGAAACGCTATAACCATATCACTTTTCAGAGTACTTTCTAGGGAAGGAAGCAGTACCTACTGCCACAGAGCAACAATTTTCTTGACAGTAATGCTAATTTTCAAAGTTCGGATTTTTTCTAAAGAAATTATGCATTTCCTTTTCTGTTCTTGTTGTTTTGTGTTGTATGACGTGAATTTTAAAAAATAGTTTTACATAAAAATTATAATAAAACCTAATTTTAGATTTTTTTAAAGTCATGATGTTACAAATCTAGCTTTTCAGCACGTCAAAGTGCTTTTCAAAACACTGAAGTCACTGCAGAGATACTAGGTTATAGGGGCTGAGGCAATCTGTTAGACACATTGGTAAAAGAAATTTTTAAAGTATTGTTTCTCTAGCATGGTTATTGGTCACAGCTCAGTAGGTGCTGTGCAATGGGAAGAATGCAGGAGCTACTTAGAAAATAATTTAAAAAGCTGTTTTGATAGTTATTTTTGTTGTCAATTATATGAGGACTGAGTACTACACCTCTCTGCACAGAGCCCGTTCTCATCTGGCAGAGCAGGAAGGAATAGAAGGAAAGGGTTAATCTAAGCCCTTCAGTTGTGGGGAAGACAGCTTTGGCATAAATCTTTGTACTACATCTGTATTTATAATTTAAACCCCACCCAATATTGTATCATAGAATGGCAGAATGGTCTGGGTTGGAAAGAGCACACGGGAATCATCTAGTTCTGTGCAAGAGCCTGGCCCTGTAAATCCAGTGGCAATATGAAACCTGATATAAATCTGCACCAGTGTAAAGAGGGAAGAGTAAACCGAAGCATGACTTTCTTAGATATGAAGCAAATGTATCTACCCTAGAGGAGATCTGTTATTTTATTTTTCCTTAAGCTAATTGGAGGTTTGTTTTGCATAGTCTCAGAATGGCAGTTTGGGCACTAATCCTGTCACACAGGTCACACAGACTTTAACAAGAGCATACCACACCTGAAAATACTCTGTAAATACTCTGTTCTGTGAGTGATGCTTCTTTCAAATTCATGCTTACCATAACTACCCAGCTAAATACAGGGAATTCAAGGAGACGATTAAAATGTCCTGTCTGGCAGGAATTGCTACAGGCATTTGTATTTACTGGATTATTCATCTCCATAAAGTACTTAATAGCTAAATAGTGTTTTCTATATTTTCAGAGATAGTATTCTCAAAGACACCTGATTTTCCAAAGGGAACAAAAAATGTAACTGAAACATTTCCATTAGGGAGAGGCTAGGACCCCCAGGGTGTTAATCCAGCTCTTTGAGAGGCTGAAAATCACAGGAAGCGAGCAAAGCACAAGGCATTGTCAAAGGTCTGGCAATTAATTTTCTTTTCTCTCCCTCACTGCATTTTACTAGCTTGTTATTTTAATGGTCATGTCCAACACAACAAAACAACCATGATATGTATTTGAGTTAGTCTTTACTATGTATAAGTTCCACAAGTCTTACCTTTAAAAAATATAAGATCTTTGGGCTACCCTTAGATACTGGACAGCTATATCTGTTTCTACAATAGTAAAAAAGAGTGGCAGTAGCTGATCAATTGATATCTAGACAAGGACAGCTTGTTAAGAAGAATTACTACAATGTTCATCATCATGAAGGACCCTTCAGTGCAGAGCTGTTTAAACTACCTCTGCAATGCTTCCTCAGCCAGCTTTTCTTACTCAATATGTTTACTCACTGATTATAAAGACTTGGCGGAATAAGGATTGTATAATCTGTATATTTAACCATGGAAACTGCCTTATTTATAATATTGTTGTTTATTCAGGTTGTCAGAAGTGTTAGTAACATGACAAATATTCCCACCCTGTAGCTATTAACACTTGGGTTAAAGAAAGCAAAAATCTGCAAAAACACCTGTGGGGGGGCTGTTACGATAAACTGAAGCCTAGATCATCAGGATATTGCTACAGGTAATGTCAGGTTTAATGTGAGTGTGATTCAGAAAGATTTGCACAGTGTGGCCAGCATTTGAAAGAATTTGCAGTTACCCAGCAGCACGTAGCTGAAAATCTCAGTGTTTTACAGCACACAGGCAGTTTTCTGCTCCTGGAAGTCACAACAGTGGAGTGACTCGTGCAGGAGATCAAAGCTCCCAAAGTCAGGACAGCAGAACCTCCATTTATAAATGAAAGGCAGCATAAGTTCTGGTGCTTTTTAGCTATGCAGCACAGATCCCATATGAGAGAAATACCTCTGGACCTACAATCTCTGCTATAATTTCTTATTAGTATCACCTTAGATTTTTTACTTCTCCAGTAATATTATTAGAAATAACCATAAAAGCAATAACATATATGCTCAGGGTTGGTACAGGCTTCAGACATTCAACAGTATACTTTTTGGGAGCATTTTTAATTCTTATCCAATTCTTATCCTAGTATTCACAATCCTTTTAGATATTCAAAGCTATTAGAATATTGCTTTTTCTTTTCTAGCTAAGGTTTAGTCATCTCCTGACAAAAAAAGTGTCGAGTAGACAATGTAAAGAAAGTTTGATCACTCCATCTCCTGCTCCACCACTCCACCTCTCTGGGCTAAAACTCCGAGCATTGCATGCCATATAAAAGAGATTACACTGCCTCCCTTTACGTTACCTCCCTGCTGCTTTTCTTTTTTTATGACTTCCCAGATTCCAAGTTATCCTTTACAACTCAAATTTGTCAATACAAATGCACTCAGGAAGCTGCATCAATGTGAAGTCAACAAGATACTATAATTAAGGATATATCTAGGCAAATCCTATAGCAGGATTTTAATGTAGCACGTTGGGAGTATAAACCTCCAGGACTCCAACTTAATTAAGGAAAAGAAAAAGTTATCTATTGTTTCATTATCATGAATCTATGCAGGACAGACCTCCTACAGAACTACTGGTGACTGGCTCTGGGTCAGCTCTTAGTTCCACCCAAGGAATCTTCCAGAGATCAATGCAGTCAGGACCATCAAAGCCAGGAAACAGTTCAGACTGGTGTATTTGTCCTCAACGTTTTGTGACTGCACGCTTATGTTTTGTCACTACATTTTATTTTTGCATAAACATTCCCTTTGGGCACCTGGATTTCACAGGAATGGGATCTTTTCAAAGTACATCATCCAAAGACCGTCATGCTTGCTTCAAACTGCTTGTAGATGAAACAGCAGCTGGATGAGAAGTACAATGAAGTGATAAATAGAGTAATGGGTAGATTATCTTTCATGCAGTAAGCAGCAGCAAGTTCTTTGTTAAAGGAAGGGTAGCAGTACTCTACGACAAACGATTCTTGATTTTACAAACTGCAGCCACTCCTCTGTGTCAACAAATCCTATTTGCCCTTCTCAAGGTGCCTGGGGACAGAAGATGAATAACATGTAAGCTAGAAGATATATGGGGTAAGCCATGGTTCTCTTTTTTTATTTTGCTCTGACTTTGATTTTAACAAATTTTTTTGCCTGGATCGGTGTATATATTTCTGTAATATATTGTTGAAGCTCAATGCTTTCTCTTCTGCAGTAAGGTGCAGTTTGACCTGTTGGCTTCTCCTTTCAATAGATGTTTATGTGAAAACCTCAAAACATCAGCTGCACAGCACTCCAAGATAAAATATCCCTTGATGAGAGAGACATGTAGCAATCATGCCTCATAAAGTATATGTTTCAATCCCTGAAACATCAGCATGGGTATACATTCTATGCTCTGAGAGGCCATCTCCTCATCTAGGTTTTGCTGTCTGCTTGCAGACTGATCTCATTTTGTTTATGAACTGTAAAGAAGGAAAAGGGAGTAAAGTAATTGTGACAGTGATAATTTGCAGCCCATGCTGGATAAGCCAGTCCTTTGGAGTTGTTGCTTTTGTGGTAGGCTAGGGAGAAGGCTGTAGGTGATGAAGCAGGGTTTCTGCTCCTGTAGATATTTGTTCATTTGGTGCCAGTTGAATGTTGGTCCTTTCATGCCATTAGTCTCTCTACAGCTTATCTGTTTCAGTGGGGAACAGTGACAGTGCAAAAATCTGAGTTTATATATCTCTATTTTGCAATTCGTTAAAGCTGAGAAATGAGGCTTCTGTGAATTGAAGTACTCAGATGCAGAATGCTTTCCAGCAGTTCATAAACCTGTCCCCTAGGGTTTCAGTGTTAGCCAAAAGAGGACATGCAGTTTTTTTATCTTGGATTCCCAGAAAATAAAACCACAACAAATATATTCTTTATTTCTGCATCATGGCATTTCAACAAAATATCCGTGTCATTTGTATCAACGTATAGAAAGTAATCTGCTTGTCTGTTGAGGTGGGATGATACTTAGTAATAGCCCTTGTCTCCGTGCTGCTGAGTAATTTAAATCATCTTTCTTTATTGATGGATAATGTGAAGACCTAAGAAAAATATCACTGTGCTGCACCTGAATTTTTTATAAATAAATAATAGAAATTGGGCTAATGATACTTTTTCTTACAGTAATTGCATCAATTAAAATAATGAAACACTGCAGGAGCTTCATTTCTAAAGTTCTTATTTAAAACCGAAAGAAATTCCTTGTGGGCCTAGGGCTCTCTCCCATGTGGTTTAAATAAATTTGGAACTCGGGAGGGTTTCAAAGCACTTATGCAACAGCAATTAGGTATTTAATTACTCCTTTCTATTAGATCCTGTTGTTAAATCCAGTTCATAATGCATGAACGTTCTGGGCTATCAATGCCGGAGCTTCAAACCATGCCAGACCAAACAACCTGCTTAGACAGAGGTCATTAATTGGAGCGTAACCCGTGTGGTATTTACATATATGTAATATGTAAACTCTAGTAATGGTGAGCTGAGGGAAGACGGGGGTGTTGGTGGCTCTGTGGTCCTAAAAGCAATTCCAGCTCAACCAGGCACTGCAGCTGATCAGCTCTTACATGCACTGGGTTTTGAGTCCATGAGTGTCAGGTAAGTGGCACTCCCAGGCTCACAAAAAGGGTTGCATAAATGGACTGTGGAACTTCTCCTAAAAATAACCTCTGACTTTGCAGAGTGCACCCCAAACACATCACCTTTCCTTCTGTGAGATAAAATACTCACCTTTAGCAAGTTCTAACATAGTTTACACCCTGAGGCCACTAACAACATAGGGCTCAGAAGTTAATATACTGACCAGTGCCACAAACTAAATTTTTAACTGAGTATTAACTGGAACATGGTACACTCTTTCCAGTAAATTAGGTTTGTATTGAATAAAATGGCTGACATGGAAGTAGCATGAATTTCTTAGTGAGTTTGCTTTAAATGTGCCTTAGGAGCTCAGTAACATAAATCATAGGACTTCCATTTTTTAATTTTTAATCTCAGCTTTTAATAGCTTCATAATTCACTGTTGTTTTTAATTACCATTCATATCTTCAACAACAAAAAAATGGGCTCAAAGAAAAAGAAATCAAGCATCAGAACATGGTTTTGATTTAGAAACATTCACAGTATTAAAATAGAATTGTTGCTCCTAGCTAAACTGTTTGAATTATACATTAATTCAATTCCTCTGGTTTCTGTGCTGCTATTTTGGAATATTTTTTCAACCATTGATTTACATTTTATGTTCAAGCTGAAATTCTACTTTTATATTTGAAGATATTAGGTCAGCTATATAATTTATTAATTCATCAGAGTAAACACCATATTCTACCACAAGTGTCTGATGTTGGCTGCTCACCAACCAGTAAGGGCCACAGGGACAATGAATCAGAACATTTCTGGGGTGTCTGCAGAAATCTAAGATTCAGGAAAGCAAATGTAAACCCCAGTGTGCTGTGGGTGAGAGCCAGCCAGGAGGCATGTCAAAGTCCAAATGGCATCCTGAGGCAAATATGCATGCTGCTAACTATGCCACTTGGGTTTATGGGAAGAAGTAAACTCATGATAAGACTTTGTCAGTCATTTGTTTTTCCAAATCTAAACTGCAGCTGATGTACCTTACAGTGCTATGGAAGCTAGAATGCATTGGAAAAATTCCTGATCCGCTTCACTGTGAGTACAGCCAAGACAAACTGTACATTGCAAATGAATAACTTGATTTAAATTTTGCATTTCCTCGAGTCCAGTAGTGCTGCACCTGCTTTCAGCTCACACTTGTATATTTTACAAGTAGCAAGATGCAAAGAGAAGCCTCCTTTTAATTTTTTGTCCCAACCAGAGTTCCCTTTAGCCCATCTCCCTGCTTTCCTGCTCTGGAGCTGGGCAGAAACCAGCATAGAGAAGGGTGAGGGAAGGTGCCACCCTGCACATCCAGAGGAGTCCCCACTGCCAAAACACTGGGACACGATCTCCACTGGAGCACCCAGTTTGGATCATTCTCCCTTGCAACACTCACTGCAGCTATCTTTGGATCAGACACTCAGCAGAGACTAAACACAACTGCTTCAATGTCAGGTGTTAATCATGATGGATTAATTAATTAGAAATTAAACTGCTGTCATCCCTCTTTGTTCCTTCTCATCAGGACATCTTCCTCCTTCATCTGCAGCAGAGTTCAGCTGAGGCAGAGCAGAATGCAGACATGTAGCTTGCACAGCTATAGTGGGAAGTAAATGTGGGTACATCTATGTATATACACAAAGACATATGTTTTAAATAGATGTACATACATAGATATATATACACACACGCTGAATAGTTGTCACTATAAATAAATAGTGTAAAGAAATGCAATATTTACAGATAAATTTAAATCACAAGCTCTCGCTGTCCAGAATCTAAAAAAAATATGTCTGTATTGCCACCTGCAGGATCTCTGTGTCCTTACCTGTGTGGATGGGATGTGTGTAGTGTCTCTGAGCAAAAGGGTTTAACTGTAGAGGAATGAAGTTCCTGGCATTGAGGTTATCATTAGGGGTAATTGGAATCAGATAATTGTGTAGTTACACCTTTTATCAGTCTTTGTACCAGAATAAATAGCTCCAAAGCCTGGACACTTTATTTATTTTTGTGCTCTAGAGATGATATGTCTGAGCTTCAAAATAAACTCCTGGGTGTCTCGTCTTGGTTAAAGAGGCAGGAGGGATGATGTTGGCAATGGAAGGGGTCAGAATTCAATGCTTCCTTTCAGCTTTTTTTCCTTTGATTTTGTCTTGTAGTTTCAGGTCCCTTCTAAGTTTTAGAGTTAGGAAAATGTGAAGAAAGCTCTCTTTTAAAGCCCAAGATTAATTCTAAAATTGAACCTGTTTCATTCACACCAAGGAGATTTAAAAGCCTGAAATAAAATCCTACTAAAGGCATTAAGTATTCTCATGCAGACTCTTCCCCCTTCCCCCTGCTGCCTGGCACCACCAAAGGGAAGAAATGGTTCCTTTCATGAAAATGATTCAAGTATGAGGCATAATATTCCTTGGAGTACAGAAAGCATGATCATCCCAGCATGGGCTGCACAAAGTGGACTCATCTTCCATTTATATATTTACAGGGACCTCACCAGTGCTGTCCTGAATGCACTGAGGGCTCTGCAGCCACGGTATTGCTGCAGTCTCCAGGATGTCAGGAAGGGTCAGAGCCCTCATCACATTGTCCTCACCTGAATGAAACAGCTTTGCCATTTCTCTGACACCCGATGAAGATCTGCCCCGAGGATGGTTCCGGTGTGTACCAAGGATGAGCAGTGGGGACCCATGGACATCTTTTCTTTACCAGGTGTGGAGCGGGTATTCTGAGTCCAGGAGCCTGGTTAATGGAGGGAGGCCATTAACAGAGCTGGTAAATGGGGCACGGAGCACCCTGAGCCTTTTCCAAGAAGGGAAACAAATGACTGCCATTTCCCAGAGCAGGCACAAAGCTTTGCAGGCCTGCCAGAAGTGCCACCAACCCAGCAGGGAACGCCTCAGCAGAAGCATTCAGCCATGCGAGCCGGGCCTTGCCCCGGCGGGCAGCCGGGACAGGCAACGCCTACAGCGGCTGGAGCAGAGTGCCACAGACAATGGTGCCAGCTCTGTCCCTGTCCCTGTCGCTGTCCCTGTCGCTGCCCCTGTCCCTGTCGCTGTCGCTGCCGCAGGGACAGCACCGCGGGCTGCCGAGCCTCAGCCCGGCCTTTCGGGCCCTGGCATTCCCCCGCCGGCCGCCCAGCCCCGCACCGGAGCAGCTCCTGCCTCAAACCACCACATTCTGCAGATTCCCGGTCTCCTGTGCCGCTGCATGGCCGCACGCAGAAATGCAGCTCTGCGGAGGAACCTCTGCGCTCTTTCCCAGTGGTAAAAACGAGGAGAAAAAGAAATAAAATTAAGGAGGCTGTAACAGCGACAGCAAAATGATGAGCAGGCACCACTTGGAATTACAAAAATTCCTGAACTCACACATAGAAAAATGTGTTCACGTGTCGGCTTTCCCATTATAACTTCTGTTGTATCTTATGTTCTTGCTTATGGCAATTAGCCTTTTAACAACCTCTCTTTCAGAAGAAGTAGCATTAGTTCCTGATCGTTAGTGAAACACTTATTTTCTGTATTGTTATGTCTGGACAGATGGCAGCCATTCCTAAATATGTCTTTATAGGACTAAAAATAATATTTTTAAAATCATGTTAGCTGAAGATAATGCTAAGTAAAGCAATATCACGTACTGTTATATTCTAATTCCCCAGAAAAGAGATGCCAGCAGCTGCAGCACAGTTGCTGAAGCATAGCATTTCTTCTTGTGTTAACCTAGACATTGGAAGGGGCAGCCAACCACAAAAGATGCTTCCCTCCAATTATTGTACTTATCTAGGAAATCATCTGAAAAGGGCCATCTGACAGGCAGGATGCCATCTTTCTATTGCTAAGCAACCCCTGATATCTTTTTTCAGGAGGTGTGATCAACTTCCTGAAGAGCACACAGCTGAATTTAAAGAAGCCTTTTTTCCTTCTATGTTTCTTTTATTCTCTCTCTCTCTCAATTTTTCAATTTTTTTTTTTTTTTTTTACTACACAAAACAACTAATGATGGTCCTATAATGACAAAAAAAAAAAAAAAAAAAAAAAAAAAGTACTGGGAAGAGCTTACTAGACAAAAGAGATGCAAAATCTGAGATGCAGACTGCAATCAATAAGACCAAGCTGACAATGGGCACAAATAACCTTCCACCATAGCTGACAATGATGCTAAAGAAAATAAATATACCATTCTATGCATAAAATTTGGCTTGGAGAGAAAAAGTGAGAGAAAAGTGAGAGGTAGACTACATCTTCTTTATATCATGCTTCCCATTCGATTCTACTTTCTTTCTTCTAGCTCTTATTTGGTAAAAATTTAACCTCTTAAACTCAATGGCCACTCAGCAGACATCATGCTATAAGTAAGGATATTCTTTCCCAGTCTCCCAACCTCAAGCACATACTGAAGATATAATCTAGCTTGAACATACTAGTGCTCAATTAAATCCATTGTCTCACACTTATCAGTAGCAATACAGAAATTTTCAGATACCCATACAGATGTTGAGTAGAAACAACTTCACTGAACAAGGTCAGAGCTGGAATTTAAAAATGCCCACACAGGATGTATTTGCAGTTATCTTTCCACTTGCAATTAGTACCTGGAGTGACTATGGCTTGAGTTTTACTGCTCTTTCTCTTTTTGTGAATGATGTAGCCAAAGCACCCATCAGTATAAGAGTGACTACCAGTGTGGTGGGCAAAGCAACCCTGAAATTATGGTCATTTTAAAGACAGTTTGAAAGTATATAACTGAGATACATTCATCAGGTCAATTAGGCAAAGAAATAATTAACATATCAGAGAAAGATGCAAGGGAAAATTCCTGGTGGGGAGGAATCTGTAAGGAACCAGAGGGGATTGTGGTGCAGGGTTCTCCCCTGTTGTGAATTGCCTTTATGGAACCACAATTTTCTCAACAAGGATCTCCCACAGGGGATAAAGAAATCTTCCTTTTGTAAAATACCTCAAAATAATTCAAGCTGTCTGCCAGTAATTAAATCCATTACACGAGCAACAGGTGGTAAAGCTGTAATTTTTTCACATCTGTTATCATTTTCATGAGTCAGTATGTATTCATTGCAAGAGCTGGGAAAACCACAGAGCAGAGAGGGCTGGGTTGATGGCTGTCATCCAGGCAGCTGCTGTGCTCACTCCTGTAGTTATCTGAAGAGCAGAGCAGAGGGGATGTGAGAATATCTGGTAGTCAGGAAGGGATTTGGGCAGGATTCCAAAGGGTAGGAAGGCAGGGATCTAAAAGGGAGTGAAAAGATTTCATAGGTTCTTTATAGAGAAGAGCAAAAAAGAAAAAGGGAACCTTGGTTGTGCTTAAAGCATTACCTTGATATACTTTCCTTAACACAGACTTTCTGTGTGGCCTGGAATATATTCCTTGGTTGTTCTGGCTTAGTAAATTTAAAAACTAAAATCCCCGGGAAATTTAACAGTCAGTGAGGACAACAGACATAGGACAGCTCACAGGTATGTGAGTGAATTTACCTCAGTCTTCAAATCACAATGCATTTATGCAAACTAGCTGCTGGGAATAGTGTGCCGTGATGAAGAGGTCTGGGTATGTTGCAAGAAGAATTCTGTTGAAGAGCTTACTAAGACTGAAAACTACTTTTAATGCAAAGAACACATGGAATGGCCCCAGCTCTGGGTTGCTCAGTAATGCAGCAGGTTGCACATATTACTGCTATATAAGAGTAGGAAAGAATCCTGCTACTGGGATGTGCAGTGTCCTCACTACTCTGGAGAGCAGCTGAAGCTTTTTGCTGTACTTCAGGATTCTTGACTTCCCAAGAACATTTTCCACTCCTTTTCCACCTTCCTCCAAACACCACACCTTCGTTAACTCAGAGGGGAAAGGCTCTGTAATTTTAGCTGTCTTTTCCTTTACTGAATGCTGGCAATAAGTGTTTATGGAGAGATGAGAGAAGTTCACAATCAATTTACATCCAACAGCAGTGACACAAAGTTTCAGGTTTTGTTTAGGACATGTTGCCTTTACACCTCTCCTCAAAGACTGGTTTCTTCTCTAGTAGTGCCTTGCATAGCAGTATTAAGGATACTTATTATTGCATTGAGCTACAGTTTTGTAGTGAGTAAATAATTGTTCAATTAAGGAATCTTTTAAAAGCCAGTTTAGAACAAAAATATATGTAATTGAGTTATTGCTGGAGGAATTTCTTTAATTATATCTTGTTCCATGGCAATGAATAGATTACTGTAATTCTTTTTAAAGAATCATCATTTAACTCTACTGCAATTTGAACTAACAAAATTTTGCAGGTTGTTTAATGTTAATAGCTATCCTTAAGCTGAGGCTACTTGGCTGTGATCCATGGCAAGAGGCAGGGTTTATCCAGCAGATATTTGCTTTTCTAGAAGCTCTCCCTTGGGCAGAGCCACAGATCACTCAACTCCTAACCACATCCTCATGGAATTTTGTTACTGTATACTCCCATGTGGACAAAAGACCACATATTTTCTTAATTAATAAAATAAGACACAGGAAATTAATGACCCTTAAACTGTCTGAACCTCAAAACAATTATTGTGGAGTGCAGACCGAGTCAGTCCAGGCATCCTTCCCACCCTCTTCTTCCTCCCTTTTATATCCTTGACTTTGGAACTGGCCCCCAACTCAGCCATTCTTGCCCAAAGGCATCCGAGAAGTGCTCAAGGTCCACAGACACCAGAGCATCACCACAGATCCTGGTGTGAATGCCCTTTCCAGCTGTGGGTAACTGACACCTCTGCCAAGGCAGCAGCAGGGCCTCCAAGCAGCCTCATCTCATTATTCCAAGGGGAAAATAAGCAGGAGAAAGGAGGGACTCCCTGATGTCTAGTTCTCCCATTCTCAAAAAGTGGATAACTAGCCCTTATTTTGTGGAAGAGTATTTGCCCACAGAACACCAAAGTCATGATTCAAGTGTGGTTCTTTACTGAAACAATTAACTTCTGTTTCATGTGATGGCACTGACTGATACAGGAAGTCTCCAGGTCTGCAAAGGAATGAACCAAAGCACATTTAATCAGTTTTGGGGACGGGTAGGCTCTTATGATGGATTTAGTCTTCCTGAGAAGTCATTGAATGTTGCTCAGTGATTCACTGACTGCTGGCCAGAGCACTCTTTCTAAGTGATTTATCTGAATCCTTTTCAAATCCTTCCCTTTATTAACATTTCAGCAGTTCCTTTCTATGTGAATTCATGGTAGTTCTGTGTTTCTCAGGAAGACTGTAGGAAAATGGTTTCAAATACGATGATTACATATTGAGCAGATGAGCTGCCTCGGGTTTATGTCACAGCCCATCTGCCTGTTTGAAACAGGCTTCCTGCACTGTGCCATTTCCTCTCCATCGGGCAGGCAGGGAAAAAGACTGCTCATGCTGCATCTTCATTCTGTTTGACCTTTCTAGAGTGTTATTTCACACACACGCACTAAAGTTTGCATTCCCTTCTGTAAATGTAATTTTAATCTCATTCTATTTTGGCAGCAGATACCGTTGCAACAAAATCTGTTCATTCTTTATCCCACTATCTTCATTGTGGAAGCTGAAATACAACATGTCAGCTGGAGAAGGGCAGCCTAAGGTAAGCTTGGGGCACACACTTCAAGGCTGGATCCCACAGAGATCTGAACTGTAGTGAAAATCAGAAATGTATAGGTCTTGGTTCTGTGTTCAGCACTGAAGAACATATATACTTGAGTTTGGGCTGGGTCAGACTGCAATTTAAAGTGGAGTTTGATCAATTCCCTTCATCAGGCTCCCATTCACTGTGAGTATTGAAAACTAAAATATTTTCCCCAGAGGTTTTACGTTTTACTTACTCTTATTCCTACTAGTCTGGGTGAATACTTTGCATTAAGATGAACCAGCCACAAGGTGTCAATGTAGTGTAGCAGATTCTCAGTAAGGGTTTGTTACTACAGCATCCTTTGACTTTCAGTGCAATTAAAATCTGCCTTCTGATAGCGTATTTTTATCACTAATTGCGAAAATTCTGGTCAGATCACATTTTCTGTACCTGATTAATCAGTGAAGCCTTCTCATGTTATGATTGCCAGGGTGTGAAGAGAAAAATCAGTATAAACGACTGAAGTAAATGATGTGACAAGTCACATCTGCTGTAGAACTGTTTTAGAAGGAAAGGCTGACAAAGTGGGATGTGGACTGGTAGAGATAAATTAATTCTTGTCAAAATATCAAAAGTGACCGTAAACAAAAAAAACACAATATGGGAATTCACTTTTCACAGTAAGGAGTCAAAATATCTGAGTGAACTGGTGTGTGTTTATAAAGCCCCAGTTACACCCATTTATAAGAGGTATAGTGACAGATGAGACCAGATAGAGATGGAAAAGCAATATTGCAGATTATTTTGTGTTTTATAGACATAAATTATTGTGTGTCATTAAATATAAAAACAAATCCCTCAAAAGAACCAGAGCTAAAGCTGAGGTCTGAATTACAAGGGACATGGAAGCAAATTGGTTTTGTACCTCAATAGGGGGCTTGGATCTAGGGAGGAAGGGCCTGTCAGAAATGAGAATAAAAGGCTGTTAGGAAAATTACCCCTGGAATTGTGAATATTATCTCTTTGAAGTATGCTTAATGGATTTGGGCTAAGAATTTTCAAAGAGGTTAAGGACTTAGCTCCCATTGAATGTCAGTGGCTTTCGGACACTTTACTGCCATAGTCTGCTTTGAAAACCCCAGCTTAGAATATTAATTTTAATGTACCCTTTTCTCTACAGTAGGAGGGAGTGGATCCATGACAGAGAAAAGAACAGAGAAACTACAAAAGAAAGTAAGTTTCTTTGTATGAAATTCTTTCTTTATAAATGATTGTACGTTACCTAATCTACTCAGGCAAGTACAAAAGTACGTAAAATAGGTGGGTGAGCAGAGGATATTACATTATGTGACATCCTTCACTTGTGTTAATGACCCTCTGATTGTGCTTTGCACAAAGTGGAGAGCACTGGTTAGCAGATAATACCAAGAAAATATATCCTTGGGTACATTTCTTAAAAGGACAAAGGGAAGACAGAGCCTGTTTATGCAAAGAGCTGGTTTTCTCAGGTTCTAAACCAGCTGTGATACCATGCTGTCCTTTGAGGGATATTTTATTGGGCAACAGATCAGCGTCACAGGACAAAAGAGCAGCAGCAATGGATGCATCATATTCCCTGGAGCTCCCTGGGGGCAGGTTGGGACAATGGTTAGAAAAACTGCAAGGTCTGTGGGAATAGAACTCTTGCTGTTCTTGTGCTTTTCTCTTTTGCATTTTCTTTTCATATCATATATCTTAATGAGAGGAATGACCCCCTCACAATACTGGTGCTATGGTAAATAAAATGCTACAGGGAAGCTTTAAGCTCTTCAGAATGAAAATATGTTGAAAAAATGGGTTTGCATCACAAGGGTGGCAACTAAATATGATGAAAAAGCCAGCAGAGAAATCACTGTTAGCCCCACCTTACTTTCAAAGACTGATATTCAAGTGGAGACAAGAGAATATCCTGGCTCCCCTTTAGTGGTATAGTGACACTGATTTTTAATACTCTTTTAATTTTATCTCTTGAAAGGAACACAAATCTGAACATTCTTTTTCTTGAAATAAACTGGACAAAAACTAAAACAAATTGGCCATGATGCAGGTGTATTCGGTTTATAATATAGTGTTTGGGTTTTGGGGTTTTTTTAATTGCTGTTATGCTAAAGAAAAGTGTTAGTTTAGACAAGTGCTGTTGGAAGGGTACAAGTACAGAAGTGAGGTTGATTGGCAGCTCATTTTAGGAATTGGAGAATGAATGCTGAAAGAAAAGACATATGCCAGGGCTGGGATGTAAGAGAATCCTAGTGAATACATTATTTCAACAGAAGCTTGTCACATCCAGATTTTCACTATTACTACTGGTGTAAATAGCAAAAAGGTTTCTTTTAATTAAAAAATCTCAGGCCTACAATAACCACAGTAATTGGTTCCTATGACTGAAGTGCTTCTTCCTAAATAAGAGCACAAATTGAAGGTTTAGATCTGTGTAAATGCAAAATTATAGTCTGTACAAAACCAACCAATTCCTCTCCAGATAAATGCACAGGTTTCAAAAGTGTGTATCCGAGTCAAGCTGTCACCAAGCCCATCTGTTCTCTCTGCATCTGAAAAATGAACACCTTTTCACAGCAGAGAAAGCACTGAATATGTGGCACCTCTTGTCTGGGTTTTGACTCGTTTTATCCAGCCTGGACAAAGTTAACCAGTATGTTAGATGATGATGCTAATATCTTTCTTTCATACTAAGACTGTGTGACACTCAGACATGCCCAAGACAGAGAAGCTAAATATTCCCTGAGCATCAATAAAGGGATTATAATATAGCAGAAAGAAATGAGAACAATTCCTGATATAAAAGCTAAGTAATGCATCATAATTATCTGTTATATCCAACCTGCTCTCCCTCCTGCCTGCTTGAGGCACATACAGTCTGCTCATGTTTGTCTACAAAAAAATTAATCTTCAGGATATTGATCAGCCTCCTCCCAGTCTTTCAGGGCTGCTCAGGATATTCTTAACGTTGCTACATGAACATGGTAGTTTTGTTACTACTATGCTTAGGAGTCATTTCCTGGACAATTATTTTAGTTTTTGGCTAAATTGAAATTGAGAGTTCCTGCCATGTTGCATTTACAATCACAGAGATAACACATGGTTCCATGAAGCAGGAGCATCACACAGAAACCATGAGCCAATGTTTGGTCAGTGTAGATGGCAACAGCCCTCATGCACTGGGAAATAAACTGCCACCAAACCCCTGGTAAGGAGAGCAGAGCTTTAGTGAAGGAGTGAAAGGAAGATGTTTTTGTGACTTTGTGGCTTCATTGAGCCTCACTGGCCATTTGGAAAGAAAGCACAAGAATACTTGTGAGAAAACCTAGCAGCTGAAAGAATCAGAAAAAAACTAGGTCTGCCATCCATGAGGGGTGTTTGTGCTTTTCTGCCTTAGGACCCAGGTCTGTAGCATCTCGAAAGAACAGACCTTCTATTGAAATGACATGAAGTGGAGAATTTCCCAACTTGCACGTCCTGTGCTACTTCACACACTAGCTTTGTGCCTTTTAGCATTTAACAGGAGTCAGCAATGAGGAAATTAATTTAACTTCCACTTTAACTACCTACTCCAGACTTTGAGCTGTCCTAGGCTTCCCCCAGCTTGGAGTGTTTGGTTTAAGAACAACTCTCTCAAAGCAGAACGCCCACTCATTAGGATGCTTTCATTCAATAGGATGCTTTCTTCACAGATTTTAATGTTTTGGCAGCTCAGCCAAACACAGATCAGATGTGGGTGGCACTATTTAGTGTCTGAATCATCTAAGGAGGTTTAGGAGAACATTGTCTTCTGCTGAATAGTGTTACTCAAATTGTAACCTTAAGATCTCAGAGACCTTCTTGCAGCAAAGCCACTTGAATGATTTTGTGTCTGTCAGCATCTGTAGACAAAGTACACAAGAAAGGGGCTGTTTACAATTTCTTTCTGTTCATATTCTTTCAGACATTTTCTACAATACCTGACTTACAGCATCATTTATAGTTTTAATGTGGAGTAGTCCTTAGAGAGACCAGGGAATAATTCCTGTGGTTATGTTGTAAAGATAACTAAATATGCAACGAAAACTAGGAAATGAGTATTTGCTGTTGGTTGGATCTCAGCACAGACTTTGATACCATTGGGTATAGCATTATTCCTCTCAAATTGGCAAAAGGACTGTGAAGGTAACTCAAAGACTTCTTTAATTTGGCTATATTATGAATAGTTAGTTCACTTTCTTCCTCTTCACTTGAGTTCTCCAAGGCATATTCTGAGTACCTACAGCTGCAGCTGATTAGTCCTCAATCTCCTTCCTTAAAAATGCCATTTTTCTTGGTTTTAATTTCTTCTTCCTATTAGAAAAACCTGCTTTAAGAAACTTGGTTCTTAATGCCTTGTGCTAGTGCAGCCATTGGTAGCTGTGCAGCACACATCTGAGACGTTGTCATTTGGCCTCTCTTGCATTTCCTGCTAGTCACACAGTCCTGGAGCATGAGGGGATATAGGTCATCCTAGCAAGGAATAATACTTACAGCAGGATGCTGGTGCAAAGACCAGGGGAGTCTGAGTGTTGCCCCTCTGCTGATATGTACCCTGAGAAGCAGAGGAGACAGAGGGATAAAAAGCATTTTTACTGTTATGTACACAGAATAGCACACATGCCATATTTTGAGGGTACTTCATTTTGAAATTCTTGCTATAGTGTGGAACTGCTAGTGAGAGTTAGGGAGAATAGCTCTTTGCAAGTGCAAACACAGCCCTTCCTTGGCAACACACTGGTTGTCTGCAGTAACAGAGCTCTGTGACCCCAGTGCACACCACCTTCACCTCCTGACCAGGAGAAAAATGATCAAAAACTGTTGTTCCTGAAGGCATCTTTGAGAACCCTGCCAGACTTGGTGTCATTAACCATGAGTCACAATCTGATAATGCAATTTAAGATATTGAATCATATCCTCAACTTGTGATTCATTACGGGATTTAAATGCCAGAAGTGGCGTCTTGGACTCTATTCCAAAATATATGAGTTCAGAGACACTTCCAAAATAAGCAAGTGACTATGAGCCATAAATTCAGTTCACCTCAACCACTAATAGTGCCCAGAAAGATTATCCTGTAGCTTTTCTGGCAAGGACAAGGTAATAAACATTCCCCATGTTCTCCCCCTGCCCTTCCCCCACCTCCCCCACCCCATTTCACTCCCTATTTCACTTCAAGGATGCCAAAATTAAATTTTCAGCATCATCAGGAGTGCTAATTCTTTGTCAGACAAAGAGAGGTAAAGTGACCTTACAGATTTCATTACCCAATGTTGTAAAACTCCATCTCTGAAGGCACAACCTGTGGATAATAATGGCAAAGCATGTGTGATCTGCCCCTCATCTGCTCTGGAGGGAACAAGAGCACTTGAAGAAAGGGCTTCTCCAGAGCAGATCTGACAGAGCATGGGGTATGTGCATGGTCAAAGTACTTCCTTCATCTCTTAGGGATAAAATACTATTTGCTGGAAAGCCCATTGGATGCAATATCTCCTTCAGAGCAATATTCCTGAGTTTTGTTTATTGATAAACACCAACACACTCTTGACCCCTATAAAGAAAAGTCATCCATCTTTTGGAGCTGGTAGAAGTGCTGTTTTGAATAGATGGTCTCTTACTACAGCTACAACATACTACAACAGTGTTTGGGCCTGTGTTCAACAATAGATAAATTAAAAATCACACTCCTTATGTCTGCCATTGCAACTTTTCACCTGCTGGAAAACCTGTATTTGTATCTGCTCTGTGCAGTTCCTCTGAGTTGCATTGTTTTTATTTAAACTTTTTCTATTTTTGATAGGCACTCAGGTTACTGTATGCCTTTAGGACATAGATTCCCACAACACTGTTTCCTTTTTTAACAGCTCCAGTAATGACCCCCAATTACTCAACCTTGTATGCAGTCATGGAGTACAAGAGTTCCACTAATTTCACCAAGTCTTGTTGACAGGGACTCATTTATCAAACAGCAAACAAGCAGAAAGTCCAAATACTAAAGGTGGACAATCACATCAGAAATTAGGTCATCTGTACATGCCCATAAGTCACAAAGAACATGCATAAACCATGGAGATGATACTTGAGATCAGAAACTCACAGTCCTTAACAATTAATACTCCAAAGGTGATCATTGCAGAGTTGTTTTAAGAACCCTCAGTGACTGTTGCTTTACAGAAATGTGGGTTATTTTAGAATTGTAAATTGATCTTGAACATATTCTAATACTGACATATAAATACAGAGTTTTTTTAGAAGAAATCTGAGCAAAATCATGTGGGAGCTTAATTGTGAAGTAGATAAATATTCTTGCTAAAAGAAGATTTCCTTTTTTTTACTCTCTGATTAATATTTTTAATCTGTATGGGGCATCTACTTACATCACTGGGTTGTATTAACTGGTTATTAATACCTGTTAAAGAAATGCAGGACTTGATACAGAGCCAAATCCACTGGATGTCAATATGATTAAAGACTCAACCTTGAAGCAGCTGCAGTTACTCTTTCTCTTACAACTCAGTGTAAGTAAAATCCCAATGGCTTGACAGCAGTTACTCTCAATTTAGGCATGTGGTTGTGAATGGACAGTCAAGCATAGCAAGTGTTATGCACAACTTAAACAAATAAAACTGAATAAACCTAACAGACTTTTCCAAAACACCATATGACAACAGGGAGAACTGTTTGAATCAAAGCAAAATTTCAATTCTGCCCAACTGGCACCCTTGCAAATAGCTTCTGATTATTATAAAGCAAGAAGTAAAGATAAAATGATAGTTCATAGGATGTATTAACAAAGGTAAAGCAAATTCATAGTGTCAGCATCAAAGCAGCTTAGAAACACAAACTTGAATACCTTTATTTTTGCACTACTTCAGACAGAACAGTCAGCCCCTGACTGAAATATCCACCTTGCAGCAGGTGTTGGGGCTCAGACCCAATACGGTGTTTGTGAAACACTGCAGAGGGAAAGGAATTTCCAGAAAATCTGGGTAACAAGAGGTTTAGCACAAAGGGGGAGGATTAATTGCCATGTCATTTGAAGGACCTGGATGGATCATAGTCCACTCTCAAGAAGGTAACATCATTACCAAGGAGAATTTGGGGAATAGAGAAGGTATTGCTAATGAGCTCACATTAACTGAGCTTAGCTCCAGAAAGCACAGCAACATCAGGTAAAAGTGCCATTCGGGAATCAGGGTCTGACTGGTACAGAATAGGTGAGCCTGTGTGAGGTATCAATGCTCATAGGAAAATTCCCTGAAAAGGAAGGGAGATTGAGGCACTTCTATTCTGGAAAAGTTTTGAAAACACACCAGGAGGATAGTAGTATCCCCCAGTTTAATGAGATGGAGACATTCACCAGGAGTTTTGACAGAACAGCAACTTCCCCCAAGCCAAATGCAGCAGTGCTTGTTCAAAATGTCCAAGAGTAGCACATTAATGAGATTTGGTAATTCACATAATTATTTCTTCTCACAGCACGAGCAATAACTGTTTAGTTACCTTTCCAGGGGTCCTGCCTGCAATTAGCTCACCCAAATGTTGACCTATAAATAACTGCCAGAAGGAGCTTTCTGACAAAGGATCTCAAAGCACTGGCCAGCAGGTGAGTGAAGCCTGGTTTAGACTGTCCTTAGGCACTGCTGACAGGTGACAGACTGCAGAAGAAAAAAGATTATGCACTGAGATATGGAGGCTCCTAAAGGCTTGAGCTAGAGTTACACCCATTAATCAGGTTAGTTATACAATGTTATCAGCTCTTAAAATACAGAGCTCTGACTTCAGATAAAAACTGTAAAATTAACTGAGTGAGTGACCTGGAAGTGCAGTGGCTTGTGACTTGTCTCCCACTGCTCTCCCCTTCTTCCATGAAGTACATGGTCCAGGTGTGCTGCTTATTGCTTTCCACTAATAGCAATTGCTGGCACCCAGCATTGCCCTGCACACTGTGGGGTTCCTTTCCCATTCTTCTTAATTAATTTCCTTTTCTACCTAATTAACATCATTTTGTTCTGATAGGAAAGTCTAGGGAAAATGCCTTGTGCTAAATTGCATATTTTCTTAGATTTCACCCAAAGTTTATCAGCATACAAAAGTTTTTTTTCCTTGTAACTCTCAGTGAGAATTCCCTATTTTCAGTGAGTGCAAGAGGATTTCAGTCTGTTTGCATTTGATCTAGACATTTTTCTGTGCTTTCCCAAAACTATTGGGAATAGAGCAGAAAACCCCAAATCACTATTTTCAGCATTTACAAGGTGTTTTGGTGTAAAGCATGTAAGTAAAGCCCAGCTAAGCTTTGTCCTCTGGCATGTGCCCAGTTTTACACAGAGAATTCAGCCCAGGCTGTCAAGATGGAGTCAAACAGACACCAACCTTTGGCTCAGGTGGATTGGAGAAATACCAATGTGCAAAAAGGAAAAGTGGACTGCAGAATTCCATACACAAGCCTGGGCCACCCTTTCATGGCTTTTGAAGTTAGAAGCTAGGATATCACTTGCTCCTTATACTTTTAAACATTTCGCTTTGCTTACTTTTAGATCAGCTATTTCATTTTGAAAGGATACATGGATTCAATTACAAATTTGATTTTCCTGCACCTCTAACTTGCCAGAGTAATTCTTAGTTTCAGCACTGACAAGCTTTTCTGCCTAACAAAATAATTAATTTCAAATTATTTAATATGACCTGAGCAGAGTTGTAAGACAGTAAAAATACTGCCTTAAAAAATACAGTATAGCATTCTCTCTCCCAAAAGATTACAACAGGATGTGTTTGACAGCCTTGGTTTATAAAACCATTCTGGTAACACTTACATGTACAAGAATTGTCAAACTTGGTGTTACTCGAGGTCAATTGTCATGTCCTCACTTAATACAAGTGTAAAATAGAGGTGACAAATTTCATTGTAGCCTGACAGTTTTAGATGTGCAGTAGATATAATATCAAAAGTATGTCTTACATCAGAAATGGCATTTTTAACATTTCTCAACTGAATACACATCCTTCACAATGTTTTGATCTTTTGTAGCAGGACATGAAAAATGCACATGAGAAAGCTGCCTCCTGCACTAGCAAGCTATTTCCTATGAGCCAAATATTTTAAGTGCTGCATTCTTTGTTATTTTGGATTAGTGCAGTGACAGGAACAAGCCTCAAGAGAGTCCTGGCAGATTCTAGGACTAAGAAATTTTCAAGAAACTATCAAACTACATGGTTTTCTCTGTTAGTATCACTCCTTTTTTCTTTCTGTTTTTTCCCTCTTGCATTATGCTGTAACCCTGTTCAATGGTCACATGGTTCCAATTTATTATTCTCATCCTAGCAGCTGCAAGGATGAGCTCAACTCTACCTGTATTCATTTTCATGATGGTGCTCTAGTTACCTAAAAAATCATGAAATCCAATGAATTCTCAGACAGGAGTGATCTGAACAGTTGGCCAAGTGGAGTCCTTGCATGCCATATCTGCTTAAGCTCCTCAAGAACTGTGAAAATAATATGATAAATAGATCTCTTCCCTTTGAAGCTTTTTCAAGGCAACACCATTCTGTGAGTCTAAGGGAAACTGCAGAGTTGGTAGCAGTGACTTACAGATAAGATTCTGTAACTTAATCTCTACTATATACTAGATAAGATGCACATGTGTATGTATGTGTGTGTGTGTATATACATATATATACATTTACACATATTAAATATTCCAGAATTATTGACACAATTAATTACTTGTTGCATTTTGAGTGATTATGACTTGGACAATAATATTGTTTCACAGGAACTTAATATAGGAGAAAAAATCTAGTTCCAGGAGTAGCAAAAGAAAAAGGTTTGATATTTCACCTCATGGATACATGGAAATCATGCTGGTACCCAAATCCCAAAGTATTTTAGAAGTTCTAAAGGGATGGAAATGCAAAATCCATTGTACAGGAGCATGGTATTCTGTTTTATCCCACATATTACATTTTTACTAGCAAACTGTGAAGAATCTTTTGGTTTTTCTTTTTTCCCTCTGTCATATTTTTGCATCTTTCCACAACTCCAGTGAATATATTCCAAAAATATAGGAGAAATTTTTGATTATAACAAAGTAAAATTAAATATATGAATTTTTACTGAGTGGAAATTGCATCAGAAAATGTTGCAGTTGAACTAGATGATCATTGTAGGTCCCTCCCAACTGAAATCACTTACAGTAATGAATTATTTTACTGGCTAGTCAGTAAAAGCCTTAGAGTCCATAAACATTTGTGCTGGCTCTTGGCAAACCAGAGAAAGGAGATCTCTGTATCAGGGAGGTTGAACACACAGCCCGAGCAGGGCATTTTTCTTACCTGCCCTGCCTGTGTGGATCTAGCACTTGTGTCACTTAAAATTCAGTTGCTTTGGAGACACGGAAGGGAAATGTTGTTTTCTGCACAGGGACACAGAAAGGAGCTGCACTTCACATGCCCTGGACAGTCAAAGCCACTCTGTATCTGGCCAATGCAGATTAGACAGCAAAGGACAAGAGAAAGGGTCTCTGTCCTGAAAGAAAATGTGAATGCTCTGAGTATCCTTCAGAGGGGTGACACAGCAAAGATTTACAAAGGATTCCTGCAGCTGTAATGGAGACAAATCAGGAGTTTGGAACTGTGAGCAGCAAAGGAAGACCTGGAGGCAGGCACACCTGAGTCTTCAAGCTGTGAGGTACCAGTAATAAATGAAACAACTTGTCTAGATTATTGCTGGATATCAGGAAAACACCACTCAGAATGAATTATTTCAATGTAGAATCCAGGAAAGATTATTTTTTAAAATGATAGGGTTTTTAGCTAATGTTGCCCATTAAAATTTCAGGCGTTGGTAGTAATTAATTGGTATGTCATTGCTACTAATAACAGCATGTGGCAGCAATTTTCACTGTGGTACATATATGTTTCAGAGAGAAAAAGAAGCCAGATGATCCAGCAGAGCAGTGCAGTCACGTCCCCAGCAAACACCACTGCCTCAAGATCATCTGCCTTGGTGGAGTATAAGGGACCATCATTCAAGAGTGAGACACTGGCTAAGCAAAACATTTCAATCTTGTAAGAGCAAAGCAAACTTTTCAAGCTAATATTTGAAATTACTTTACAGATAAGGAAGAAGAGGCAACAAGGACATACTTGCATTTATTTGATATATATTTGCCAAATTAATGATTTATCTTCATGTTTCTTTAAAAAGAGCAGTTATTACCACATCCCATTTTCACATTCAAAAAAAAGTGAAGCATAGAAACTTCCCTTTGGGGCACTGAAATGATCCATTAATACCTACAAGACTGTTTTCCTCATTTTCTGGAAAATTATTTATAATACTTATCAGTTTTTCTCAAAAGAAAATTCCTTAGCCATTCACTGAGAAATTATCACACCAAGGAGAGTCTTTTTGCAAGCAAACCTCCCCCCTCAGCCACTGAAGCAGCTAAAACCTGCACTCGTTTTCAGCAGCCCAGCTCACTCATTCCTCCCAGCTGAGGAAAGCTGTGTGCACTGGACTAAGGAGTTCCATGTATTTTTCAGTGTGAGCATTTATTTTCTGGTCTGTGCAGTTCTAACCTGTCTGCTTTCACGAACATTATGGGACTCTGACAATTTCTAATGATGACAAAGTAATTCAGCACTGTCTGTGTTTATTCCTTCAGGAATACACTGCTTTAGCAGAAGCACATTTGCAATGTGCATGACCCCTGCTCTCCTTCATAAATCTTTCTGACAAAACAAAGAGACGGGGTAGCATTTGGAATAGGAGCTGTATTAACTGCTACATCTTCCTGCTTTAGGAAGTGGTAAAAAAATTCTCAGATGTATTTAATTCAGTATAAAAGACATTACTTCTATTTTTAAAAAATAGAAGTATTATTTAATACAGTCCAAAAGGCATTATTTCATAAAGCTACCAAGCAAATCAGAAAAGCTCAAGAGAGCCAGTTCATTCAGGAGGAGAAAGCTAAAGGCAGAGCTGATTTCAGATAGAACTGTGGGTCTGAGGAGGTCTCAGAAGGAACACAATCACTGGTACAAAACAGATACTTCCAGAAATATTGACTCAGGTCCATGGGGACACTGTGTTTGCAACAGGAGGGGAAGAAAAGTTTCCTTACCATTATATGTCTGTCTTTCAGAACTTCTGGGGTGGGTATTTCATTACTGAGTGAAATGAAATGAAATGAAATGTAGAATAGCCCCAGGACAGTTCTGCCCCTCCATGGTCCTTTTAGACTTTATGAGCAGCCAAGAACAACTTAGGGACTGAATAACAACCAGTATTAACAGCAAAATAAAGTCGGATAATGTAGGTAAAAACCTTATACTAGTGAGTAGTACATGCTACGAAATAATGATTTTTAATAATTGCCACCTGCCATGAAGATCCAGTCTGGGTCAACTTTTACACACTCCTCTGCCACAGGAGGACAGGAATACAGCTGCTGCCAAGAATGCTGAAGGCAGCTTCTCTGATCTCCTGCACAGAACTTCAGCATCATTCCCTTAAGGTTTCTGGCAGGCAGCATTCTAAAAAATTTCCTTAGTATCTTCCTATTAAAACCAGAAGGGCTGAAAAGAAAATGTAATCTTTTTCTTATTTCTGTATTTCCGAATTTTGTGAGCATATCTTTCCACTGTTCCTTGTGGAGCATGGGCTGGAAGTTCTCTCATCTGTTTATTCATCTGAGCAGAAGCAGCATTCATTCTTGGGGCATGAACCCAGCCTCCTGCACTAAAGCAATACAATTGCTTTTCTCTGCATCACAGAGAGATTAATATTTATTCAAATTCATACTTATTTATTTATTTGGCTGGTTGAATTAAACTGAGAGAATAAAATACAAATACAAATCTAGAGACTGCAAAGCATTTCTTAACTGAGGAGAGCCTCCATTTGTGTTTACACAAAGTTTTTAAATTATTTGTTATTGGTTTTAAAAAGTGCTATTGATAAAAATTGCAAACTAAAAAACTAGACCTGAGCATATCTCTGATTTTAGGGAAGTTTTGACTGACAATGTTGTAGTCTGTCAGACCCTGTTTCCTTAAAACATTCTAAGACTGAAGTATAAAAGCACTTTCAAGTTTGGAGTCTTATGTATTGAGTTCTCAGCTGAATTTTCTTGCGTGGATTTATCATTTATCACTAATTACTACACTGTAAGGAGGTTTTGAGGAAAAATGGGGGAAAATTCCCAAACATATTCTGAAAAACAGAATGCTTTTGTGTACAAAAAGAAGTGCCGTTTTTTGGCAACTCCTGCTCTTACAGAAGTATGGGCTAATAGTGGAAATAATGTCTACACTGTGGTTAAAAAACCATGCTATTTTAATTGTTGCTATTGAGAGACAAGTATCAGCATACTCCATCTTAAATCATCTGGAAAAATGTACTCCTTGGCTATTTTTCCATTGAATGAAATGTTGTTTAAAACAGAGAAAACAGTTCTACTTCCTGATATGTTTTTAGTGTGTCTTCAGGGCATTGCTATTTATTTTGGAAGGTCAGAATAAGTGAATGCTATTAATTTCCCTGAATTTTTGAGATAAGGCCTAGCTTCTATCAAATAAAGTGACAGATGGACTTTTGTCTATTGTAAACTACAATTGATATTTCAGAACTATTTGCTTCTACATTAGTTCTCTACTTGACTATTTTTCTTAATTATGGTTTTAGAGATAGAAACTTGTTTAACAAATTTTAAAATTCAAAAAACATGAAAAGGTCCAGATTAAAAAGTAACAGTTGAGTAAGTATAAATATAAAAAATAAATAATGAAAACAACTAAAGATTAAAAAGCAAACTTCTAGTTAACTCTAATGGCCAAATAGCACTAAAAAAAGTGGACTTCTCAGTTAAGACATCTCTAGTATCAGTACTAGATACCTGAGCATAGTCTTGATGGCTGCACATTGAAAAATGCATTTAGTTCATTTTTTGGCCAGGTTGTGTGTATACTGGAGTATTACTGAGCAAATGTTTAATGGACAAAGACTGGGAAGGTCATGAAATCTTCATTGCATATTTTTTTAAACCTTTGCTTTTGTTATGATTGCAATCACAGATATATTCAAATTGCCATCCTGATGGTTTTGTTCATCCAAACCTGCATCGCAGTTACAACATTCAGGTTCACTATCTCAGAGTTATGACTAAGAGAGGACAAGGAGCCAGTCAGGAAACAGTGACTTGCTGGGGCATTTCTGGGAAAGCAGTCTCAGCAGAATTCCTTTGTGCACATTTGGAGGATGTGGTCACTGCCTACCCTGTGGCAAGTTCCCCTTTCACATCCTCTGATGTGAATAGTTTGAACCATTTTTGTCAGACCCGTTTCAATGTCTCTTCCCCATCCCCAGTGCCAACAGCCTCCCAGTCTTTAGTGTCTGACAAGCCCATGCAATTCTGTGGCCCGTGAGTCTGAGTAAATCTGTACAGGTGCAGAGGTGTGGGGGGAGTCTCATGGTCATCACTGCTGTTCTCTGCTTCCTCTGGGGTAACAGCAGCCACACCTCTGCCCAGAGCCAGCAGCAGGGGATTGCAGTGGCCCTGGGCTCCTCTAAGGGTCACAGCCCATATCACCACCCCAGGAGAGTGTAGGGCTGCAGGTTGCTGGGTCTTAGGGGCCATGTCCCCTACTCATACCTGTAAAAGTGGATTATGTGTGACACCCACACTGCTGCCTGAGTTAGCACTAGCCTGAACAACAGATGCAGTAGCCCATTTCTGCAGTTCCAGCTTCTCCTCTGTACAGACACTGTATTTTCAAGCTTAACCCTGGGAAAAGATGAAACAGAGCGCATTTGAAATAACACTCCTATTGTAAAATGAGATTTTTTTTTTTTTAGCACAACAAACTCTAGCCAATATCTGGAAACTCCCTTTCCTTCAGTGCAGTGAAGGACAGCAAGGGAGTGTGAACGGGATGAAATGGGAGGCTAGGCTCATGTAGATCAAAAGGCTCTTGAATCTTGAAGCCTTGCACAAGTCCTGCCTTCTTCTGAGAATTTCAGCCCAGTTAGGATGTTTGATAGTTATATCTAGTGTAAAGATAATTTTAGAATGGTTTAGCCACCTGTGGTTTAAGCTCTGTTAGCCAGTCTAATAACTAATAGTGCTATCATCGATGCTGAACATTTAATTAAGAGAAATTTCCGATTACTTACTGCAGTACTTGGCACCATGAAGGAGGTGATGTGCCTGCATTCCAACATACTTTTGGCTGTTGGGAAGCTGTGGGACCCATCCTCCAATTACACAAAGCAGGCTGAGCAGCAGGGCGTGAAAGCAAAATCCCCAAGCATGGCTTACATAGATAATGGGTAAAAGATTGCAAAACAATCAAATAGATAAAGAGACAGAAGAGATGGCAGGAGAGCAGAAAACATCCTGGAACAGACAGATGCTGCAAAATCCATATTTTAGTGTGAATAATATAATAAATAGAAAAAGAAGCAGACTGTTAGAGCAACGTAAGGAAGATGGTACAAAATAAATAAGGCAATAAAAATCCATATCAAAAACCAAACTAAGTCCTTCTAAAAGATGCTCTGTATCTGACAGCTTCTTAAATGCCACATGATATGGGAAGCATCTATGTGTAGCTGTTGGGATTAATCCCTGTATCTAATGTCAAAAAAGATTTTTCAAGTGTGCATTGCTTTTGTGCCAAGGCTGCCAGTGCATGACTAAATAAGTATTCACATGTTATTTCAAAAAAATTCTTCTCTCTTGGGTAGCTCTATCCTGTATTACCATATGAATATAAACCAGCTGACATTGTGGTGGGTTGGAAGAGGTTTCATAGACATTTATTAGGTATTTAGTTACATTTCCTATTTAAAAATATTTTCAGTGTTGTGCTGGGTTTCTAGATAGCCAAATAAATAGGCAGCAAAATACGTCTGAAAAATCCAGTCCACAATAACCTGTAGAAGCTAAAATACCGCAGCCTACCAAAAAAACCTACAGAATTCAGATGCAAAAGAAAGTAATTTTTTTAATACTCAGGATCTGACAAAACCAGCCACTTTAAGCCTGCCTGGGGAGGAAATGGTGCCCTTAATGACCTTAACATTTCATAAATGGTATCAGCAGACCCTGCAAGGGAGGCAGGACATTTGTAACACTTTCCCTTAGTGCAATATTGAAATTGAGAGTTACTGCAAAAAACACTGCTGGACTGGTAATTGTGCAGTGTTTTGATGGATTTAGATGAGATTTAGATTTAGAGAGAGCAAACGGGGAAAAGATGCCTGTGTAATTTAAACTGTGTTTGCTAAGCAGAACAACATCCCAGCTATAAAGCTGTAAAAGGAAAAACAAAGATTTGGGTTTTTCCCTTACTAGAAATATAAGTAGCGTGGGACTGAGGCAAGGAAAGAAACTAAACAATCAATTCAATATTCACACAAAAAACAAAAAAAAAATTCTTTTCATGACACTGAGCAAAATTTCATTACAAACATGCTTTTATCATCTTGAAGTGATTTGAAATCGTAAGATCGATGTAGATGAAGATGAAGATGAAGAACAGCAATAAAAGCAGTTATTACTAAGGCTCTCTGCCCAGAGCAGGGGATGACTTGTGCTGTTCTCCCTCTCAGCTCCTTGTAGCCTTCAGTCAAGCATGGCCAGCCTGGCCAGAGTACCTGCATGGAAAGGTGGGAAGAGCAAAAACCAGCTCAGACTGAGGAATTTTTCAGGTTACAGGGATGTGTCAGCAGCCTAAGCACACAACAACTGTTGTTGCTTGCTGGCCTGGGAGCAATAAATCACTGTCTAGCTCCACACTTCTTCCTCAACGCTATTCAAGGCCATTGCCAGCCTGGACTAAGAGATCCATCAGCAGTTTCCATGAGGCACATCCTCTGTTCCAGCAGAGGTGAACACATATGCCTGAGCTGGAATTCCAGCAACAGTGAAGGTGATGGTACAGCAATACAGGGGAGGCTGAAGAACAAGAAAATACTCTTTATTTCACCCTCATGCAGTGCCCCAGGCTCTGATCCACAGCAGTCACCCTTTGCAGCAGGGCTCACAAAAGAGTACACATTTTTGGCCTGTGTACTGTACACTTGCAATCCCAATCAGACTTTTTTAATTCTGATTGCACCCACATAAAACATCCAAATACAAACCACTACCACAACAGCAAAATCTCCCTAACTCAGCATTGGTATCATAACAGTGACCAGAAAAACAAAGAACTAAAGTGAATTACTGATAGCTTCTTTGCCCAAAGACTGGGGTAAAAGTGCAGCTTATCAGTCTGCTGTGGATCCCAGCTTTTCCCTTGGCAGATTGGAAAGAAGCTTGCTGACACACATGCCATGCCAGGGACTGGCTATAGGCAGGCACCCAGGCTATTAAAGGAAATTCTCATACTGATAAGAAATGAGAAATTCTCATACAAAAATCAACTGCTTCAAGCAGTTGGGACTAGTCACATTTTGAGTGCTTGCTGCTTGACAATGAGAACTATTGCAACAGTGATTTAATGTCACAGGAAATTTTGCCTCCACATCTCTTTCATTAAATAACTTATTTTGTCATTATTTCTAGCAAGCAAAACAAGGCAAGATCAAGTTAAATTACTTCTGAGGCAAAAATTTCAATGAAAGGTTTTTTTGGGGTTTTTTTTTTTGGTTTTTTTTTGGTTTTTTTTTTTTTGTTAACTGTGGAAATGTCCACTGAAAAATAATTGTTTCTCCAGCACCTTCTGAAGAAGACCCACTTTCCTGCACAAGCCAAACCAGCTAAGACAGTAAGGATCTGACGAATCCTAAAAGAACAGAATGTCTTGTTCATTTACATACAGTAAACACATGTTTCATCCAAACACAATTGTGAAATAGTTTTGAAATCCTTCTTTCATTGCAGTTTGGAGATTGTTGGCTAACAAGACTCCCAGAAGGTTTTATTGTCTCTTGTTTACATGGGAGGATCAAATTACAAAAAAAAAATGTTTTGAAAATATAATTTGTGTTTTGTTTCCGGAGTGCTTTATTTCCGTTGATCTAGTATTTCTAAGATTAAGCATCAGGAACCTCCAGGATCCTTCCAGCACAAACTTATGCTTTAAAGAAAGACATGCATAAAATCTGGCACACATAATGATAGTCTGTCTTTATCACCACAGTCGAGATAAAATTTAGAAGCTAGAAACACGGCTGTCTAGCAGTCATAATTCTGTCTGCATTTATCTGGCACCAGCTTCCCTTACTCCTTATTATGATTCATTCTCCATTTAATTCTCCAAATATTTTCTTAGATTGAGTACCTGTAGTACTAATGCCTGACATGCAGAGTAATTCTAATTCTGGCCACTTATGACAGTAGGTGGAGGCTTTGCAAGACTTCACAGAATCAAATCCGAAAGACAAAACTGGCACAGATTGTAAAGTCATCATGGCAGCAGCAAAATGAATTTCCATGAAAAGATGTCTTGGAGAAAAGTCTGCGTACGTCAGGAAGCAAAATCTCAAAGTTTTCCAGCAATGGATGCTGCAGAGCATTCAAGGAATCAAGGCATGCCCAAAGGAAAACCAAAACAAACCAAAACTAATCAGGCTAGATATAAGCCTTTACTTAAAATACAGAGTTTAGTTTTGAAATAGATGTAAGTATAACAAGCTTGGTGGTCTCTCCTGGATGCCTGGGGTCAGGGAAAGCCACACCATCAGGACCTGGTCTGACAGAGGCCAACCCTTGTGTACTCTGCCGAGAGCGTTACAGCACAAAGAGAGTAAAACTGGGAAGGAGGCAGGAGATGCAGCAAGGCACAACATTTTTCATCTTCAGAAGTAATGCTTTGTAATTCCTGCAATGAATTGCACTGATGAGCTTGAAGAGATCTGTTAATGAATTCCTTAACTCACATAATATCCTTCTGTCATAGCAGTATTAAACTGATGCACAAACAAGTAAACTGAGAAGCTGTGGAAGCCCAACAGGATGAGGGATGAAGCAGCACCTCCCATCCTGAGCATGACCTCAGGAACGTGCACACCAGCGTCATCAGGAGCAAGACAACTGGGCCAATGCTCCCCTCTCCCCTTCCATTCCTCTCCTGCTCATCTGTTCCCCTCTGGTCCTGCAAATTCCAGCTTTTTGCTTTTGGTTGGCTGTAAACCAGAGTGGGTCAGAGCACCTACAATATGGTTTAGTGAGCATGGCACCAACCTTTGAGCATCAATGGTCCCTGAAGTATGTGTGTATTATGAGAAAATCTACCCCAGTCTAGCTCATGGCCACACCAGCCAATTATCATAATCAGCATTCAAAAATCCAAAACTAGAACAATATCAATGTGGTAAAAGAAATAATTTTATGATTTGCCTTTACCCAGAGAATATATCATAAAATCAGCACCAAAAATCATTTGTTTCTACTTAATTTTTAATCCTGTGCTTCCTTTTTTTTGTGAATAAAACATCCACTAAGTATTGAGGGAACATCATGAGTCAGAGGAAGCTTGCATGGGGCTCTCAGTGTGCAGTACAGTACTATTGTTCTAAAGTCATCAGCTTGGGAAGGCTATCACCACATTTGGAATGACTTCCAAAGCCACAAAAAGTAGAATTTAGCCACGACTAGCCCTTTCTGTCTACTAAACATAATTGCAAGACTGATTATTTTTATTGTAATAGTAATCAGGAATGAAACGATGGAAACTGTAGCACAGTTACGGTGTATGCAGAATCAATGATGGATCACATACAAAAATTATTTTGATCATTCAAGACAAGTGGGAGCCAAGCAAATCAGAAAGACATAGGAATTTTCAACACTTGGTCTGTATGTGCAGGTCCTTACAGAAGAACAGTAATTTAAAAATCTGTTACTGTCTGCTACAATTTCACACTTGAGAAATTGGTGTCAATATTTTTTTCTGGAAAGGACCTTGTGTTGTGAGTCAGTATTTGATTCAAAGTGTACTTAATTAGAGTAAATCATTGCTGCAAATTGCAATGAGTTGTAATTCAGATAGAAATAATGAAACTCAAAAGTAGTTTGATTTCTAGCTCATGATCAGCTTCAGAGGTGCTTTCTAAAAGAGGTCATTCCAGGAAGTCCTTAAGGGAGTACTGGGGTTAAAGATAGTCTAAGAATTTCTAAAGGGTTTTTTTTTATTGGCAAGAGGTAGAAAAGTCAAATCAAAGAGTCTCTTTTTGTCACAGAAATATTCTCAGTACAAAAGCTTCACTCAGAGAAAACAGTGTGGATATGTACTCATTCCCTAGCAGATCAGATGTGTGGAACTGGCCCTATTGTCAATAAAAATCTTTCCTGACAATGGCTGCAATTTACTACTTCTCACAGCCAAGAAACCGTGTGGCTAGAGGGACTAGTATGGGCAGATGGAGCTCCTGTCTGCATACTTCCATTATTATTTTACTGTACCTATATAAAACAACCCCAAAATTTCAACCCTGGTTGTAGTCATATTCAACAGATAAAGGTTAGGCCCTAAATTCAAAATTATTTTCAAAGAAAATAAAAGCTGGGAGGTTTTCATTATTCCTCTCTTGTTTTACTTTTTAGACGGTGTTAACACTGTGCAGCAACTTCACCATGGACTTACTGAACCATAGACTCATTTGCAATGCAGCAGCTCAGCAGCAATTCATTTCTGCTTTACTTAAACTCTAATATTTTTTTTTTAGCCTGGCAGGACAGAAATAGAGCCCCATTCTATTTTAGAGACATAACAGAGAAGGCCACTTATTGCACATGCCTCAAAAACTGGCTAGTTTTGACTAACACCATAATATTGTGCAGATCTAGGCATTTTATCTCCCCTGCTGGAATAATTTCAGATTTACCTTTAGTTGATCTACCACTCTTGGAGCCTTAGCTGTACAGATAATTGTAGCCTGTGAGCAAAAATTAAAACAAGGTAAAACTACACAGAATGCCAACCATAATATGAAAGGAAGCCTTCAGCTTAACTTCTCATCTCTGTGGCACATGAGAATATCTTGTCCCTGCAGGGCGTGTGACACACACCATGTACATCAAAGCCAAAGATGGATCACCCAGTAGGTTCTGAAATGAAAGAGGCACCATATCACTGCTGATTGCTCATGGTCACTCCACAAAAATCTCTGCTCAATATTATCCCTTTTATTATTTTTATTGTAAGAAAAAGAGAACACTGAAGAGGGAGCACTTGCAATATCCTATCTGGGAAACAGCAGCCTTGTGGGTTCTGGGTGCTCAAGCTCACCCAAGACTGAGCTCATCCAAGTAACCCCTGCTGTAAGCTTTCCCAACCCTGTTTTATATAGAAATGTTCAGTTCCTTCCCTTCTTGTTAAGCTTCTGTTTTGCTTGGTTTAACAGCCAAGCAGCCTAACCTAACCCAGGGACAGCTGTGTTGCACACCAGAGAGGGCACAGAACAGTTGGGTGACAAGACCAGGCAGACACAGGCCAGAGCAGCCGTGCAGGATTGCTCTGTGCCTGTGCCCTGTGGGAGGCAGGCAGGGCACAGAGGCAGGCTCTGCTCTGGCCTAACAGCTGGCTCGTGCCTAAGAGTGGACCAAAGCCTCACACAAAATAATTCATATCAAGGAGCATGGGGAATTGTCTTTCTTGATACATGATGCTTGGTTCTTATGTTTTTTGGGTTCAATACCTACTAATAATCTCTTCAGTAATTTGCTAGAGTAGCCTCTGAATACTCTAGGTTTCTTTATAGTTTTACTTGTTTTTCATCTTATTCACATTGCTTTTTCTCTTTGACTTTCTGTTTTTCAGTGTTTGTTATGGTATCACAGGCGTCACCCAGAAATCAGTGCCTCACTCAGGCGTTACATAACGGTTACAGCAAATATTGCTGAGGTTTCCCACTGTTTACAAAGCAAACTCGGTTTGCTCTTCATGCTTTCCAGTACACAATTGTCAGTTTACAAATGAAAACTGAGTCATTTTTGCCAAGCCATCGTCTTTCCACTCGCTGTATCCTAGTCCCAAGTGACAGGGAGCACACAGCAAGAGCAGCCTCACCAGAAAGGGCAGAAATCGGCTGCTGTCAAAGAGGGAAGTTGTTCTAACTTGATGTAAGTGGTTATGAAGTTATTTCAATGCTACTAATAAGTCTTTTAATTTAGCAGTGTTGATGCAGGGTTATTTTTTAAACTGGTTGTTTTCCTTTCAATTTTCAACATCCATTACTAAGACCTAAATCTTTGGCCACAGTAAACTCTCACTTCTCTGACTTCCCTAAAATTACACATGCTGTGGCCTCCACCCCAAATCTACAGCCATGCATTTATAAATGATGCTTGCAATTAAAGTTTAAAAGTGAAAAAAGCTGGTTTGGTTTTGCTTTTGCCTCCTGTATCCTAACCTGAAGGTGTCACAGAGCAATTGGGTAGTGATCCTGAGCAACTAACTTCTGGGCCAAATCCCATCTCTTTCCTGAAGATTTACCTCTCTTAGTCTGTCCTTTGCCAGCCCTGGCATGGTCCTTCTATGTGCATGTGCTTTGGAAAAGGGGCCAGGTGACACAGAGGGGAAGAAATGTGGGCTATGGAGAGCATTATTCTCTTGATGTCAGAATTTCCCAGTGTATGCTGTAGAGCCAAGGACCTGTTTCTCACATATCACAGCTCTCCCTCTAAAAATTTAAAGCCATGAGCAATAATTTTCTTACTCAATACTTTTCCAGGCCATGGTAGAAGAGTCTGTCCAAAGAACCAGTGTGTGAATCTGCTCTCAGACACCCCTTCACTCGCTCCTGTGTATTTCCAATGGGGACAGAAATGATGCAGCACCAGCACCACTACCCTGCCCTTTGGGTGATGGATGTTAGCAGTCATAAATAATCACTGAATCCACGAGCACTAAGAGGAGCTCATTCCTCTGCAGTCCCAATAGTGTGTCACACCATGATCCATTGCTGTGTCTCATAGAAATGAATTGGCCTTTTCTCTTTTTGTTCCTCCACATTACCAGCCATTAGCATTTCCCTGCAATGGATTTTATAATCAGGTTAGGTGACTATTCTTCACAGAATTGGTTTCAGACTTTCCAAGGCACAGTGGAGGAGGAAGGTTGTCACACAGAGAGCTTCACTATTGCTGTAATGCCTTCCAGGCTGCAGTGAACTGAAATGTTTTCATTTAACAGCTTACCTTTGAAAGAGCAATTTCACCTTCTGAGTTGCTAATGAAATAACTACAATCGTGCCAAATTGAGGCTCATACTGCACTCTAAAAAGCGACAAGGACCAGCTGTGTTTGACATTTTGGCTTCCACTTACAAAAGGGTTTCCTTCTCAGCTCCCAGATCTTTGCACGAATAAGCAAAGCTGCAATTGCACAGCTTTGAGACCCCAGCATCCTTGTGTGTTATGCATTTTTCTCAGGGTTTGCCCTGAGGCTGCATGGAGGAAAAGTAAAAAGTGACAGATTGAAATAGATGTCTTGATACTGTTCTTTAAGCTGATGACAAGATGTTTGAAGTTAAATGTGACCAGTTCAGGGACACTGAACATTCACTCCACCTGAATGCTTTGTTTGGTTAAGGGTTTGCTTTGTTTTCTTTACTTTCCAAACTTTTACTTTCCAAACTTTTACTTTTACTTTCCATAGTCATCCATACTTGGATGACTTCATAGGATCTTACAAAAACAAAAAAAAAAGTAAATAAACAGCTCCAGTTTACACCCATACAATAACTGTATTAATGAAATTGTTCCTTTTTCTACTGTGATAAAACCATTCAGCATCATCCTTATCAATTTCCATGTTGCACTAAACTACCTTAGAGAGGAAAAATAAATTGCTCCAAGTATTTTGCCATTAAAAGTAACCAAATGGGGCTTTAGGTCACAGCAGTGTTTTATCTGAGTGACTCATTTCAATCTTCCTGACACACACTTCACTCTCTTCTCTGTTGTGCCTGAGCAGAACTGTTAATGGGCCTTTGCAAAAGATCTTTAACATTTCCTAATGTATTTCCCCTGCTCCTCACCTCATTTTATTCCTTTTCAAATTATTTCTTCTTGTACATACTCAGAACATCCTGTGAACTTTTGGTTTCTGGGTTCATCAGTGACACACATGGCTGAAATGCACTCATTTGACATTCTGCCCCAACCACTGACATCCAATAGGCAGCCATACCCTGCTGCATGCAACTGTCGGAAGATGATCAAATTGCATTGCCTAATCTTTTCTCATGATCCATGTTGCAATTTTCTTTGTGGCACAGCCTCCCCTCCAGCAGCACCACCTCTGTAGCAATCCACTTTGCACTGCCCTCAAAATGCAGCCATAGCAAAGTTTGATTGTTGCCTGAGGTAATACATTGGGCAATGAAAATTTTGATGTCCTGAGCACTTCAGCCTCAGATCAGCAGTGTGTCAAAAATATTCACCTTTATGGCTTCATCTGACACCAGATGTCTTGAACTGAGAAATGGTCAGTGTTCTCACATGGTCTGCAGGATTTCAGTTGACACGATGCAGCCCTGCCCTGCTCTCAGGTAGTGCCACCCCCCATTTGCAGAAGCCAGGCCCAGCCCTGGTACCCAGCTGTGTCACAAACAGCTGCTACACAGTGTTGGAGGAGGCAACAGAAATTGCTTTCATGTTTTACAAACTGTGTTCAATCTGTTTGCTAGATGGAAATGGAGAGCCAGCACTGGGCAGTCTCTTTAGGAATATTCAGGAACCTGGATACACTTGGGTTAGGGGGTGGCTTGGGTTATGTGACAGCCATAGGGGCACTCTACCACCCGTAACTGAGTCTGTGATCTCATAGCAAATGTCTTTCAACTTAGCCTCTCCTTAATACTCATGAAATCACCCACTGATTGTCCCCAGTGTTTCCTGAAGATGAAGTGGTTCAGTCTAACAGAGCATACCCTTTAGGGAGAGAAAGGTATAGTACTCTTTTTGCAATGGGTTATTCATCCCTTTACCTGCTTTCTTTAGGTACAATGGTGGTCTGCAGAGCAGGGAGTGACAGCCCCAGATTTGGCAGAGATGGCAGGAAATACAACCTGTGCTTTCCTCAGAAAAAACTCCACTGGGAGTTGGCCATTAAAGCTGACTGTCTATTCAGGCTTGCAGACAGAGCCCATCCCCAGACTGTTCACTGCATTGAGCCCATGTGGAGCAGCTATTTGATGTACACAAAATGGAGTTCTGAACTTGATCTGTGAGACTGCAGTTAAGTATCTTTCTTTTACAAAGAAAATTTTTCCTGAAGTTTGCTGGATTACCTTCATAGTAAAGTGCTTTTGATTTAAGATATCTTTGTGTGTCGACAACCTTGTCTGAAGGTTATTTCATTGTACTCTCCTTGATCAAGTGCTATTCACAATACAGTGAATACCATGACCCAGTAATCCCATTTAATAAAATTCAATGTCTCCTGACTAGCTAGCAAAAGGAGGGCCTACTCAAATGATTACCAGACCTTAGCATTTAACTTGTGATTAATATCAAATCAGAAATGGCTTTTATTTTTCCCCTTCTTCTCACCTTGAGTGAATTTGGGTTTGATTAATAGATCTAGATATCATCAAAGTCCTGAAAATCTGCCCACACATTATAATAAAGCCAAAAAAAATTCTGATGGGTACATTAATTCACCTCATAAGGCATTGTGCTAATTGTTTTATCTCTTGAACTATCTAAAGCTGATGATGGTGCACATTTATCTCTCTAAAATAACTAACTCTTATGAAAATCCACTACGCTTCATTTACTCAAGCACAACAAGCTTGTTGCTCACAACACACAGTTTGTCTTTGATATCAGAAACATAAAAATAATGTGAAAGAAAGGCTCTAGATCCATAAGGCCACAATCAGATCCCCCAAAGCTTTCTTTTCCCCTGAGAGAAGAGCAATCCCAGTTCTCTCAGCCTCTCCTGTTAGCAGAGATGCTCCTTCCCTCTAAGCAACTTGGTGGCCTTCCCTGGACTTGCTCCAACAGGTCAATATCATTTTAACATGGTTGAATTCTGGTTGTTGTTGTTGGCCTGGGGAGGAAGGGATGGGACAAAGTGACTGGTGTGGAAGCCAAGGGAGCCAGCCAGAACCAGCCCACTCCTTTCAGCTCCATCCCAAGTCCTGGCACTGGGCTGAGGGGCTGTGCAGCACACAGGGTCCCATGGCACAGCCCTTGGGCGTCCATCACCACCATTTCAGGGTGTGCTGAGGCCTCAGCTGGGTGGGAGGCAGGGAAAAGCCAGGAGTGAGCGTTTGTCCAGGCCAGCAAACTGCTCCTTGAGCAGCTCTAACTGAAGCCAACCCCACAGACAGAGGAAAGCATCCCAACCATCCCAGCTGGCAAACATTACTTTTTTCCTTTTGAGGAAAAGTAAAATATCATCAATTAAAGCATATTTAAAATATCATTCAACATTTGTTTGGGTTCATTGTTATAGCAGCACTGTGTGGCTGATGGATCCCTGGAGTAAATGAGTCCTTGCTGCTGTAGAAAGGAGTTTCTGCCCAACCATGACTTCCTGCTCTCCTGAGTGTGCTGACAGATCTAATCAGATATTTAATTGTGTTCTTTCAAAAGTGAACAGGAAAGGCATTCAATGACCAGTGAAGACATTTCCAGAGGAAAACACTCATTTTCTCCTGAAAAAAAAAATACAAAGGATTAGCTCTCCTTGGAACTATCTTATTAAGAATGGCTGTAAACGTGGATTGCAGATGATTTATTCTATATCCCAATATTTGGGGGATGAGTAATATTACTGTACCAGACAATGGCTGAACAAGTTAAAAAAAAAAAATCTGCTTCTATTGGAAGAAAGAAATATATAGTGGGGGAAAAAAGTGTTCTCCAGCACAATGATAAAAATAAACATATATTCAGAAGAATTGTAGGACTGCATTTATTTATAGCAGAAAAGGGAAAAAAGAAAATGCTTTCATATCTGGATTTTCATAATTGTTTCTGTAGCAGCTACATAACATACACACATTATGTTTGCATTTTATTTGTCTGTATGCATATATAAAAACAGTACAATTTTGAAAACTTATGTATTTCCTGGCATGTCTTCAAGCCCTGGATCACTTCTAGACAGAAAGAAGGCAAACCCTAGAAATCTGCTTACTTTGGATCTGGCCTTTGACACTCTTTGATGGATAACAGATAAGAGTGTCATTTTTAAGAGGCCTTCAGCCAAGATAAAAATCTGTATATTAACTGCTATATTTCTGTGCTAGATTAGAGAATATAAGAGATAGGGTTTGGCTGTGAAAAAAAAAAAAAAAACTCCTTGGCATGTGCTGATATCAAGGAATATTAAGTATTTTCTCCAGCTCACTGAGCCTTCCTAGATTTAAGGCAGGCCAGTGAAGCTGTCCACAGCAAGGTAATGCATAGTACAGCCCTTTCTAGAAGCAGTCAGGGAGACAGCCAGCCTGAGGAAAAGTGCTGAGCTAAATTCAGCACAATATCACTGCTCATTCCTCTGCTCATTGAAACAGACTTGGAAAGGAAAGCAAATTTAAGTTCTACAGTGTATGAAGTGTATGTTAAATAAGAAGTTGAGTCAAGTGACTATTTATTAGAAAAATACAGCAGATTCTGAGTAACATTATGTATCCTAAAACCCATCTGAGTTGCAGGAATGCCAGTTCAGGAAGCCACTAAAAGCAAAACCTGGGACCTGTGTTTCAAAACGTAAAATTTGGCAGAAAAAGAGATTGTGATGCTTATAAAAGTGGGGTCCTTAGTATGCAACTACTTGAATTATTCTTCCCCAGTGTGAAAATTGCCATTTCATTAAAAGTAATCTAGATTTGTGAACAACTGCCAACCATGCATGCTTTGCTCAGGGTAAAGAAAGCAACACAGAATCATATTCCATCTTTCACCAGACTGCTTCAGCTCTTTTACTTAACTAGAAGCCCATTATAGTATTACAAAATACTCTAAAATGTTCTGTAATTAGTTTCCAGGAATAAATGAATGAATGACACTTTTCTCCCCCTGTACACACCAGGCTGATCAATCCTCAGAGATACTTGAGCCTGGAAAGGTCACAGCTGAAGGCAGTGTTACAGCCTTGTCAGCCCTGGTTGGCTTTCGTCCCCTTTCTAGCTGTCTCCAATGAGATACACTCCCACTGGTATGATACTTGTCTTGCTTTTTCAGGAGTGATGTGGAAGTAGAGCAGAGTTGTGCATGGCTGAACTGAGCTTTCAGCTTCCTCTGAAGCCAAGGAACGACAGACTGTGTATGTTAGAGTATTTCTTTTATTGCATTTCCCAAACCAGTGCTGCTCGTGCGCTTGCCAACACTAAGCAGTTGTTAGTTTGCTGTACAGGAGAGCAGCAGCTGCTGGGCACATGCCAATTCTTTTTAATATCCACAGCACTACCACCAGAAGCCATCAAATACACAGCAGAGCTAAGGAGGAAAATGCCACATACTCTTCTATACATTTCTAGCCTGTGCTGCTGTGGGCAGGCTGCAATAATCACATACTCAATTCCTTCAAACTAGGGCTGAAAAGAAAGTGACTCCAAACATAGCCAGGAGCAGGGCAAAGGTAAACTTCCAAGTGATTGTCCCCCTTTGGGGTTTGCTGCTGTTTTCTACTTTACTTCTCAAATAACTTTTCTGTTGCTTTGAAATCCTCTGTGCTATTACAGCTGAAGCAGCAACCACCATTTCCCTTGTTAATGTCACAATTTGGGCCAGCACTGGAAGCACCAGCTGGCTGGCTTCTGACAAAGGCTGTAAAGAAAGGGCTCTGGGCTGGGAGCACACAGCACCTCAGCTTTGCTTTGGAGAGCAGTGAAGATTGCCTTTTGATGTGTTATTGGTTCCATCATATGGCACACAGCCTCCAGTGTACAAAGCTGCACTCATGATTATGGAAGTAAAACCATAGCATGGGCATAGGACTTTGGCAACACATCTGAAAGTGTTGAAGTCAGCAGTCCTCTGTAGCTGGCCAGAGGCTGCAGAGTTATACATTTGCTGTTTACCTCAACAGATATTGGGGCAATAAATAAAAGTTATCAAATGAGAGTCTGCAAGATCTGCAGAAAGCAGTTGTATACTTCCATTGCCTTTTCTTCATTAAAGTAATGAAGCCATGACATGGTTACTTTAATCCCACTCCCATTCTGTCCCATCTTGCAAAACAAAGTAAAAGATGGATGGGAGATCTCATGCCACAGACTTTTCCTGCACCTTGCCCCACCGCTACCAGACATCCTTCTCAACACAGTGGTCACCGCCATTTTTCAGAATGAAGTGTTCCAATCCTTCAAGCCCATAGAAACTGAAGGAATTTAGCATGGTCCTCCTGCAAGCAGAGCCCGTGCTGAGGGCACAGGGGCAGGGCCAGCCTCCAAGGCAGCGTCCCCTCCAGTTCCTGAATGTCTCCAAGACCTTTCCACCAGCAGGCATTACTGAACAAGAGCAAACAGCTGTGTGCTGTACCAGGGGCTCCTGCACATTCAAGAACTTGCCATAGGAAATCTTTGCACATGCTGACACCTGAGAACTGCCTGGGGGCCACCAGAGCCTCCATGGGTTGCTGGCTTGGGCAAGATGCTCTAAGACAGGTCCATCTCTGGGGAGCAAAAGCTTCCTGCTGGAGTCAGCAGAAATCCTCCTCAGTGGAGGAAACAGCCAAGACCACAGAGTTCCATTTGAATGGAGCAACTGGAAGCAACACATTTAAAGATAGCTCTGAAAAGCCAAGCCCAAGTATCTCAATGGCAACTTTTTTCCTGGAGTGCTGGCAGTGGCTGTTGTACCAGCACAGCTGCACTCAGAAAACAGGCATTTCAGATTTAGGTGCTAAACACAAAACTTAAAAGCCTGAACATTGCTGGGGCAGGGAGAGGGCCAAGACAGATTTCAGGAAGCTTTTATGTGCTTGAACTTAGAGATAGGAAAATGCTACTCATCTGGGACATGCAATTCTTTGGAAAATCCAGACTTAGTTAACTATCTTTATTCTACTAAGTTTAAAGATGTTATTCTGAATATTTGGGGCGGGTTTTTTTAGAAATAAGGTCACACCCTCTCTAAGAATTTAAATTATCTGTGTGGCTAATTTGTTTTGATTATCTGTGTTATGCCATGAAAAATTCAAAAAAAGTTTTGAATGGATTCCACATTCAAAACTCTCCAGAGAGGTTGCAGAGTTTTATGAAGGCACAACTGATACAATGCTGCAAGGCCAGCTGGTTTCCACAATAAAAGATGATCTGAAATGAAAAAAAAAATTAGTTTCCCTGACCTCTTTTGCAATAATTATTAAAAGGCAGCTCAACACTGTGTTAGAAAAGTGGATGGATGAGTACCAAAAATATTTTCCTGTCTTTATGAAGGCCTGTTAATAAAAGGAAAATTTTAAACAGTGAAATATACAACCTAAATAATATTCCCCCCCCTCAAAAAAGTTTCAAACTTACAGACAGGCACTTACAGATGGGGTTGGCTTTATATGTCGAAGTCATGATGGTACAAACAAAATGCTATACAGGGTAGGTGACCCATAGGTTAAGTAGCCCATTCCCTGAGGGGGATTAAAAATTGAAATGGAATTGAAAAATATATATGAAATAAAAAGGGCAGTGGGGGCAGAAATGCCATAAGATAAGTGAGGGAAGCAAAGCAGTAAGAACAGACCATTGATACCCTGTGCACCCTGACAGCAGCAGGGACAGAGGACTGTAGTCCTTACCTGGGACATAACAGGGCACAATATCTGTCATGCAGAACTCGCGTGGTGGGAGGGAGGATTTGGGCCAATAATAATTACAAGTTTAAGAGAACAAAGAGCCTTTGTTCAGATGGGGTGCACGGGTCCCTCCATGGTGTGCCCATCCACGGCTGCACCCCCTTCCTCCAGTCCCCATCAGGAGGGTGAGTGGGCGCTGTGTGCCCCCAGCCACAGCCCCAGCCTGCACCCCTCAGCTGCTCACCCAGCCAACATGCTCCTTCCCTTCCCAGATGGGCAGTGAAAGCCCTCATGGAGTCACTAACCCAGGAGAGAAAGGTAAATATGTGACTGCCTCCCATCCCCCACCATTTTTATCACATTCTAGGTGTTTTCCAGTCATGAATGTTCAACTAATTAAGAGAAAACAAGACTTGATTTGAATTCCCAAGCTGAGACTGCAGCCTTTTCAGATTTCTTCTGCTGTCACTAATTCCTGTTTTCTTTTGAGTGGTTTTATTCTTTTATCTGGTTTGGGCTGCCTGCAGGAGGGAAAGCAAGTCTACTTGGAGGCCATGTCTGAGGTATTGCCTCTAATAGACCAGATTCAAGTCTGTTTTTTTACAATAAAAGGCACCTGATCTTGTTAAAAAGGCTGACAGGTGCTGCAGATAAAATCTTAAAGCTCTTAACTTTTTGAAACTTTATCTACTGTGGTGTTGAATTTACTGTGAAGTGTCTGAGGTGTGCTGCCAATGATGGGTTCAGGTTGTAATCTCAACGGGGGAGGCAGCTGAGTTTTTTCCTGTATGTAAATTGCTGACAATGTTAATGCCCTCAGCAAGAGACAAATAATCTTACTCATAATGCCAGTTCCAGTTTCCTGTCTTTATCACAATCCATTCTTGGAGTTGTAAACAGAATAAAACAGCCTCTTCTCCCCCCTCCCCATTTATGTAGAAACATTCCTTTTGAAGGTTTTACTCCAATTAAAGGCTTTTTCTTTTCTCTTTTCGGAGAAAAGATGTTCTACCTAGGGATGCATGTGTATTATCAGACTTACTTATTTGCATGTCTTTGTTCTTAACTTCTTTGATTAAAAAAAAAAAAAACAAAAACATTTTTCCAACGTTACTCCATTTGAATAAGAATTTTAGGCACTAGAAATAAAATTTTTACATAGAGTTGAACTCCAGAAACACTGGCCATGTGGTCAGATACACAGCTGGACAGATTTTTGTCTCACAGCACTTACCCTGCTCACTAGCTGGGAATGCTTAAATCCCTGCCCATCACTAACACTCCTCAGCTTGTGTCACTGACCTCTTGTACTACAAAGGTTCACTGTCTCTCTTCATGGTCCATCAAGTTTGAAGGTACCACACTGATACTACCAGAAAAATAACACCTTGCACTAATCCTGCTCACTTAGACAAGGTTCCTCTCTGGAAGAGAGACTATTGCCATTGGGATTATGCAACTAAGTAAACCCATCTGCTGCCATTGAGTTTGTACTATTGACAATAAATAATAGTCTCCAAAAAAAATTAAACATCCAGAATTCGATACAGCTTACTGTATTTTCTGTGCAATGTTCACAAATATTGCCTGTTTCAGGTCATTAATAGTGATTTGCTGAGAAATGGATTGAAAAGGTTATATTTTATGGCAACAGGCTGAGTTGCAGTGATCTGCTTTCTCTGTGTGTATTTCAGTGTGGCAGCTGAAGGATGGAGTGAATTCTTAGGTGGCTGTTTCGGTACCAGCAGCAAGGCAAAATTTATTTCCTGCTGTCATCCACTAAACCATACACATTTAAATAATAGAAAGTACCTGAAGATAATTAGCAGAGTAAATTACCTAAGGTAACATAGTTAAAATAGTTCTGCAGTAGCTCTACAGCATGTCAGTGTCACTGAGGAGAGTGTTATGAAGTGGAGTTAATGAAATGCCACTTCACTGTCAAGTGCAGAAGCACCACGAGAGGAAGACCTGTCAGCACAAGTGCAGTGGTGGTGAGTAGGGAGCAGTGGAATGGCACTGGCACACAGGAGCCAGCCCTGGCTGGGTCTGTGCCACCAGGTAGGAGCAGATGCCACTGCAGGTTCTTGTGATGGCCTTCAGCACATTCAGCAAAGCACCCCAGGTGACTCTCAAAGCCCTTTTTGGCACCAGGGGTGGCCAGAAACCAGAGCTAAGCATGGGAAAGGAGCCATCCATGTCTGCAGTGGGCTTCCCTCTCCCTGGCAGAGTTTTTGGCCAGGATTTCTGACCATATGGGCCCCATGGACTCCCTCAGGCTCCTGTCTGCATGTTTGATGGTATCATTTTTTTTAATACTATTTGCATTGGCTACTTTGTGAAATAAAGTCCATGAAATCATGTTTCTGGGTTTATGTTGTCAGCAAAATACTGAATAATGACACAAACTTCTCCCTGTGTAACGATCTCAGGCTCCTCCAACTCAGCAGACAGTGACTTCTGCTCAAAGCTGACTTGCTTGTCTGGCAGGCAGCAGAAAACTCCCAGTGTGATAAAGAATGATTTCTGTGCTACCCCCAAGGGGCTCTCTGAGACTCAGAGAAAACAACACAACCAGACCACTGAAGGTGTTGGACCACATTATCACAGATCCCAGAAAGGGCCCAAAAATCCCTCAAGGAATCTCTCTGTTTAAGTATCTAAAAATATTTCAACAGCCTGCCCTCTACTCTTCCAGAATAAAACTCTCCATCAACTAATTTTTTGGGTACACACTTAGGAAATGTGCACCACATCCCATCAGGAAGCTGACAAACCCCTTTTTTTTAGCATGAGAAAATTATTTATATTAACCCAGAGTAGCACAGCACCAGCAAGGAGAAGGATGAGTTCTGCAGACTGGGAAGGAACCTTCTGAGCTGGGCTTCAGCAGATCATCCATTCTACACATCATCTAAACATTAAGCTATCACAGACTCTAAAACTGGCTGTGCCACATTCCTCAGAATGGTTTCACTTAAAGACATAACATTGCATAATTGTGTGCTTACTGTTCTAGCTGCCACATTGACAAGCATTACATTTTATCGCCAAAGAAAATAAAAAAATTAAGTGTCCATAAATGACCCCCTCAAATCAGGTAATGAGCAGCAGGAGACAAAGCAAAGTATCTATTTTATGTACAGTAATAGAGAAAAGCCAGAATTCCCATGACCAGCCAAATGCCACTAATGACGAATGCAGGTAACTCTGGGGCAGGTACCCAACAAACCATAGGCATAGGGATTAAAAGGGCATTCCAAGATAATGAAGGTAGTGTTTCATTTCTGCCTTATATAATTTTTCTTCACCTTTCAGTCTTTTTTAATTTTTCCTTGTTTTTTCCATTTTGTTTTTAATGAGCCTTTCTGCTCTTTCTATGCCTTGATGGACTGCTGAGAATGTGAAAAGTGAACACCTAGAAAAACATACATTATTTCAGTAAATTATGCACATATATTCTGTATAGGGTCTGGGGACTTCCTGTTCACTGTAAATAGCATTTCTTACTTTATTCTGCAAATCTTCACTACATCTAGAAACAGGAATGCTTTTGTTGTACAAGAGCAAAGTGACTCCTTGAGAAGCTGTTTGGAAACAATATTATTAAACTGCAAACCAAACAACATGTTGCCTTCCTATGTTTAATGAGAGCTTCATTTTTCTTACCTTGCCAAGCCTGGAAAAATGCTTTCAAAATTAAATGTCATTCCTGAGGCCTAGGGGATGTTCAGGTTGGGTTAGAGCCAGACCTAATTGAATCAGAAATTAAAATATTTGTTGAGTTGTAGAATTAGAAGTATAAATATACAAATTCTTCCAAAACCATCAAAAGTCTTTCCAAAGAGAGCATCAGACTGTAGCAGTCAGAGGCAGAATATGACCAGAGTGTATTTAAACAAAATGCAGAAAAAGCCATAGAGAAAAAAAAAAAAATCAAAGCTTTCCTTGAAATAGACCTTGTTTGATTAAATGCACAGCATGGTTATTTTGGCTTTAATTCACTGTGATGTTGGGATCTGAGTGGTTTAAATCTTAGTGCAGGCTTTCCACTGCTGCGTGTTTACAGTGTTCTTCACACCTTTGAGAAGTATTTTCAGGGAGATGGCAAAGTGGCCCCAAATTCATATGTTTTTGTTATTTCACCTACTCTGTTAGGTGTGCAAATAAGTGATCACAGAATCATAGAATCACAGAATGGTTTGGGTTGGAAGGGACCTTGAAGATCAACTAGTTCCATGCCCCTTTCCACTACACCAGGCTGCTCAGAGCCCCTCCAGCCTGGCCTGGAACACTCCCAGGGATGGGGCAGCCACAGCTCCTCTGAGCAACTGTTCCACCACCCTCACTGTAAAGAATTATTTCCTGATATCTAATCTAAACCTACTCTGCTTCCATTGAAAGCCATTCCCCCTGTCCTGTCCCAAGCATGACCTTCTCCATGCTTTGCTGACAGGGCCTGGTGGGAGCACACTCTGGAGAACAACGTTCCCATTCCTGTCCCTGCTGTGGAACAGGGTCAGGATCGAGGGGGGCTGAGTGTGCATCTCCCCAGAGGAACGAGTCAGCACCTTCCTCTGTGGAGGAGCAGGGTGAACAGCAGCAGGAAATAAAAAACAAATGGAGGGCAGAAGCACCTGAGAACGCTCATCTTTGCTTGTGTCTTCTCACTGTGAACAAAACCCTGCTCCAGGAGAAGGCAAAGCTCACCAGTAGGATGCAAAAACGTTGATGTTTTCTGAAGGTAAAACCATTTCTAAAATCATCTGGAGTCCTGCAGAGGACACTGTTAGCACTGGCACATGGCATGGTGGCTCTGTGAGGGTGCTGCCAGTCAAGTTCCCTCCTCCAGCTCCAAGAGGCTCCTTGGCTGGAAACACATTGGAGGCTTTCACCTCATATCTCTCCCTGCTTGAGCTGAAATGATTTTGCAAGTTTTGAAAGCTTCTGTATAATTTTTATCCACAAAAGAGGCTACAAACTTCCTCAAGTCCAGCAAACCCATCTATTATTCCCCTTAATATTTGGCAGCAGTCAGCTGGAGGCCCAGTCCTGCTCTCTGCTGCACAGGCTGCTCAGTGCCCTCAGTACCACACAGCTTCTTGACACTGCCCTGCACAGCAACAGACATAAATATAGAGAAAAGAAAGTCATTATTGAAAGCCATAGGAGTGCAGTAGTTTTAACTCTCTGTTCTCACACCCCACATCTTCCAGGCTCTCCTGATTCTGTGGCAGCACAGTCTTCAGCAGCTGCATAGCATCAGCAGATATGGAGCTGCCAGGGCTCTTTCCCCTTTCTGTTTTATGGAGAGATACATAGCTGTGCAGTGAGAAAGCAGGACATTCATCCAGCTCCTTTTGCACAAGAATGAAGACATCTCAGACAAACACTAATATCCAAATATTAGCAACCATCACATAACCACTACTCTGGCATGTCTAGGAAATACTGGTTTAATAGTAATGTTTTAAAAGAAAAGCTGAGGGTCTTTTTTGTCACAGAAAGAACATTTTTCAGAAGCACACAGCATCCAGAAAGGTGCACTGGAACACACAAGGAGAGTCCCCAGTGCTGCTGGCCAGGGCTGTAGGGTGCTCAGGCTGTGCTGAGTTACATAAAACGCTTTAAATTCATCAGGTTCAAGGCAGTGCTCCAAAGCCCCAGGCGAGATCAAGAGCCAGTGCACCAGGCATAATGCAAGCCAAGGGCTCGGTAGTTCCTACCCTGGATGCTGCCAGATTAGGCTGCAGTGGAAGCATCCCTGTCCTTGACCAGCCCTCAAGGAGCCATGACAGGAAGGGGATGGCAAACTCTATTTTCCTATGTGGAAAATCAAAACAGAGTGAGTTACTGAGGCTTACAGGGGAGAAATCTGTGAAAGAGCTCAAAATTGCCACCCCATCTCTGACTTCTCCATCCTGATTCTGAAGCAGACAGCCACAAGGTCTGACTGTCACACAGGGACAGAAACCACTGCTCTCATTCAATGCTGCCAATTGGTTTGATAAAACACTTCACTTATTTTCAGAAACTGAATTTCCTAGGAAGAAATTACCCATTGAATAGAGAGAAAAGTTGATGTTCCCTTCAATACCTTCGGGAATGTGGAGAACACTTTTTTACTTCCCTTTTTTAATTACTCTGTCATTGTAGCTCCTTGAAGACTTATTGCTAAATGTTCAAAAATCAAGAGCTGATCCTTAGATCAGACTCAAATATCTTGTTTGTGCAAGACTGTGAATTACACTGCCCAAATTCCCTCCTTCTGATATAATTCAGCTGGCCTAGAGAGAGTTACTCACACTTTATGGCACTGTGAATGAGGAGATTCAGGTTAAATGCTTCATATTCCATCTCCATCAGAAGTTAACTACCAGCTTTTTTCCCTGATCCTCCTGCAAGAGCTGATGATGGTGGGACACAAAAAAGGCACCTGGACATGCAAAGAGTTGGGTATGTTGTTGCTAAACAAACTTGCCCATGTTAATTTCAGCCTCATAAAAAATATAAGACAAACATTCATCCTGGGAACCCAAACAGGAAATTGGCAATAAAGGATGTGTTCTAAGCATCAAAAAACACACAAAACATTCCAAAACAAACAGGAAAATAACCCACTGTAAATCCGTGGTAGGTAAACACTCAAAATTATAAACCCGAACAAAGAAAACATCTTTTTAATGTCCTGTCTAGCATGTCTTGAACCTTGGATAAAAATATTTAACGTTCTTTTCACTCTATCCACTTTTAATAGGAAAACCCACGTGCAGATGTGGGCTTGATTCCAGTGCCAAGCAAAGAGCCCCAAGATACCAGCAGTAGAGATTCAGAATCCTAATTAATTTTCTGTTGGTCAGTTGTCACAGTGATTCCCTCAATTTAAAAAATATTAAATCTAATAAACTGTGGATAATTCACTTATAATTCTTGGTGAAATAATTAATATTTATACAAGAAAATAGAATATAAACAACCAAAATTATGCTGTTATCTCGTCCCTCCCCTCACTTCATCCCCGGCCATGAGATTTTTCTATCATTAATAAAGGGATAACCATAAACATATGGAAACACCACTGGCTGAGTCTGTCTCATCATACACTTGTGTTTAGGAACAGAGAGCAGAAGCAGATGTTCTCACCCTGCCAGCAAATCCACAGGGAGACATGACACAGGGATGTTTCCACCACAGGAGGAGAAACAATTTTGGGTGGCTTAGGAAGATGAGAGTTAACCTGAATTTCATAGTATCACATAATGGACTGGGTTGGAAGAGGCCTTAAAGGTCATCCAGTTTCAACCCCCCTGCCATGGGCAGGGACACCTTCCACTAGACCAGGTTGCTCAGAGCCCCATCAAGCCTGGCTTTGAAAACTTTCTGGGGTGAGCTAGTGACATTATTTTACAGGAAGCAAGGGCAAGCCATGCTCCCCTTGGCCTGGAAGGAGTAATTGGCAGAAAAACCATTGATTATTGCACATGCAGCTACCCAAGGTCTAAGGTAAGCAGCAGCAAAATGGCCTCAGTGGGACATGCAGTGAAGGCAACAAGAAATTCAGCAGCCCAAGATGAGGAAAAGTTAACTGGTACATTAACCATTGTAGCTGGCAGGAGGTCTGGGGATTTTATAGCCAAATTCTAAGCATAAGGAGAAAGAGTTTTTTGTGGGTGGCTGTGCAAGAGGCCATCCTGTCACAGCAGAAATCACAGTTGAGACAGCCACAATACACAGTGTCACCATATAATTTCAGAAAGCTTCACCCCACACAGAGTATCACCTTACCACTTCAGAAGGCATCAGGCATCTGCCCATGCAGAGTAGCATCAGATCACCTCAGAAGGCTGCAATGCAGGCATCTGCCCTTGTTCTTCAGCCCAACCTTTTATCCCCTCATGTTGATGCATGGCACCTGTGTGCCCTCTGCTCCCTTTGGTGGTTGCTCAGTGCCCCTGGGCACTCCATGGCTCATTGTGTCAGTGCTGCTCACCTGCTGCTCACAGCTGTGCCCATGGGGATGAGGCTCCCACAGCCCCACCCCAATCACCACAAACTCTGTACCTACACTGTCCCAAAGCAATGAACAGGTCTGTAGTCCCTACTGCTCGTGTCTCTCACCCGTTTGGGGCCAGCAGCAGCTGCCTGCCTTGATGGGAGGTCCCAGGGCAGGCAGGGGCTGGCCACGTGTTCAGCACACCCGGAGCAGCTTGAGTGTTCTGGACCTACCCACAGTGATGTCAACATTTTCAGAAGCCCTTTGTTTGTAGGAGCACAGGCCACACATTGATTGCATTTCCTCCTGAACTAGGGTGAAATTCTGATTGAGAAAAGCACTGACAGGAATTCAGAAAATGCATCACAAATTCAATATATTCAATACAAATGAACAAACCACCAGGATTTCTGACCTCTAGCCACCATATCACTGTTGTAATATGATGACACTATTCCAAGCTATTTCCTCCTGGTTCAAGAGCCAAATGCTATTTGCTGAAGGCCAGTTCAGTTTGTCTGAGTTTAATAAAATATCCTTCTGCAACAAAGCATAAGAACTTTCTTCTGAAAGAAATTAATAAACATTTGACAGTTTGAACAAACTGAACCCTGCTGAAACCCTTTGAGGCTCAAACATATTGCTTTGTTTTCTTCCCCCCCAAATCACAGATTTTAATAAATGGCAGTAGTAGACCATGTTATACAAGGGATTGTTATTAAGTAGATTTGAGAAAATAATAATGTCCAGTGTCTACCTGCTCACTAAAACTTCCATTGAACCATTGATGGGTTCCACCAATATAATTTTCGCTCATATTTAAAGATACCTGAGACAAAAGGTGTTCCAATGAAGGCACAAGCACTGATAGTGATTATATGGTATTCCAAGCCATGAGCAAAGCAAGAGGAAGAGCATTTATGCACAGGATGCCTCCAGAGCTGGAGAAAACAGCTGAGACAGTGGTGGTCCCATGGTTCATAGCTGCAGCCATTGTCTGCCATGGGGGTTTGGCTCTTCAGATGATCTTTATTTGAATGTGTTCAGCTCCATCCTCTGCTCTCTACCCTCCTCAGAAGGCTGAAGAGAAAGTTTTTGCGAAGATCAAGAGACTACCAATAGTATCATAATTAATTTGGCAATTGTGTTAAAACATTGCTATGTGGTTTTAAAAGAAGTTTTTTATAACAATTTTCTATGTGCAAACAGAGCAAGTAGCCAAATAAAAGGCAAGTATTATACAATCTGATTTCCACTACTGCAGTAAAAAACTTAGCAAAAGAGATCATCTTCTCCTTATTTATATACAGTAAATGACACAGTCAATAATAATAATAATAATTAAAAATCAAAAAGCCCATTAGGTAACTGATTTCAAGAATGATGCTGGGCTCTGAGGGTTTTTAAAATAATGCAGTCTTTCACAAAGATGAATTTTAACCCAGCCTCATGTAAATGTTGAGCTGTGTTTTAATGACCACCGCAGTGGGACAGCCCCCGACTGAGGTAACACCTGAGTGCAGTTGGGCTACCCAGGAGTTACTGTAATCACATAGAAAAGTGCCTTTGAGACCTCCTTTTCCCAAAAATAATGGTACCTCTACAGTCCGTGAGCTTCACTTCTCTGTCAAAGGGAAGAATTATTCTGTTGGTGACAGAAATAAATATTTTCAGATTACTGAAATGATTATACACAAGGAGAAAATAATTAATTTTGAGGTTTTACTTAAGAGACAAAACCATTAAAATTCGGTCTTTTCCGCACTGATGTCTGCAGCCCTCTGCCAGAGCATTAAATGTCAGCAGGACTGTGCCTCTCCTTCTTGTAAGGAAAGACTCACTCTGTGATGATTACAAATGGAGAGACTGAGTAATACAGGCTGCTGAGAAAGTCCTGTGTCTAGGAAGAATTCCTCACATCTCCTGCTGCTGCTTTCCCCATCATCATCGGAGCTCTCTGATGCCGCCGCGGCGCTCGCGGGGCGGCCAGAGCCAGGGCCAGCACTGTAAGGAGGTTAACACAGACACATCAGAATGGAGGGCTAAAGGCAGCAAGAGACAAACCCTTGTGCTGATGGAGTTATCACAGCTTGGCTCTTTCCTGGTTGTAATTTCCTGCAGACATACAGGGACAGTGGGAAAAATCAACTTGTACGTGTTCCAGTTAAAACCACTGGAATGATCTTTACGCCTTTCAAGATGAAAAAGTAAACCTCAGAGTATCAGTATCTGAATCCAGGAATGCATTTTCCTCCTAATTGCACAAGATCTCCAGAGCTGCAATTACCCCTGAGTGTATCTGTGTTTTCTTGGTCCCACCTAAGGGTTCAGCAGCATTCACAGCACATTGAGCACCTCACCATGTTCTGTCTGAGCTCTGTGACTGCAGCCCCCAGATGCTGGGGGGAGCTGGGATAGGCTCTCAAAGAAGTTGTGAATCTCTGTTAAGCTAACTTCCTTCTCTACAGAGTTTTCAAATAATCACTATTTAAACATGATATTTCACCAAGAGCAATCTAGTGCTCTAAGACATATCACCAGGTGGGAATTATCAGCAAATTGCACTAAAGTGCAAGAGCAAGCCCACTAAGTTTCTTCGGGAAGTGACAGGGAAGGAAAGTGAAGATGCAGATAAGTGAGCTACTTGCCTGGCTCTCAGGGCCCAGAGGTTAAACCACAAGAAATCAGGTGCTAGGGGAATAAAAGAATGCACTTAAAATTCCACTGCTTTGATACCTGGGTGAGGATGAGTGAAGTGTCTCCTTTCATTTTGATGTCACTTTTCTGGGCAACCGATGTTTATATGTTTAGGAAGAGAAGAGTCACAAGAGATAAGATACTGTTTTTTTGCCGGAGGAAACAAGTCTAACCCACAACAGAAATCTTTCTCTGTGTTTTCACCATAGTGACAAAGTGAGTCCTCTCTTTTCATTAACAATATTGTACCTGTCAAGCAAAAGTCAAGTCAACAACTAAGATCTTCTTGAAACATAAGATCTTGACATGTGAGGTCTTTGCTTTCAGTTAATGGAAACAGGCCACTATGAAAAAACTTGACTGTATCCTCCTGGTGTCCCTCACCTCAGAAACTGCTGTAAGACACCAATCTGTGAGTGGGAATTCTGTATGGCAGGCTGGAGCAGGCTTGGTCCCTGTGGTCTTGCAGGATAGAACACAGTGCATTCTTGCAAATTTATTTGCAACATTTTGCCTGCTTCCTATAAATTTACTTTTGTTCATACATGCTTACCCACTAGCAGCTAAAATTTATCACCAAGGTTTATGTAAAGGTTTGATGTAAGAAGCTAAAGGTAAGCATGAAAAAGGGGTAAAAAGATATTTTCCCATTGCTACAGATATTCCATTCCAGTGGTTCCCAACAAGAGGCATTTTCAGGCTTATCAAAATGGGATAGAAATGGTTTCATCAGTGTGCTAGTGCTCCCTCAGTCACACTCTGACCTTGGGCAGGTAATTTATCTGCTCTGTGCATCAGTTTTTCCTTCTACAGAAAGGAGGAATTGAATTTCACCTTATAGGGACATGCTGTGAAGCTTGAGAGTTTTAAGGGTGACAGAAGCAGACCAAATAAAGGGAGAAGATACAAGACCTGAGACAGATCCAGCTCTTGGGTTAATTTCCCAGGACTTTGGCCTTACAGTGCAAGGCTAAAAGAATTTTAAAAATTAACAATAGATAAGTCTTCATGAAATTTAAACATGATATTAGCTGCCTCTCAAAGTCATAACATTAAATTTAAAACTTCTAAATTACGAGAGCTTTCAGAGCAAAGTGCTACACAGTAGCTCAAATGGAACAGAAATAAAAAGGCATTTATATCCAACTGCCCTCCAGCCAGCCACTCCTGTGCAGGCTGGGCTCAGCTTCCAGTCAGCAGCTGCAGTGAACACAATGATTTTCTAAGCTGCACCAAACTCTGCTCAGGAACGTCCCAGCAGCTGAGGAGGTCACTGTGATATCACCTCCATGCTGCCATGGCCATCCCAGCAGAGCTGCAGTCCCTGTGGACATCCAGAGCAGCCCCAGCCAGCAGGGAGAACAGCACCCAAAAACCCAGCTGCACTGCCCTGGCCAGCCTGGTCTGCCTGCTCACTGATGGACCAGGGCAGACCAATGCACTCCCCACAGGAAAGCAAAGAGGCAAGAAACATGAACTGGGTTCAATCTGGGGAGACCCTGCTCGTGGCAGCTGCTGATTCGGGTCCATACCTCCATCAGGAGCACGCTCATGTGTGCATCCACTCTCCCACTCTGCAGCAGGGGAACAAAATGATTCTGGGACATGTGTCAAATCTATGCCCTCTCACTGGTTTTCTGGAGGATTTTTATTTCTAGATTTTATTTTTTGTTTGTTTGGGGTTTTTGTGGTTTTTTTTATTTCATTGGTTAAAGTCTAAAAAATTAAATGACTTCTTTACTTTTCTCTAAACACCAGGTGTCTATTTCTCAAAACTGCATTTTAGAAGGCAAGAGGCCCTCGAGATGGGTGCTGCAGGAGTGGGACATGCTGTCTGGCAAAGGCAAAGGGCAGCCAAGGGGGCTGGGGCTGTGGCCCAGAGCTGCCAGTGGCACTGCACAGTTTCCTGCTGCCCTTCCTGCAGGGAAGGCTCCTGCAGGGCCCTCCAGCAGCAGCTGCTGGGATGTGCAGAGCCACAGACCTGAGCTCTTTGCTGCTCCTCTTGCCATCCCTCTCCCCTCAGTTCTCCAAGGTGACCAAGTGGACCCTCTGTAACACCTTCTCCCAAAAGATTCATTTATGGCAGTTCCTCAAGCAGCATTGCTTTTGAGGTATGATTTCTGTTAATTAGACCTTTTGGCTGCTTCATATGCCAGAAAGTTCATATTTTTCTACTCTTTCTCTCCCGCTTTTGAGTTGTTGTATTTATTCAAGATGAAAGCCAGATGTTATATTAGTAAGAGAACTGCCTTTCCTAAAGGGAAACATTCATCAGGGCAGAAGCAGACATTGTAGCTTTGCTGTGAATTATTTAAATTCCTCCTCTTTTTTTTTTCTTTTGAACAGGAAATCCAAGAAGATGTATTTGAAAGCAATAGTATTGTGACTGCACAATAAAAGCCATTTACCCTAATCCCTTTAAAAACTGGTAATAGGGATTTAAAAGTACTGAAGCTTAAAAATGTTGAAATTTGAAGGAAAGACAAATATAAGCCAAAAATATTGGGGAAGGAAAAAAGAATGTTTGGATAATTTATACAGCAAATACTTTAAAAATCCAACAACAGATAATTACTATCAAACCAGCTGGATTTTTTTATACCCAGCGGCAATTGTTTTTCCTACAGAGGCTCTTCTCCCAAAGCCAGGGTTTTAGCAGAAATGGACCTAAATGACATTTTGCTTTATGCTGAAAAAAAGACACATTCTACAGAACATCTCCTCTGATATTGTGCTCGATGGGTACACTGTGATTATTTTCATAGGGAGGGTGGGATGGGAGGACTGGGGAACAAATCATTTGTGCAAAGATAATCTTCCCCATGGTACAGCCCAGGTGGTTCTTGGGCTGTTTCTGATTCCTGGGTTTGGCACTTGTGGAGTGCTGGCTGTGACTCCTGGTCCACTGCCAGAGGTGGGAAATGCTCAGTCAGTGCCTATTTTTCCCTCGCCTCCTCGAATTTCTTTTCACAGTGGCTGGAATGACACTCATAGGAAGAACAGTAGAGAAGGAAAATGCAGTGTTTTCTCCCTATTTAAAATTCAACAGCAAGTAAATAATACTTTTCATGGAAAAAAACCCCAGATTTTACAACTGACTGGTGGCCACAGTATTTCCCTGGGACAAGAGCAGCTTCAGGTACTGCCCCACCCCCTGACCCTGCTATTGGGGGTATGTTGCTCACACTTGTGATCTGAGTCCTTTCTAGTGCCAAACATAGCTTAGAAATCTAACTTGAGCAGCATAACTTTTTAAACAATGATCCAAGCTTCTCACACATCCAAATGAACACTTTGAAAGTATCCCTCGCATGTATAAACTATAATCTTTACTATTTAAATAAATGATACATATATCAGAGATTTCTAATACCATATATTCATAAAAATAATCATAATCCTAAAACCTCATTTAACAAGTCTTGGAAAACTTTTTGAAGTTGTACTGAAATTATGTACTCTTATAGAATGTTGTATCTTTATTATTAAATATTTCCATTATGTCATTTCTGGAATATTTTTAGAATTAATATAATCTGTTGTAATAAAAAGAAGAGTACTGTCATAGCTATTTGACAGAATGTGTTCCAGTTAAATGAGCTAATTAGCTTTTAATAATAAGATCCAGCCCATGGACTTACCAAGCAAGCTACTGGAGCCTAATGATTTCAAAAGCTATCACATTTACAAGTTAATGTAGCATAAATTATTCATGAGCATCTTATAAATAAGTGTAATAAGCTATTTGCAAGGCCAGTGTTGCCTTAAAATAAGGTTCTTCTGTAAAGTTCCTTTAGAAACAGAGCTTTTTTGTGACCCTATATCCACCCTGGGTTTTGGTACTTTCACATGAAGTTGCAGAAGTTTGGATGTTGATGGTCATTCACCGGCTCAGATTTCCTTCAGCCCATGTCTCTGCTAAGCCCTGACAGTCCCCATGGTTTGGGAGTGAGCAGAGGCATCAGAGGCACTAGGGCAGCATCCAAATTTCTGATTCCCTCTCTTAATGGCAGACAGTTCCTGCCCATGGCTCCTTCCATACAGAAACCAAGTCTGGGGAAACCTCCCAGTGCTGAAGCCAGGAGGGCTGCACAGAGGTATCAGCAACACTCTTCTTTGTCACCCAGCCCTTTCTTTCAGGACAGGTTCTGACTCATCCAGCAGATCGAGATACCCTCCCCTGAGTGCAAGCACTTGTGAAAAGTCAGTAAATTTTACAAATTGAAGAAATTCTTTCCAAACCAGGCTTTGTCATTCTCACCCTGAAAAAGGCAGAGTTTCAGTAGCAAAAGGTGACTCAAGCTTACAAAACATTTTAAAACATAAGTCCGGAGGTGGTTCAGGGTATATTCTACAGGTATTTAAGAGTTTTGAGCCTAAAGAAGGAACATTAATTTAGAGGGAAGGATTTCTAGGGGACTGGGGACTAAGGGCAAGAGGAGGGAAGGGTTGTTTTGGTTTTAAGGTATTTAGGTATTTACTCTTTTGCCATGCTCCTATTGCCTGTCTTGGCCTGGCTTAATGAATTCCAATTATCAACTGAAACAGGGCTTCAGCTGCAACTGTTCAGGTCAGGGCTTCAGTTTGTATCACCTGGGGACGCTTTTCTTTGGGGTTCAGAATAGTAAAACTGGCTCATCGAGAAATTGCTTTATTTGTGAGAATATTTGAAAGTCAAATCTTCTAGTACACAGTCATCTCTGCCAAACATCCCTTTTAATGCAAAAAGAATCCCTTTTCTAGGAGGGATTTTTATTTATTTTATATACAGGTCATAAATCTACAAGTTCTAATCCTAGTTTAAGACCAACAAACACACAGTAAGATTAAGTCAGGAATGCTCTCCCTGTCTAATTGCTTGAGTTATATCTTGCCAAAGTTCTAAATTATTTGTTTGTTTTCTAATGGATGGTACTCTAGGCATTTTCTCTATTTTGCTTACCACTGGGGGATCTTGGATGACTCAGAAACATCAATTCCTATATAACTTCAGACTTTCAGACCAATCTCTGCCATTGCATCCAGGTGTCATCATTTGGGATTGTTTTGGGTTTGATTTTACTGAGTTTTCGAACCACAACACAATCTCTTCAGGCCTCAGAAGGAACTATGTGGTCCTCCTCATATTTCTTATTCAATTCACTAAAACTGGTATTTTTAAAGAACAGAGGAAAGAGTTTATTTCACAATTGCTCATTGAAAGCCAGAGGATGGTATTTCTCTCAAAAAGGTAACTTGGCAATGTTTATGTATCTTATCAGGAAATAGGATGAGGGAAGATACTTGAACTATGTTCCTCTTACTCACTGGTTACACAGAGAAGATGTTCAGTACAAATTTGAAGAAGCAGAGGTTCATTAGATGGGTCAAACATGAAAACCACAACTGCAGCACTTTTGCACAAAGTTCTTTTGCACAACCAGAGGACAGAAGCTCCTCTGAAGAAGAAGACTCCAAGGATTTCTAGCAAAGTGTTCTATTTACCTTGGGGGTCAGCTCAGGAACATGGAGTCACTCCTCAAGAGATGCTAATTATTACCACCACGCTCTCCAGCTTCCTGTATCCCTTCAGGCTGCATTTCAGCCCTGCTTTCTCCATCAGGAGTATGTAGCAACCACAGCAAACTGTGACAGAAAGGCAGATATGTAGGCACAAATATCCACATGTGTTTGACTTGTCTCCCCAATACACAAAATGTTATAGGAGTCCAAAATGTCTGCTTATAGGGAAAGGAAATAAGAGCAAATATCAGCCCACTTTTTTAAAGAAAATTATACCATTTTTAAAAGGGAACAAAACAGCATGTGAATCTGTGAGTTGATGTCTTCCACTTGGGTATCCTCCCTCAGCCCACCTCCAAGTTCATTCATGAAGTTCAGTCCCAGTTTTTCAGCAATAGCAAACAAAGCTGTTAGTCAAATGGTCTCTATATTTGTGTAAGAGGTATGAAAATATATTCACAGCACACACCTCAAAAGAACCATTATGGATACTCAGTACTTCATGAGCACAGTATCTGCTGTTAGCTGGGCTTTTAGAGGACACCCCGATGAAGCTCTGGTTCAAAAAGCAGGTTGGCATGATTCACTTGCAGGTTAGAGGAATCCTATCTGCACAAGCTATGACAAGGTCCTTGAGGAAGATACAAGGAGAATTGTCAGTATTCAGGCATACCTATCAAAATAGTTTCCATAAACATCCCATGCTGGAAGAAAAAAAAAAAAAAGAAAAAAGAAAAGGAAACAGTTTTCATAAATCAATTTAAATTACTTAATTTACAAAATGTTTAAAATAAACAGTGCACATGTTTGCAGACATTTATGAGCTGAGTTTTTTCTCCTCCTTTAATTAGTAATTTATTAAACCTTTTAAAACTATCAGGGTTTGCCAAGCAGTTCCACCAAGCTGCCTCCTTCAATGAGTCCATGAGTCTTCAGTCAGTGAAGCGCAAATGAGCAGTGTCAACAAGACCTTCAGCTAACAGGAACCAGGTGGGGTTTGACACAGCATTTTCAAGTTGTGCATCATTGTGTTGCATTCTTGAGCCTGGTGTGACTTCCTGGGAGCAGTGCCAAGGTCAGGCAAATCATTACTTACAAATAATAACATCTTGAATATCACATACACTTAAATTTGTCTTGTCCTTGTTTCTTTTGAACTGCCTCTGTCTTCTTTTGATTCTGACTGCATACTCTTTGGAACAAGGATTTCCAACAATTTGCAGTGTTGGGAAAAGGCCGGAGTCTCCAGAGGCCAGGCACCAAAGTTGCACTCACCAGGAGACCAGTGCTGCCTTCACAGACACATGGAACAGTGATTTCCCCTCCCCAGGGAGGGCTTTGCTGTCTGAGCTGTCACTGTCATAAGGTCACAGAGTGAACGAGGGATTCCTCACCCTGCAGCTCCACTGTGAGGGATTCATTCCTAGAGCACAGCTCAGCTCCCTCCTGCCTTTCTGCTGCTCCCCAGCTGTTGTTTCTGCCCACATTCAGCCACTCGGGCAGTTCCTGGTGCCTTCTCCTCGCTACAGACAAAGTCCTGCCATGCAGAGCTAAACCCTCCTTCCAGCCCCTTTCCAAACCTCCCTTAGCTGCTTTAGTCTCCACTGCAACCAGCATGGTCCCCTCAGGCAGATAGAGCCAGGACCTGAGCACAGTCTCCATCTCCCTTCTCCAGGGTCAGGGCATGGCTGCGTTTTGCAGGTTCCACCTGCATGATACCTGTAAGATGCAATTTTCTTATATATTGAGCCATTACAAAAATTTCACCTGCACCACATCTCCCATTTGATACAATCTTACCTCAAAAACTCAACCTTCGAGCTCATCCCCTTTCAGAGACCTTCAGCAGATCTCTGCATGACATGTGCCTGACACCAGCAAACCCAAACTCACTGCCTCATCACTCACTGATTCCCAGCTCCAGGCAGACATTTTGCAGCTTCACAGGCAGAAACCTCTGTAGTTTTTCCCCTTGACCTCCTTCATTGATTTAACAGATCATTTAAACAGCCTTTTGGACTGAAAGGCTTCCTGGGTTCCTGCACCATTATCCATTCCCTGTCTTTACTCTGAGCATCCAAAACCATCAACAGACAAATTAGACTCTTAATTACTGCAACAGGAAATTGAGCTTTACTACTAAAATTACAGTGATCTCTTGCTGGAATAAAATTTAAAAAACATGCAGAACTAGGAAAAGCACCAAGTGGACACAGAATCATACAATTATTTGGGTTGGAAGGCACCTTAAAACTTATCTAGTTCTAACCCCCCTGCCATGGGCAAGGACACATTTCACTAGACCAGATTGCTCAGAGCTCCCTCCAATCTAGCCTTGAACACTTCCCAACCTGCTTTGGTATAATTTCCCTAATACACCTGGTCAAAGATGTTGATACATGTTGATACATGTTTTCCTTAGAAAAAGCACCTCTTAAAAATTTTCTCCTTATCCTTCTTCCTTAAAGTCTCCAACAGTTTGCCATTTTGTAATTATTTTGTTATCTCCGGCATTTGCAGTTCATCAAATCTCTCATTAGTTGCTTATCCACCAGGAATTGGAGATGATTATCGCTCTGTTGCTTTGAATTTATACTTTGATATGATAATTTGCTGTCTGGATTTTATCAATAAGAGCCAGAGGAAGCAGCCTGAACACCCTTGCAGTAATTTGATGAAGGATTTGTGGCCCTACTTGGCAGTTCTTTAACAATCGATCTTCCTCTGCAGGGACTTTGCCTAGTGCCCCTGTCTGCCATGCAATGAATTAGGTTGTGGTACAGGGGGAGCAGTGATTATTCCAATATATTATTTCCATGTCAGAGTGTCTAAACAGTGTTTACAGCCTGTATGGGAAGGGATGGTTATAAAGGACTTGTTTACAGCCCTGAATGCACACTTCTCCTGGAATTTATTAAGTAGGTAAATAGCCCGAGTGGTAGTCAGAACTTGTGTTTTGTGTCCAGTTGTAATTCACTTGTAACTCCATTAAAAAGATTGTCAGTGACCTTTGCTAGTTCATTGTGCATATTTGAGGGAAGAAAAGGGAACTTGTTCTTCACACCCGTTTATTCAGTTATTTGTGTAATAAAAAGCTAATGCCAGGCAGCCTCCCTGCCAGCACTAGAACTACATCTGAGCAGAGGAGCAGCACCAGTTTGCTGGTTGCCCAGTCTTTGAGAAGACAGGCACATTTATTTTCACAGAAAACATGAGCAAAATTCAGCCATTCATCTCACCCCAGGGTGATGGTCCCTGCAGGGACCCTGGAGCTCATTTTGTTTTAGGAACAAAGGCAGGGTGGGATGTCCCTCTGCACAGCTCATCCCTGCCAGCCGTGGCCTTGGGCACAACCTCCCGGTGACCCGGCACCACTGCCAGAGACACCGTGCCCCAGCCAGCACTGCAGTCACAGGGGGAGTGCTCTAAGCCTAGACTAAAATAATTAAAGTCCCTTGTCAGCTGCGTGGACAGAATATCACTGTCACCAAAGCCAAATTTCCATAGTTTTACAGCTCCCAAAACAGGCTGCCAGCCTGCACCTAAGGCAACAGTTCTATGACCCTTCACCAACACTGACTAAATAAATTCAGAAGGAAGATGATGACAAACACAAAAATTGGAAGCAACCATAAAATTCTGCCCATTTGTGTATTTCAAGACAATTCATGTTTGTAAAAGTTCCCAGTTCCTGGACTCCTTGGCTCAGCAGCTGCTTGCCTGGTTGCATAGCAACTTTCTCTCTGCTTCTGCTTGCCAGAATCAAAGGGCCACATGTTGCATAAAATAATTAGAATATTTCTTGGCTCAGAGGGACTGAAGTTCAAGCAGGCCGGCTGGCACCTTGCTGCCTGCACTGCTCTGTGACTCCAAATTCCCACCTTGACTATAAGTGATATTCATAGGACTGAAATCACAAACCTATCATTTGCCTTTTTTTTTTTTTTTTTTTAAGGGCACACTGGCTATCTCTTGCTCTGAAAATAAAGATAAAAGAAGATTATCCAGCATCCTTGTAAGAAAACCTGGTTGTAGCACCGTCTGCTTTAGAAGACCCAACACTGTCTTGGTCTTCCCCAGTGAGATATATGATGGTTATTTAATACTTCATAAAGATGCAAGACCTGACTGTGACAGCAGCTCTGGGTGCCAGTCATGAAAGTGATGGCAGTCAGCTCTGGACACTCAGTCAGAGCCATGAAACACACACCAGCCCTGGTTACAGCCTGGCGTGGCCACAGGCAATGCCAGCCCATTGAAATATTACTGACAAAGCCTTTGTTTACTGGGTTGGCTTTAGGAGAACACCAGTTGCATTTTAGCACGAGGCTGAAGCATGGTGAGCTCCACCAGCTCCTTGCAGGACTGTGTTCTGGAAGGTTGCTGAGGGGACAGTGTTTTGGTGGCATTTCATGTATTTCTGTGTACCTGTGCTTTTCCTTCAGGGCTGCACTCCAACACAAAACACGGCTTATCTGAAACAGAGACCCAAGCTGTGCCCCTCATCACTGCTCTGTTTTATGCTTTGTCCATAAAATCAGTAAGGTAGGCAATTACCCCAAATTTTTTCCAGCTGCCACAAGAATAACCATGTTTAGGAGCAGTCCAACTCTCAACAGAAAACAAGCAAACAAACAAACAAAAAATCACTCTAAAAAAAAGACATTTTACAGGATTTTTAGGGCAAAAACCTACTCAAACTTAAAATGACAAATGACTACCTTTGATGGAAATATGCAGATACACACATACAAGGATCCAGCCCTGCTATCCTGTATTGCTGCTGTTACTGGGAAATGGGTGTATAGATTTAACAGAGTCCTTTACCTGAGTCTAAAACTTCCCCACTTTTTTTTTACATCTCATAATTTGCAGAGCACAATGTCAGCAGGAAGGAAATCACAGTGAGCAGTCACTCCATCCCTGTGCAGCAGCTCTGGATCACATGGACAATCCAACACTGCTCTTGCTGGGCTTTTGGGCCAGGCAGCCCATCAGCAGTGCCAGGGTTTGCTGACAAGCAACAGAAAAAGGCTCTGCCCTGGCAAACAACCATAAGGGCTCACAGCAGCCACAGCCAATGCCCACCCCTCCGTGGGGGCAGCTGGCAAACACGGCCTCCTGAGCTGGGCACACACACAACACCCACCTCAGTGCATCAGCCAAAGTGCCCAGCAAGCAGCTGCTGAGCACCCTGCCACTCCCTGACAGCTGAGACAGAATTGTCTCTTTTGTTCCTCTTTCCAAAACCCCACACTCCTCAGTTCTTCTCTGTGAGTCCAAAGTGGCGGCTCAGATATAAACCACGGGAAGAGAATCAGCCCTATCTTGCCATATCCTCTGGTGCTGGTCCTGCATCAGCTTCAGAGGAGTCACACTTTATCTCCATCACCCTGAAGGAAAGGAGAAAATCTGGCTATTTTCAGCATCCATCCCCTTTTCTAGTGCATAAAAAGCAGCTTACCTTGCTGGAAATATGTTGAAATCTCAGATTTAAAAGACCTAGGAACTTCCAAAGATAAGACCAGTGCTGGATTTGATCTGAAATGTGCAATGAAGAAAAAAAGGGCAGAAGCTCAGATTTTTCTTTTTAGTCTCTGTACAACACAAAAATGCACATTTTTGAAGAAGCTGTTTTCATTAGTTTCATCCTAATTCTTACACCTTTTCCCCTTAATCACCACAATTTCCAATGAAAAAAAACACTCTCAATTTCCCCAATCCCATAAACATATCTTCAACCTTCTAAAGATAAAATTTGAAGAGGGTAAGGGCAGAGACAGGTCACCTACTCACCTTACTGCAGGGTCAAACTTCCACGAGGAAAAGTCCAGCTGTGTCTGAACCTAGAGCAACTGGTATCCAAGAGCACTAATTTGGGATGCTAATTGATCTGCAGGCAGGTACCTCCTCAGCTCCTCTAATTTCTAAACAATGTCTGGAGACCAAGGCATATGTTTGTGCAGGGCATCAGAAATATGCAAATTATGTATATGTGTGTGAAGATAAATACATGTTAATTAGCAAATACTGGTTTTAGGGACATCTAAATACTTTTTAAATTTGGCCTCAGCTGCAGGAAGTAGTAATACTGTGCTCCAAATATTTAGCAATGAATAAAAAGCTGGTTCCTTATCATTCTAAGGACACAGAAATTATTTGAGATTACCCCAGAAATACTTTGTTACTCCACAAGATTCTTTCCACCCACATTTCTTCCCAGCTGTCTGATGACTGCAGAGTTTAAGTGCACACACAGAGTGGGCAGGAGGCAGGCTGCAGCTTCTTGAGAGCTCAACATTTGGATGAAACATTTCTAAAATCCTTCAGTCATCTTTTCAATTAAAAAAAATACAATTATCTTTTCTTCTTTCCTCTGGCTATACAGCTTCCCCTCCTGAAGGATGTCTCAATGCCCAAGTGCCGATGCGCCCATCCCATGGCTGCAGAGTGATCTGCCACCCCCATGAGCTCCCAGGCTTCCCGAGCCTCCAGTTCCTGTGGGTGCCAGAACTCTGAAGGAGGAGCACACTCACAGTCTGCTCTCAATCACTGTCCCGGCAGGTGCCAGGATGTACCCTGCATTCCTTTGGAAACCTGTGCCATCTGATGGGGACTTGCACACAGCCAGGATGCTTCACTCATGCTGTGATTTTACCTTTATATCCCCCTTAGTTCCTGTAAACACCAGCATGATCCAGCCTGAAAGGTGTGCTGCAGCTCCTTGCTGGCCCAGCCAGTGATGCCCAAAGCAGGCAACAGCAGACACAGGTGAAGAGATGCTCAGCTTAAAGAATCCTAAATTTTGGCTCTTTCACTGGGACAAAAACAACCACTGAGTTATTTGTTGCTCAGGTGAGCAGCTCCTCTCTTCACATAGTCCATCTAAGGAAGAAAAAGGGTTTTTATTCTGAGAAAAAAAAAAAAAAAAAGTGGTATTTTCTGTCTCACTGTCCCCCCAGGCTCACACTGACACACAGCTGCTGAGTTATGGCTGCTCAGCATCCACAGCCATACTCTGGGCATGAGCTGGGGCTCTGGGCAGTGAGTCGAGCTCCACCCCTGCTGCTGCCTATTTGTAGTACAAAATCCCATCAGGGAGCAGCCCAGATCCACCACCCAGCTTTGCCATTCAAACATATGCAGTGGTTAAGTGGGGAGTATCACCTTTGTGCTGCTGAAGCCACCCAGTGCCATGGGCACCTCTGGGGGTTTTCATGTCCCTGCCTGACTCTAAGCTCCCAGGGTGTGTGGGATCCATCATCAGAAACTAAGCACTGCCTGAGCAATATAATTTCCCTCCTTTTTTCTTATTTAATGAATGCAACAATGACAGCAGAGTTATGATAAAAGGTTCCCTCTGGCAACAGAATCATAAAATAAGAATATGATAGACCCTCTGTCTGCTCTGAGCTGTATATTGGCTCTGGCATTTTTATTTTTTTAAATTCAACTCCAAAGTACATAAACTTGGGCTAAAGCTTTTGGAAGTTGGTTTAGTGATATGGAATAGGATTTGCTCCCATGAAAGTTTGTTGCAGCTCCTCCTACTTTAAGTTGTAGAAATGGACATGAAAATAGCCATTAAAAAACACAGGTGCTGGGAATTCTTCCTACAAACCTCCCCTTGGTGACAAACATTGTTGTCCTTCAGGTTTTTTTACATCACCTTTAGAAAGTCAAGCAGTCCAAAGTTCAAGAATGTCAAATCTAAGGTTATTTGGACAACTTATACCACTGAATGGAAGCCATTGGTTACAGACACGTTAGGTGATATTAGCACCAAATGTGTTCGAACATCACCTCAGTACTTCAAGAGAAAACACCTCATTAAAATCCCAGTGACAGTGGGAAATGGGAGCCTTTTATCCTCCATGTGGAGTCCTCTGTGGTGGCAGCTTTTGGCACACTGGCAAGTACAGCTGAGCTCATGGAGCCTTTGGCTGTGCCCAGCTCTGAGGACGGTGTGACCGGCTCCCAAGAATATGCCATGGAGAGGGTACAGGTGAGAATTATCACCTTTCCATCATGTCAGGTTATGATAGAAAAGACTTTTTAAAGCAAAAATCCTTCCAGGAGAATAAAAGAACAGCTGGACCCGTGGTTTTTCTACTCTTGGTGTTTTCTTTACCAGCTGGATCCTTTCAGACAGAAATGTCTCATCTTTGGCTTCCATCCATCTGCGTGGAACCTCGTCAAAGCCATCAGCATTACCTCAGTCCCTGAACTGGACCTGAAGAGGAAGTGAAAACCCCTCCACCCACAGGCCTCAGGAAGTTAGGATTTGCAAATAGGTCTTTTCTTTAGGACTGTGGGAAGACCCCCACTTACCATGAACAAACCTGGGTACACCTGAGAAACTCATCCCAAAGGCAATACTTGAGCCCTGGACCTAACTGATGGAAATAATGAATAAATGATACACTGATAAATCTTGTCTATGGTGCAGTGAATCTGTCCAAAATTTTGTAGGAGTTCCCATAGAGTGAATTATTTGCCAATAAATTCTTTTAATTCATAGAAACAGGACAAAACAATGAAGATGCTATCACTGAAATGCAGAGAAGAAACTAATCTCCAGCAAGTATTAATTATGTTAAAACATATATGCACAGTGCATATAAAAATACATGTAAAAATATATTTATATAAAATCTCATTACAGGGTATGCCAGGCATGTAGGTTTATGTGTAGAGTACACGTGCTACCCAATTACAAAAATGCTACATAGTGATTTGCTGCTTTTAGCAGGTCTGCTCTTAAAACCACAGTTCATAACCAATTCCACATTTTGAACTGTAATGTTTATAGCAGGTTTTTTATATGGCAGTTTTCTCACTTATAAAACTATCTGTATATTTAACATACCTATGAAAAAATATTTTCTTCCATTCCAATTGAAAATGGGTATTACTTCACTAATTGGGAAGAGCTGTTTATCTGAAATATATTCATTTAATTGGTTTGGCAATTGCGATTTTGCACTCTGACAGAATATGTAATTTGCATAAATAAATTCTAAACCTCTGTCAACTTGGCTGACATGAGTATTCACCCTTTTTTAATCTTCAATTGCAGCATTTGCATTAAAATGGACAAGCTTGATAAAAACAAGTAATGAAGAGATAAAATTTCCTTGGAAAGGCATTCATATAGAATTCACTTAAGCAATTTCTTCGTGTCCAAAACACTCTTTCCAGGATCTTGTGTCACTTTGGCAGGTTGGGTTGCTGGTGTGTGCAGGGGAGTTTGACAAGCACAGAAGTACCAAAGAGAAAGAGCTGAATTCTCAGTATACAGAAGCATTGCAAACAAATAGATTTGCAGTGAAATCTAAAGGAGAATTATTTGGAAGATTTAAAAACCTGACAGAAGAGTAGCAATAGCACCAATACAGGCCTTAACCTTCTGTTGGGGCTTGCAGTTTATGTCAAATGCAGAATTTGGGATATGAATTCCGGTGTGAGAGGGTGGAAACTTTCCACTTCTTTCTTATTTCTGTCTTGGGTTGTGCAAAGCATTGAGAAAGAGCACGTTTGCTGTCAGTGGCAGGCCCCCATCTGTGAGTGAAGAAAGCCCTTCCTTTCTCTGGGAGTTAACAAAGGGCACGACATTCCAACTGGGCCACCTGGGCTTGGTGGGCAGCTGCCCAGCCAGACAGGGCACTGACCACCAGGGTGCTTGGCACTGCACAGCCCAGCGACCCCTTCACTGCTGCTGCTCCCCAGCATAAGCATTTGCTGTGCACATCTATCAATTACAAATTGAAAGCATCCACATACTCAGGATAGCTGCAACATTTTCCCCAGGAATGTGAGAGATATTTGACATTACCAACTTCAAAAAGGGGGAGGGGGAGAGAAGGAATTTAATACTGCTAGTGTATGAGGTAACGGCAATTCCTTGCAGTCAGGAGACTGGGGCTTAATTGATATCATATGGCTAACAAATGTACTCCAAAGCCAGCCTCATTTGATAGCTTTTTAATAACTAATAACTCTCAGTGGGAGTCCAAAATATGTATGTATGAAAAAGAGTGCTGGAGCTGCCTCTCTTGTCTGCCAAGATCACTGTTCCTGAAGCAAATTTGTACCTTTTGCAGTCCTGGAATAGATACCAGCAGTGGCTGGACACGTACTCTCCCGGCCTGCTCAGCCAGGAGTGTCTGGAAGAGCTGCAGAGATGTTGGAGGGCATGTCCCTGGAGGTGGCTGTGGTTGTCCACCCACACTGGGGTTGATGACGAGCCATGGCTGGGGGAAGGACTGAACCCCTCCAGGGGTCCTCCCTTGCCTGCCTAGACCAGCTCCACACAGGCACACTTGCCCATGGCTGCAGGGCACATAAAGTTGTTGCCACTGGGCAGTAATTCTGTCAAAATTCATTTTTCCCCGTGGAGTTCATTGCCTTGCCAAGTCACAGATCCCAAAGCAAGGAACTGTCCTCTGTGATGGGGCAGGAGAATCATCCAGGGTTGGGCTGCTCTGTCCCCTTTGGTAGCCCCACGTCACCTCCCCTGGTGCTCAGAGTCTCCCTACCTGCTCCCCAGCCTAAGCAGTGTCAGCAGGCCACCAGCAGTGTCCCTTTAGCGTCCCTCAGCCCAGGAACAGCACAGAAATCAGCTGGATTCCCTGAACAGCTGATTGTAAAAAAGCTCTGTCTGAACAGCAGGGTCCAGGTGCAAGCAGATTTTTACAGAGCAGGATATATGCAAAAATATGGTCTACTGACTAGCACTAGCTGGCAAAACCAGAGGCTGAGTCCTACTTTCCTCCCTTCTCTCCCTGCCCCAGCAGGGTGGCTGAAGAGGAACACAAGGACAGGACACTGCTGTGTCACAGAGTGCCATGTGCCTCTCTCCAACCCTCAGCTGGTGGGTGGGTGGCCAGGACTGGGCCACGTAGGGCCAGGAGTCACTGGCTGGCTCCCCAGGGCTCCTCAGCTGCTGGAAGCAGATCATGAAGCAGCCACTGTTCTAACCCTTGGCAACTGAAATATGTGGTGGGGGGACCTGAGTGAGTCCCTCACTGTGGCAGCCTGTGGGAGCAGGGCAGCTGCAAAGCTGAGGCACTGCCCCAGGGAAGCTCCCACGCTGGACATCTGACCTCCTGCTTTATGGCATTGGTGAAACTTCTCATGGAGGGCTACTTCGTTTCCCTGTCTGGACTTGGTTTTATTTTGAGTTTTATGATTTTTTTTTTGTTGTTGGTTTTTTGGGGTTTTTTAATCCAAGGAACCAAATTTTGAAAAAATTGTGATCCTGTGCATCTTTCATTCCACCCCTGGTTAAAACCTCTTCTTGCTGTGGTTGCATCTGGGTTAGTGTCAAAAGGAATTCAGATGGTTTGTGCCTATAACCAGATGTAAAACTGGGCAAATTACACTTGGGATAATTCATATGTATTTGATTTCTATTGCTTAACAAGAGGATGCAAAAGAAAGCTTATTTAAAATGTGTTTGGAGAAGGGCATTGAAGTACATATACTGAGAACAATTAATAAAGGACCTCTTCTGGGATTATTAGAAAGATTACTAGGAAGACAGCAAATTATAGAAAATTAAAGATACTTGATGCAGGCCAGAAAGAGCAAAACAAAACCCAGTCTGGATAATTAATGATGAAAACAAAATTATCCTACTGGAGAAGAAAACAAACACATTCAAAGAGTCCAGGAGTACTTCTGTGAATAGAGACTGATGACTGTAGCACTACCACTGTTTCTGTGAAGCACTAGCAATGTATCAAAATTAGTAGAAAAATCATGAGCTTTAAAACAATTCCTCAGAAAAGCACAGGTGAAATACTAAAAATGGCTATTTTGTGTTGAAAAAGGGAGGAAAAATTACTGCAGTGTCCATTGCCTTGTTATTCCTTCACTATTCCTCTGCTTCCAAACCAGCACAGGTAACAGACTCATCAGAGCACACCTGCCCAACCCAACTTCCTACACAGACACAATGGGACCAATTTATAAATGTCATTATTGGAAGCAGTGTCAGGAAAGATTGTGGGCTGTTACCATTACAGGACTGGTGGCTTTGTTTTACACATATACACACTGATTTTACTTCATTTCTATAAAGCTACCACTGATTAGATTTTCATTAAGACTCACTAAATTGCACAATACATTTGAGTCAAGGTCTTTCCTTTAGCTTTCCACTTTCCCTGTTTCTCTTTGTCCATCAAAGCTCAAAATGATAATATTTTCATTCTGGAGTGTTAGATAATCAAAAGACGCTGTTATTTCATAAATGTCCAGTGAAAAAAGCAAAACCAAATCAGCCCAAACAACAGAAAGCAAGACCTATTGCAATGAATTTTCAAGATGTGGTTCTGAAAACAGGTAGTTTAGATTTCAGCTTCAGTTCATCAAGGCCCACAAGAACTAGCTTACAGCTCTTCAAAACAAAAGTGGTGTTATTCAAGGTAATATTGAAGCAATATGGTTGGTAATTGTAGTAGATGATTTTGGGCTGCTTCTAAGCAGCAATAGAGTAAGATTTGCAATACCTTTATACAGTACTGATGGACTTACAAAACCAACCTAAAAACCCCAAACCTAAACCAAATAAACCAACATTGGTCCCCTGTTACTGGAATGGTGCTGCTGCAGGAAAGAATTACAAGAAATAGGGTTGATGTTCAGGCCTTTTGTTGAAGACTGCAGGTGCTCAGTACTAAGTGTGACAAGTTCCTCAAGCCATTTAAAATGCAGATCTCTTGACTCCTCTTCCTGATATGAGTGAGTTGCTTAACCTCTATAATTTTATTCTTTGTCACTTGGCCATGATTAGTAATAGGAATAGCTTAGAGCCTCACAGGTATATAAAGAATCTGTTCTTATGGTTTATGCAATTAGAGGTTGCATCCTTAAGTATTTACTGTTACCTTTTATCCCAAAGGAGCAGCAAATCCTGGTAATTTGTTTTTTTCCTGTCCTTTCTCTGCACTTCCTTAACATCACCATTAATGCTGCAGTGCCAGATCCTACCCTTAGAAAACTGAGGTGGTTCCTTGGCCAGTGCCTGGCACCAGCTATGGAGCTGCTCCATTAGAGGTCCCCCTGGGCAGGTAAAGCCACCTTTAGCTCTGGTGAAAGCCACCTTTCCCTTCAGTGCCAGACATGCCTGGCTCCAAGTGCTGATCACAGGGATCCAAGTCAGAGCCACGGAGCAGAGTTCCCTGCCACAGCCACATCCTCAGCGAGACACAGCAAGTGTACCAATGCACCACCACCACCCCTTAACTGTTTCCATTTCACAATAAGATGATACAAAAATCCTTGTGTCTGAGCATGCAAAGGTGCTCATTAAAAAGTTTGTTAATTTTTATGCCTCATAAATGTAAAAGACTCTTTAAGTTTGCTGTGAAAACATTCCTTTTAAAATCTGAGATATGCGACACAGAACAAATAGGATTTCAGAATAAAGTCTGGTTTCTATTATCTCAAGAATTCTGTTATTGTTAATTAATAATTCTGCTTTGCCTTTCTTTGTTTTCAAGTCTTTTCAAGGCATGTATTTCTGAAGATCTGCTGTTTTACTGCTCTCCTTTGATGAATATTTTATCACATAGTAATGAACATCTTGTAAGGCAATTGTACAGTTTACAACTGTTACACAGTGAAACATAAAGCAAGTGGGGGAAGCAAGAGCAGAATTCTATTAAACATTTAAACTTTTAGAAAAGCTAAAGTGACATAATATTAATTTATTCTAATGCCAGGCAGCATTTTGCCATTCTGCTCCTGCCTGCCACTTCCCTGAGTGGCAAGATTTGGCTACTTGTGTGTGATCAGGTTGTTGGTCACCCTTTTGGAAGTGTGGGCACAGGGAGCCGTGGTGCCAGTGAGGTTACAGCCCCTGCCTGAGCTGGGGCACAGAGCTCTGGCAGACCCCACACCTGCCTGTGCCTCTCTTGCTGGCACTGCAAACTTCTCCCTGCCTGACAGTCGTGGCAGCTGATGCAGCACTGGATTTCATTTATCTCTGTCATGAAGAGCTATTTGGAAACCTCGTGGTGAGTTTCTGGTCTGAGCACAAGGCCATTGCCCCTCAGTGGCTGGGCACATCCCACAGATATCCTCCTGATGCAGAACATCACCAGTGGGGGAAAGCATTTTCAACAGACATTATTTATTTACAGGCTGACAAAATGTAGGCCTTAGGGCTGAATATTAATGTAATAACCCTAACTGTAATAAACCAGCTGCTTCTCAGAAGTGCTGATCTCCCACAACTTTCAATGTCTCTAATTTTTTTGCCCATATTCTCTACTGTTCTAAAAATCAGACTGCTTTAATTTCCCTCTACAAACAACAGTCTTGTGTCAAGCAGCCTTTGGAGTTACTGTTTTGTTTCAGGATTGATTCTTGTGTTCTGCTAAAGTCATTTACTTGAAAATTGTTTGCAAGTCTTTTTTGAAGTTTTTGGGTTTTCAGGATTTCTTAAACATTCATAAGAACTGCACTACATGCAGCACTCTCCTGAGCAGTGTGCAGGTACCACAGATTTGTTGTCACCATTACCTGATACCCCCAGGGAAACCTCACACAGTTCAAATGCAGGAGTTTTTTTCTGGTGGAGGAGCACTGGCACGTTTTTGTGTTGTGTGTTACATGGATGCATTTAGACCATTACTGACATTTGCATTTTATGTTATGAGGTGCTGATAAAGTGCTAGGAAAGGTTGTGCCCACCTTGACAGAAAAGGTTCCTCTTCTCTTGATTCTCTCCTTCAGCCCCAGCTCCAGGCTGTACAGACAGTCCCAACCTTCACTATCCCTCCTCAGTTCAGAAGCTGATTTTTTAATTTTTCTTTTCTGCAAAATGGATGGAAAACCAAGGGTTGCTGTGTGCTGGAGGAAGCACCCTCCAGAGTGGAGTCTGAGACCAGTGGTCCTGGTGCAAATGTCATGCCTGAAACAACAGCACAGGGTGCGGTCTGCAGACTTGGCTTCACTGCTCTACTGTTCCTTAGGCTTTATTTTAAAAAAAATTAAGGCTGTGAGAGCTGATGGAGTTGTATTGATACCTCTCAAAACATTGATCCTTGTGCACAAAAGCTCTGTCACACTTTCCTGTTCTCCCGTGGCCTTGGGTTGCTGATACACTGTTCAGGAGGAAGCAGAGGGCCTCAAACCAATACTTGTGGAAATGTTCAACAGGTGAGTAGGATTGTTTCTTCCTCTCAGAAGATGACAAGAGGAAGTGGCACAAAGAATCTTTTCTCAGCTAGCCTCAGGAACCATTCTTGCCCCCAAACATGATGTTACCACTTTACAGCTGCTTGAGGCTATATTTCTCCTACAGCTGCTCCTTGAGCATGAGAAACTGCTGATAAACCAGAGTTTCAAATGCTCTGGATGAACTTTGGTGTTTCTACTGATGCAAGTCTATAGAAGCCTCATCAGTAGCAAGGTAGAAGATCTACCCACAACTCAAGTACCGTTCTATGAGAAATACTGAGAGTTTTATTTCAACACAGATTGAGTAGTAGGCCTCTACTACAGACAGTACAGAGCAGTACAGAGACCTACAGGAAGGAAGCAAAAAATTAGCTATAATATGATAAGTTTTCCATTTGGAGCATACACAAGCACAAGGATACCTATTCAGCTGCATAATACTGCCAGAACAGGAAAGAACATGGTGATTTTATCTATTATCACTGTAGTAGAGTGAAGGATTGTGCATGGGGGAGTAAACAGATTTTAAACAGCTTTAAAGATTTACTACTGATTTTAAAAAAGTTATACAGCATGTGCATAAACTATTCGCTCTGCCACATATTATCTTTGCATTCAATTGTTTGATAGGGCTCACATACGAATTAGGCAGAGGAAAATGAGAATATCAGATGGCTCTAATGAGGTAGATCGGTTTAAAAATATGTAAATACTCAGATTTCCTTGGAGCAAAAGCCACTTCCAAAGACAAAACAATGCACAGAATGGAGCACTGCTCTGCCTGTTATGGTAATTCCCACGTCCTGAGGAGCCGCATACTATATTTTACTGTGTCCTCTTACACACTACATTTACATTGGAAAAAAATAGTACTTGCTATCCTTGAAGTGCACACAAGAATTTTTAGCTGTATACCCACATAAGTGCAGAACTGCCTTGGGTTTTCTCCTGGCATTATTCTGCCCTTGCCTGGCACATCTGAGCTGCTTCCAGACCAGCATTCCTGATTCACTGGAGTGAGCTGATGGTGAAGCACAGCACACCGAGCCTTGTGTGAACACAGCAACAGTTTAGGAAATTGCTATCACTATCTCATTGGCATTAATCATCAGCCCAGCATTATTGTTATTACCTTATCTCTGGAAAAATCCAAAACCCAGAGCACTGCAACCCTTTTTTTCCACAGGCTTTCAGTGGGGCCCACAGGCTATCAACCTGAGCACTGAAAATCAGAGGTGGAACTAACCAAATTAAACCTTTCTCTTGGCTTCCTTTGCAAGTATCTTTTGACACTTTCATGGCCACCAGCCCATCCAAAGGCAGGAGCCAGCTCAACACAGTTTTGCCTTTGGCTGTTGCAAATACTGTTGGAACACACCTGGCCACCAGGCTCACCACTCAGGGAAACACCAAGTAAGATGAAGGTGCAAAGAGGAGAGGGGGAAAGGAAAGAAACATCTATTTTTGGACATTAAAAGAAAGTATTTTTAAAATCACCAGTGTTGGCAAGGAAAAATATTTGATTTGAGATTTGCAAGTGAGTAATTATATTTTTAAAGCTGGCATGAAGTCTGCCCTTTGTCCCACAGGATCTAATCCAACACCAGCTGAAATCACTTGCCCATGGACTTGCACTTGGACTTTCATGTAAGTTAATACTTTACATAAAAACTTACAGCTCAAAATTACCCAATAGAAATGTTTGCAATAACTACCTTTCTATAAAAATAAGCCTCCAAATTTTTAGAAGCATTTTAAGTGTTCACTATAAAATTTTATTATATATTAAACTTAATTACCCAAATTAAATTCTCAGTTATTGTACCTGTGCATGCTGTTTTGTTCTTTGCTTCAGTAATGCCAGATAGTATAGTGATTTGATTGTATTTTGAAATTTTGATTGCATTTGTTCGGGTATTTCAAGCTGGTAGTGAACTAATGATAGAATCTGGTTAAGCTTTAGTATTACTGACAGCAACCACACAGGCTCTGTACTGCCAATCATGGCTGGCAACACACCCCTGGATTTTTTGGAAGAAAGGCAGCAGTGATCAAACAAATGGGACTGTCTGCAAGGATCCTAATGTTGAATCAAAAGCAGATTTCCATTTTGAAGCCAAATCTTTCTCAAAACCAGGTTTTCATAGATGAAAACATTACATCACCTTGGGGGAAAAGGGAAAGGATACAATAAGAAATGTTAAGGCAAATAAGCCTTATTGGTTGCCAAGTATATGACTGCTGAAAATTAATTTCATTTATCCACTTATAGAACATATTTTACATTCTTATATCCAGTATAATAATCTCCTCCCCCCACACCCCGAGTCTCCACAGTACTAAACCATCAAAATAAGAAGTTACATTCTTATTATTTTGATTTGAAATCTGAGTTCCCTGTTACTCTAAACGTTGTAGCAGGCATATATTTTCTGGTAAGATCACTGATGAGCTCTGCTAGCCATACAAATAATACAAACATAATTCATTGCAAAGATATGCCCCTTTCAGAGATCACTTCATTTATTCCTTGCAGTAGCTGAAAAATCCACGCATGAAATCATGTTTTCCAGCTATGCTTTTTGTCATATTTATGGTCTCTTTGGTAAAATCAAAGGAATGCACTTCTGTGTAATGGGGCATAGTTTGAATGGGGCACAGTAACCATCACACCATAAAATTTAGAGTTGGGCTGCCTGATTACAAAAGCATGTCCTCACTCCAGCCTTTGCACAATGCAGCTGTTTAAATCACTGGGAGTTTAAAATTGGAGTCACTTGAGAACTAAAACTGCATGTGATGGCAAAATGGAAGAAGATATTAAGTTTGGGCTGCCAATTTCAGAGCAATTTCTAGAAGTCTGAGAGCTTACTGATAAAATTATGAGATGAAGAGCATACAGCAGTCATTACACTCCTTCCCTTTTGCTTGCATCATGAGATTTCTTATCCCAACACTTTACTGTGGGACTCCTTGGATTTAGAAACAGGTACCAACAAACGAGAACAGGGTAATGAGATTTTTGATGAATGGAGCCTTTAACTCCTGCTGGTTTTCTCCTGAGACATGCTCTCTGCTACTGCTCACTGGAACATTAATAAATGTTCATGTATTACTATGTTGGACAAAACCTTGAAATCCCTACTTGGTTTAAAAATGTTCATGATGTGACAATCCCATGTAAATTTCCAAGTACAATATGCTAGTGCAATGACCACCCTCCTTTTCTTTAAGGTGATGAACCTGGAGAACGCTCCTGGGAGACCTCACTTCAGTCTTCCAGTACTTGAAGGGAATTTATAAAAAACATGGAGAAAATTTTACACAGGCAGTGAGTGCTGGGAATGGTTTTAAACTTAAATTGGAGAGATTTAGATTTGATGTTAGAAAGAAATTCTCTGGGAGAGTGGTGAGCACTGGCAGATTCCTTGGAGAAGCTGTGGATGCCCCATCCCTGGAAGTGTCCAAGGCCAGGTTGGGTGGCAAAGTGGAAAGCGTCCCTGCCCATGGCAGGGAGTTGGAACTAGATGATATTTAAGGTCTCTTCAACCAAGTAATTTAGGAGTTGATGCTGAGGAAGATTTGTGCCATGGCTCAGTTTGGGCAGTGGAGCCACCTCTGATCACACCAGCTCTGGAAGGTGGATGGGAGCTGGCCAATCCCCACTATGCTTCTCTCCTCTAGGAGCATGAGACAGAAAGAGGGGGAGGTGACACTTCACCAGACACTCTAAATTACAATAATTGCATTGTTATAAGAAACTACAGGGACTTTTTTTTCCCCTTATATTTTTCATGCTCCTCCACAGAAGCACCCAAACCACGTGAGCTGCCAAGGATACTCAGGATGACATGTGACTCATTAAAACTCAATAAATGCAGGTTTAATAGCATGCTTTTGCTGCTTTTCCTAATTTCAAATGCTAAATAGCCCTATGTCTTATTCTCAAGGTAATTCCCAGTTTTTGAAAAGAGAGAAGACCACACTTCCCCACCTAAATATTAAATACTGAAAACTCAATAATTTATTTTTATCAGAAATGTGTAAGAAAAATAATGTGATTATCAGAGCTAATGCCAAATCACTGTCTCCTCAGGATGACATCTCAGAGGTCTCCAGATCTCATGTCAAAGCATCACTTATCTCCCATGCAGGGCAGTTTCTGCAGGGCAAAGGCCAGCGCAGAATCTGTCCTCTACTCTTTCCTGAGGCTACTCATACACTTTCCACAGGAAATGAAGTTTAAGGATTACCAGACACCATTGCAAGACGGCTCCTTCTGGTTTTCCTATACTAATAAACCCTCAGCCCTGCTGCCAACAAAATGTCAGTAAATTCAATAGCTTCCAAAACCCTGTGTTAACTGTGGGGCATCTGCAACAGCACAGGGATAAGCAGAGCAATCCTCCTTCCCTACAACCTCAAAACTGTTTTATTTGGAAATGAGTGGAAAGCCATTGCTGAACCAGAGCATCACAAGGAAATAAAGGTACAAGATTTCTTTCTTTTCAGCAGTTAATTGATTGTAGATTTTTTTCTCCATGTTTGCAGCTATTGTTTTTCTCCTTTCTATTAAATCTGGGTGTATAGTACTTCAGAAAATTTTGATTTCCACCCGCATGAAACGTCCACACATCTTGCATATGACATCACCTTGCATGGTCTGACATGACTTAATCTGCAAGATTTGAGTTAATTCTCTGTTTTACCTGATTAACTCCACTGAACTGATCACACTTGCTTCTCTCTCTGGCTAAGATGTACACAGCTGCTCATCTAAAGCATACAAATTATCTCATAGCCTAGTTATGCTGCTGACACAAGGTCATGAAAAATGTGCCAACAAAACAGAATCCCCAGCGCTCCAGCAGACAACAACGAACCTCATATTTCACTATAACTTGGCAATTAAGTTGGAAGAAATACCTCAGGAGAGGAGCCATTCTCCAGGATTTCAAGCAGAACAAACCACTGCTGCTGAATTAGCTGAGACCCACTGCAGCGTGCAGGCAGAATGTGAACCATGCTGAAATGCTCTGTTCTTAACCTTTATAACAGCATAAATTAGGATTCCTGTAAGCAAGGCACAGGGAATGCTGAGATCTGCTGCATGAAACCGTGCTCAGCCCGGCTCAGCATCACCTCCCCCTGCAAGCAGCTGCAGTGCCACCGGCCTGCCAGGCACCCCAGCCTGTGGCCTGGCTGTCCCCTGGGAGCACCCCACAACCAGGGTGTCAGGGCTGTCCATGGGAGCACCCCACATCCAGGGTGACAGGGCTGTCCATGGGAGCACCCCACAACCAGGGTGTCAGGGCTGTCCCGTGGGAGCACCCCACAGCCAGGGTGACAGGGCTGTCCCGTGGGAGCACCCCACAGCCAGGGTGACAGGGCTGTCCCCTGGGAGCACCCCACAGCCAGGGTGACAGGGCTGTCCCATGGGAGCACCCCACAGCCAGGGTGACAGGGCTGTCCCGTGGGAGCACCCCACAGCCAGGGTGACAGGGCTGTCCCCTAGGAGCACCCCACAGCCAGGGTGACAGGGCTGTCCCGTGGGAGCACCCCACAGCCAGGGTGACAGGGCTGTCCTGGCCCCACAGGTTCTCCCGCCACGCTGGCTGGTGCCCCAGACACACGTGAGCCCACTGGGAGCATCACCCTGACACCAAGGCAGTAATGACCCGAGGCAGGAAAGAGGTGGATGCAGCCCACAGAGACCTGTAATGAGTCAATTTTCCAGCGCCGGCAATTACTGGCAGTTAAACTTCTGCCGACTGCAGGAAGGAGTTTTTCCTCCCTGCTCAGCACAGCCCAGTACATATGGTAATATGTATGGTAATACACACACTTCCACAGCACTGGTAAAGAACAATGTATTTTTCTGACAGGCCACACAAATTTAATCAGAGCACACTACCTGCAGAAGACATTGCAGTGGCCCAGGGAGCAGAGCAGGGCTCACTGGAAGTGACAGCCACCTCCTCGCAGGGACACCAGGGACAGGCAGAGCAGGACAGCCAGGCTGGGGCAGCGCAGTGGGTGCAGGGATCCCACAGCTCCTCTCACACAGACCTGCCTCCAGCTCATCCCAGGTCATTCCTCTGCTACCCAACAGCAAGGACTGTCAGAAACAGGGAAGGGAGGCACAAATGCTGCTGCTATTCTGCGTGGCCAGAGCAGACTCAAAAAGATACAAAGAAACTTACTTGGAAACCCCAGAGAAAATTAGGTCCCAACCCATTTAGGAGAACCTGAGCAGATAGCATGGTCTATTAGTCAAGCGCAGTTTCAGATTTCACCTGTTCCTGCATTGGAAGAGGTCTGACATATTTTACGGACACAAAAATATCTTGGAGTTGACTATCATTTAACCTCATTTTTCCTTTCTAGAAGAGTTTCCTTTGAAGTTCCTCTGTGTATTTCATTATTGTCTTGGGATCTGGAAAAGCTGTTGTTACTTGAAACCATGAGATCTGGAATCCATTAAAGATGAGACAGAGCCAGGGAGCACTGGCATGGTACTGAGCACTCAACCACAACAATTTAACCCAACTGTGCAAGAAAACCTTGATTAATTATATCCTCAGTAATTACGTCTAAAACTATTTCTACTCTCTAAATGAGAGTTAACTAAATTGAAATAACTAATTTGAAATAGGAATAACACACTTTATCACATTCACATGTGCAATATAAACTGTATAAAATTACAATCGACTAAGAATGAAATCCACTCCTGTCCATCATTCTCAGAAAATCTATACTGCCCGCAGGAAGACATACTAGCCACATGATGCATTATTCATGGGATTATAATGTTTCCTCTCTTTCCAAAAGCAGTAAGATTTGCAGGAAAATAACAGAGTATGTAAAGCACAATGCACATCAAAGCCTAACAGGTAAAAGTCACCACCTAGTGCTATCTTCCCACTCCATTGGTGGAGGTTGGGAAGGACAGAGATGCTCCAGTCTGCACAGTAACCATCCCCTGGGGAAAGGACATTCTGGGGAAGGGTGATTCTGCACCATGTGACAGGTACAGCAATGAAGAGTCACACCTTTGCCATCAGAGCTGGGACCTTGCTGTGCCCTCCCACCCTCTCCCCCAGGATTAAGGGGGTTTAACCAGCCCATTGCCAGTTCATCCCATTTGCAGCACAGTCAGCAAGTGCATCACACCTGCGCTTCCAACACATCTCATAACCCTTTTTCAGAGAAGGACCACAGCAAACACATAACATCTCTCCAAACATACAATTATTTTCAGTAAATCATTGTATCTGCTTTAACAGCCCTGATCAAAAGTAATTACAATCCTAACTGCAGAAATTCTCACAGCACTTACAATAAACAGCAGCCACATAAGAGAGGTCTTCCCAAAGTTCAAGCAAACCAAAGCAGACACTTTGCACTGCAGCCCAGGGGCATAGTACCAGTGTCCGTGTCCTGCTGGGGTGGGAGGGACCATCCCCTGGACAACCTTGCCTTTCCCCAGCCAGCCATGATCAATGGCACATTGAGAGAGAGGAAGCATTTTAATGGAGTTCAACAAAAAAGGAACTTTTAAAAACACCCTGTATCTGCTTAAAATTATATTAGAAGAAAGGTATAATGAGTCTCTACTTCCACTAAAGGATATATTCTCTTACTGTAAGCTCTGGTCTACAGCACAACAATCATACATTTAAGTTAACACTTCCCAATTACATGCAAATTAATAACTCATTGCCACAGGGAAAAATGAGCCTAACCACGTATCATTCTTAGAGCAGCTAATTGGGCATGGAGTGGGATAGCTCTGGTGGTAAATGGTAAATAATGCATATGGTACATCAAATTTTGCAGGTAGGTAGACAGTTTAATTTGCTTCCTACTGAAAAAGGGAGAACCTTTTAATGAGTAAAACATTCATCTCAAGACTAACATGCAAGACTTCCTTCACACATCCACCTACTGTTACATATGTACAGCATACAGAGAATATTTAACACAGATCACGTTTTAAGGTGTGTGTGTGGATATGTATGAACAGATATATCCATACACGTGTATACAGACACACAGAGAACCTTACAATTAAAATAAAATTCACTGTGAATTTACTGATATAGAAGTCTCAAAACTTCTGAGAATAACATATTTAAAGTTTTCTAAGAGACTGATAAGGGGTTGCCACTGTATCAAAGGCTCCTCAATCACATACTATTTATCTGTAAGTTTTAGGAAAATTAAATGAAAGTCATTTGCAATATCCAACTGCTTTTTCATATAAAACTGAAGTCATTCCCTACAGAAAAGCTAAGGAGTGCAACCAGCTGCAGAGGGTTTTGTTTCGGGGAGATTTTTTTTTTTTTGAACAAAACAAAACATTCAGCTGTTCTTTGGAGCCTTTGAGTTTAAACATGAAAGAAATTACTCTCTGCCTTTCTCCATCCCCCAGGGCTAGAACCCCCATGCACATCTAAGCAATTCTCATGCAATCTATGCTCACTAGTGCGGAGTGTTGCTCCCCCCATGGCACAACCACCATTCACTCACAGCTCCACAGAAGACTTGGTAGGAACAGAAGATATTTAGACTTCAGAGCTTGAAAACCAAACAAATTTACTCTATACAGAGTAACCGTTTCTCTTTCTTAAGGTAGTTAGAAAAATTGTGAAAATTGCCTTGACATAACCGTGGTGATGTTATGCAGTGGTGTTGAGGCGTAACAACCTAAATGCTTTTTCCACACTCCCAATAATGCACAGACACTCAGACCCTTTCCACTCTCCCCTAGAAGCACAAGAGGGAAATAAATCCTTCACATGTTTTCCTGGCTGACACTGAAGGAACTCATCAACCCACAGCGGGATGCCGTGAGATCCAAAACTGGACTCTTTGTAGTTGAGCAGGAACAACTTCAGCCAACTGGAAATTACTCCTGATGGAAACTTTGTGATTTTTCTTTTCCAGCAGATTAATTGAAGTAAAAGTTTAACTTGATATTTCATTCCAGTATCTACTGGCAACTGATAATCAGTGATAACTGCTATGCTAGCAATTCACAATTGAAAGCATATCTCCTTCTTGCAAATGGCATCACACATTTGGAATTGATAATGCAGAGAGATTTGGCCTGAATTCCAAATTATCTAAGGATCCAAACTCATGATACTGATTATTTTTCAAATCTCATGTTTTCAAAGACAAACTGCAGTTCACATTCCCTCATATTCTCTTGCGTGTTTGAACTATTAGAAAATAGCTGGTTCATGTTTCAAAGGATCTGATTTTCTAATAAAAGGTCTAGAATTTTCTCCTTTATATTTTATTTTTATCATGAAAAATTCTCAGCTAATCCAGAGCCTCCAAATCACTTAGGAATTATCACAGATACCACAGTATCAATATCTTTGGGAGAACTCCCCAGCCCACTGTAAATCAGTACATCTGTAAAACAGAAATATAGACTGTCCTGTATAAGAAAATAAAAATGAAAAGACAACAGTAAAAATCCCAACAAAGGTATTCTTCACTCAACCCACAATGGCAGGTAACTTAGGAAGACAGATCAGGTCCCAACACATTACAGGAAAGACAAAAATCAAATTATCATAGAATGATAGAATTGTTTAGGTTGGAAAAGGTCTTTCAGACTATCAAGCCCATATGTTAACCCAGCACTGCCAAGCCCACCACTAAACCATGTCCTTAAGCCCCACATCTACACGGCTTTAAAATACCTCGAGGGATGGTGACTCCACCACTTACCTGGGCGGCCTGTTCCAGTGCTTGACAACCCTTCCGGGGATGAAACTTTCCCTACTACTCAATCTAAATATCCCCTGGTACAGCCTGAGGCCATTTTCTCTTGTCCTATCACTTCTTACCTGGGACAAGATTCCAATTCCCACTTTGCCACAACCTCCTGTCAGGGAGTTGTAAAAAAGGGTGAGATCCCCCTGAGTCTCCTCTCTCCAGTCCCCTCAGCTGCTCCTCACCAGATTTGTGCTCCAGACCCTTCCCAGTTCCATTGCCCTTCTCTAGACACATGCCAGCACTGCTGTAGATTGAGGGTCCCAAAATTGGACACCACACTCTCAAGGTGCAGCCTCACCAGGGCCCAGCACTGGGGGACAGTCACTGCCCCGGTGCTGCTGCCACACCACTGCTGACAACATTTCTGTAGTTGTGCTCTGGCCTGAGCTGGAGGGTGAGAAGGCCAGACTATGTCAGCCAGAAAGATCACACCCATCCCATGACAGGAAGACATCCCACCCTCCAAAATATTTGCTCCAGAAATGTAAATCCCAAACTCAAACTGCCCACTGCGGTTCTCCGTAGGGCTGGCAGGAGGCACCTCAGCTCCTGTGTGAGGTGGGCTGGGAATCTCCTGCCCCTTCCACACTCCAGCAGCCCTTGGCCAAGAGCTGGGGCTCACACACAAACCCCTCTGCTGTCAGCAGGGACATCTGGGTGAGAGGATGGAATGAGGGATTCCACACGCCCATTCATGGCAGCTTTGGTGGCAGAGGATCCAAACAAGTCAGGAAAATAACATATGACTACAGCTCTGAGCAAAAGAAAATAATTTGTTAAAAACTGAAGGAAATTTTGCCTAATTCTGCCTTTGATCAAAAAGGCAACTATATACACAGCAGGACCCAGATTTTTTTTTGTTTTTTGGACCAGCATGTAGCCCATACATGACTCCGCACTTCTAAGTATATATTGTGGGAAGATGAAGAGAAATCATTTTTTAGATCTGTATTTGGAAACACTGGGTCATCCAAAGATTCAGAGAAAAACTGGAAGTTGCCAGCTTGGTGGTGTATTCCTCATCGTGCCATCAAATGCCCTACCTGAACCATGCTGTGATTTCTGTAAGCAAGGCAATACTGCTCCCACCCAGCAGAGCTCATTTCAACTGGCCAGGTTGGGAGGGGGTTATCTCTGCCACCTCCTGCTAAGCAAATATTATAAATCATGTCCCCGCTCCACAAAGTAAAAAAAAAAAAAAAAAATCAAAAAACCAACCCCCAACCAACCAAAAAACCCAAAACAACTCAAAATAATCAAAACCGACCAACCAACAAAAACTACAAAAAAACCCAACAGCCAACCAACCAAGACACGATACCCCCCCCAAAACCAAAACAAAACTTTACATCAATAATTATTGAAATAATAATTGAAATTAAAATAATATTAAAATGTTAACAGCAATTCTCATGAAGACTGATGCAATAATTAAATGGAAATAAATTAACATTTTCATTCCACTAAATGAAATAAACACAGAACCCACACACACAAAACCACAGTTTACATTGGAAAGACAGCTTAAAACGAGCATGGTTTAACTCAAAATTTTTTTTATTAAAGTATGAATGCATTTATGCTGGAGAACAGTTTACATACATTGTAAAGCAACAAGCATATTTTCAAGAGGTGTGGGCCCGCCTCAATACATCTCCATGCTCAATCTACATGCTTTACCACTGGACTCGCACATACACTCTCACATACAAACACAGAGACACAAAACACAGACACAGAGCTATCTGCTTGGATTAGCTTTCTTTTAAGGCTTCTGTAAGGTGCCCTAGTGCCCCTAACATTACCATAATTACAAACAAAATTGTACAAATGAGCAGCATTACTTGCAAACTATTGATCTGCTCTCAGCCTTAAAAAATATCAAGTGAAACAAGTTTTTCCTTTATTTGAGTTTTATTAAACATCTGCATTTAAGAAAGGCATGACTGTATATCTGTGAATAAGGAATGGGAATCTTAACATGAGGTTCTCAACCAGAACAGATGTTCAAACCTGACTCCTAAGGGCCCATTTCCTTTGATCTTTACAGTGAGGCAGCCCTGTGTGGTGGGACACTGCCAGCTCCATCCCACCAGGGTCGCTCGACCAGCAATGCAGATAGGGGAACAGAGAGCTGTGCCCACCGTGCTCGGATCTCGTCACACCTGAGGTTGATGAGAAGTCACAGTTCTAACACTGACCCACCCAAGTGTCCCTCAACTCTTCCCAGCGGGCTCCCTCCTGTGGAGCACATCAGGGTAGGATAATGCACAGACAGCAGGGCTGACTTGCTGAACCCCCAGCCACCAGGGAGTATTTTTGCCCACCCCTTTTTGGTATCCTGCAGTAAATAGTCTGAAACTGCAACTACTGGTGTTGGGTGAAAGACATGGCAGCCAGTATATTAAGAAAATAGGTACAATGAATAAAATAAAGGATAGCATATGATATAATGTGTACATACAAGCATCTTTCATTTTTTATCTGTGAAATGTGACTTAACTGCAGAATGCCAGGCCATTAGTCTAGAAGGCTGTGTATGGCTGTCTTAGCCTATGTATGGTCAAAGGATCTGTGGGATGTATCATGGGGAAAGATTCTTCGGGAACCATTAGGGCTTTCCAGGCCTACTTGCTCTTGTGCATCAGCATCAGCCCGCAGCTAGGAATGCCAGAGAAGCAACTAATAAAATTGCCTGACCAATCTTACAAGACAAACAGGAATGACTATACTTTATGGTATGCACCTGAACTACAGAGATGAGAAAGGGACAGTGATGGGAGGGTGACAGAGGTGGGGGAGGGAGATCTTTTTCTCACTTTTACAACAGCAGCAGATTTCAATGTAACGTAATTACTTTAATGATGCATATCTGTAGGTACCAAATTGCTCTTCTGATTTAAAAAGCTGGTCAGACAAGTGTTTGGCAGTCCTTTCATTACCCAGTTTCAATTGTTGCTTATTCATCTATCAGCTCGCATTCCCTACGCTATTTCTGCCTTTGCTGAACTGTGAATTAGTTCAGTCAGCCATCATCAGATTCAAATTCATGAGACACTTCCTCCGATGAGCTGTTCCTGTGGATCCGGCCATCGCTTTTCATGCTGTGAAAAGTCTTCTTAAAGGCCTCCATCATGGCATGGGCCAGCTTCTTGGCCTCCAGCTTGCTCTCACACTCCACAGCGTGGCAGTCCATCTGGTAGGACAGGTCATCGTTGATCTCCCGATAGACCCAAGCAAAGATGTTTGGGCTGACGTTGTGGTCAGCAGTGCAGTAGGCTATACGTGCTACCTGAAAGGTATCCATGTGCACTGTCGCCTCGCCTTTGAGGTCCAGATGATGCAGCCAGACTTGGAAAGGACGAATTTCCAGAAGGGCATTAGCTGGGTAAACATCCTCCCTGGTGAGTGTGTGCTTCTTCCACAATTCAATGACTGGTTTTTCCGTGCAGCCTGACAAAAATTGCATCCCTGTTGTGGAAACCTTACCCAAATATGTAACCTGCAAAGAAGAGCAAAGATAGGTGAAAACACAGGGAGCAGACTCTGGTGGTAATATCTGCCATCCCGGGGAGTTTCATTGGGGAAATAAAAGCACACACCTCCCACTCAGAAACTCCCAGATTTCCGCATCATTTTCAGTAAAACAATTTTTCAATGCTCTCCAAATATTTGCTTTTGAAAATGCTGACTTCATCATTCAAACCCAGAGATTAAAAATGCCCAAGTGTCTGAGTTTTAAGGCATTCCACTTTCTTCACCACCCCTACACAGCCCATCTTTAGAGCCCATAACTACCCCAAGCTGATCTTAGCAAGTGCAAGTGCCATTGGAGCAGGTAGATGTGATGCAAACCACTGCTTTTTTTGCCTTCATACTTTATTCAGATGATTTTTCTGTACCATATTTCAAACATTAATATTAGGGAGATGGAGACATTCTCAGTTTGATAATGCAAGGCTGCAGGGGGTCAGAAAAGCAGTAGAAGATTTTAAACTGTTTGAATGTTTCTGTTCCAAAATGATCCTGTTTTTCCACCACTTCTGCTACTTCTACTTAAGTATTAAGCCAGGAATAGCTCAAAGCTGTTCAAAACTTTATCTTTGAGCAGGGCTGAGATATTTATTACATCAATTTAAGAAAATATGCTGTTAAAAACTCTAGCAATAAATCTACCCAAGTTTAATCACATAATGTCTCTGCTTTCCTGTCTAGTCCTTTTGAGTAAATACCCCTGTTAGGCAATCAGCACAGGAAAGCAAGGTGGTTTTAGTGCCTTTACAGAAATTTGTTCACCAAATACAAAATTCACTAGGAGGTCCACATCAAAATTCTGTATCAAGCCTGTGCAGAAACATTCCCCTAAACCTGTGCATCTACTAATGAGGCTTCCTTCCACTTACAGCTGAATGGAAGATTATTTTATCTGGGAAAAGGGATTTTCTCTAGGAAAGACAGGTCAATGCCACATAAATGCAATTATGTAGATTATTCTATTTATTGCTGTTGTCAGGATGGTGCATTTAACAACTATATGAAATCAAAATTGTTCTTCATTTATCTCTTGCAGCGGTAACTGCTTGAGACAGAATCTTTTACCCCTTGCTTGATGTCTTATAACCTTCTCTACATTTTACTCAAGGCATTTGGAGGAAAAAAGTAATCACATGCACTTTTCAAACTAATTTCTTCAAAATTCTGCACTAAACCCACAGTATAGGTTATTTTTATGTTGTAAATGTGTTAAGAAATGTAAAGAATAACCATGGAATTTCCACATTTAAGCACATTTAAAAATCATAACCACAAGAAATACAGGATTTGTAATCCATGCAAACAACATTTTCCACAAGAAAAATATTTTGCTGCAAGTTTCACACGTTTTGTTAAACTCAGAGGCCTAAATTAAGACATAATTAAGAAAAAAACTTATGAAACTTTATTGGAAGTCTGTGTGACTTAATCATGCTTGCCAAAAAAGCAATTTCATAGCACTGACATTTCAAAATGGGAAGTCTTATTCTTTGCCTATAAATATTCATGATTTGCACTGGGAATAAGTTGAATCTTATAAACCTTTGTTATTTTTTTTGGAACAGTGGGAAACACAACAGCTAGAGCAGTTAACAGGCAAGACCTACCAGTGTTTTGCCTTATTTTATTTTATTAGTGATGAGAGTTTAGTTCCCTAAAGTACTGTAGAAAAACTTAAAAGAAAACCTCAGAGTTCACAGTGCCAACTAAACACATTCAAACACCATATCCAGGACCAAAGAGGAATGTGTCTACAGCATACTGGGGGGTATTTCAACATATATCCAAAATCAGATTGCTCTGAACAGAGCAAGATCATTGTGCAAATTTGCACATTCAATATATTCTCCAAAGGTTTGCTCAGCACTGTTCCATACTCACAAGCCAGCTAACAAAAGACAAACATTGTAAACTGACACTTGGGGTCAAATTCAAAGCCCATTGCAGCATCAGAAGTCCTTCACTAACTTCAAAGAGATTTGCACAAAGACTTTAAACCCCGAGGAACATGAAACAGCCGCTTGCACTTTGTCACTGCCCAAATACAGCTTTGAATCCCTGGCTGCAGGAGAAGCTGCCACCACAGCAACATTTTGTCCCCTCAGCTGCTGTTTGGAGAGGCCCAATGTCACCTGGAGACTGCAGAAATCAGCACCTCTCACGAGTGCACAAGAGGGGATGCAGGGAATTGTTTCACTGCTGGCTTGTCCTAAAGAAGAAGCTGCTGCCAGCTCGTGAGCTGTCCTGAGCAGCAGCATGAGGATAGGGAGAGGGGAGGAAAGCAAAGGCATCTCCATCCCAGGCAGTCAGTGTTGCTGAGCTCTGTGCTGCAAATTCACCCCAGCACACAGCTTCATCCTCTGAGCATAGGCAACTCCCAAGTGATGCTTGGACCTTCAGCAGTCAAGGTGCAAGATCAGAGTAAGTTGTCACATAGCAGCATAAATGGAATTTAATGTTCTCCTCTGTTCCTCTGCAACACCTAACTGCAACCCTCTGTTGGCCATCAATCCATGTGTGTGGCCTGCTTAAGAGTGAAGCTACAAAAAATAATGGACTTCACTTAAATAAAGTAGTTGTATTTTAAGAAACAAAAAAGCAGTGAATTACTCTGTAAGCAGCCAATGCAAAAGTAACTAACAATAAGAATGGTATTCGGGTTTATCAAAATGGGATGTAGTGGTCTGATTTACTGTCCCAGTTCTGTCACAGTATAACTGTGTAGGAACCTTCAGAAAGTTGCTTCTTTTAACATCACTTTGAACCTCCATTATTTAAATCTCATTTTCCTTTGAGGACATGTCCATAAATATTTATAAGGTGCACAGACATTACAATAAGGAGCTCAGAGGAAATAAACAAAGCCTCAAGTATAAAGTTTCTCCTGCACTGTGTCTTATATAGAAACATCTACACCTACCAGTGCTGTTACTTTTTTGGGTTTTAAAATGAATTATCTTTTCCTAGTTGAGATACAAGCATTTGACAAGAGCAGCATCACTGAAGCTCTTGGTGAAGACAGATGTCTAACACTGCATCACAGCATGGTCCCCTTCCAAAACACAACAGGGATACAGGGGCTGGTGAGACACCTCCACTCTCTGACCCACGGAAAGGCACTTCTTCCTGAGCTCGGAGTCACAAGGTTATTCCACAAGCAGTGCTCCCTGCATTTTGGCTCCTGCCTCGATACACCTCACAGCATACCAACCTTTGTTTAAATGCTCAGAAGCCACTGACCACACCATTACAGTGAAGCTAATACAGTACAACCATCTTCCTTTTCAATTTCCAAGTCTGCCAACCAAAGGTCAAAGAACAGATAATTTCTTTCATTATCAGATGGAAAAGAAAGCTATTTTGAGGCAAAAACTCCCACTGGTGGTCTTTCCTATTTAAATAATTGATATCTTGTCAGTGTGAAGCCAGCAGGTATTATAAAAAAAGACCTCAAAAAAACCCCCAGAATTTCATCTTTAATAATCCTAGGAATGAGATGTGAAGGGCACAGAAAGACATTAGTAGTAGCAGCAGTAGTGATGTTACTGCTATCATTGCACATACAAAAACACACTGAACTGCCTGAACAGAATCAACTCAACAGCTTTACTGACCAGAGAGTGATCATTGACAAAGACAGGCAAAGCCACAGTGCAGGCTGAAAGCCACATCTGTGATAATATAGCTCTTAGCACCAGCAAAAGTTCACCAGGACTGAATAATGCTTTTTCTTCCTCTGAAATTCTGGAAGTCACTTCCACAAATTTCTGGAAGATAAATACACACCTCACAAAAATTTATTGTGCATGTTAAAAATAATCCACATTCTTTCCAGCCTTTCTATGGCAAATTTCATCCTCTGGCAAGCCACTGTCACCAAGCATGACATAAGATACTCCTGAGGCTTCAGCAGCTCTGCTTGCAAGAACCCAAATCTTTTGTAAAAGCCAAGATATTCTGAAGAGCTTCTTATTTTACCCTAGAGATTTGCCAACACCAGTGTCAATATCTGGCAAAATTGTCCTCAACTGAAAAATGTTGTGCCTTTGCCCTTTTGTAATGCAGCTACACCCATGCGACAGATAGAGATGTCTCATATCAAAGGACATGAAGAAGAATAATTGATGTCATTTTTCATGCACTCTCTGGAAACACAGATATATCTGAGTATTTTGACATTGTTGTTTTCAGTCCCTTCAATCCAATAGTGTATAGTGAAAATGCCTTTTAATAACTATGTTTAAGAGCTTACCAACTTTGAAAAGACCAGTAGAGCAGCTGCCATAGACATTCACAGAAGTAATAAGGGGTTTTTCCTTTCCATACTTTCCATCATTGATCTCACATTTTTCACTTGCAATTCATAGCAGATAAAGAGCAGCTCAGCTCCTGCATGTGTTGATCTGACCTCAGATCTGACTCCCCAATGGATCATCTACCCATACTGCTCCAATCTCACAAGCCTTACTCGAGCACCTGAAGTTAGGCACTCAAATGACTTTTTCTCCTTCTGTTCCCTATCCCCAGTCCATAGACTATCAGTACTCCAAGAAAGCAGATCCAAGCTGTAAAGACCCATAATTATGGCATTACAGGAGGACAGATGCTCTTGGCACAGGAGTTGGCACAGGAGCACATACCTCACAGGACTCTCGTCTCTCTCACTATTCAAGACCATGATCAAAAGACCATATGTAAAATTTACTCCTTGTTTATTTATTTAAGTATTTCTTCCATACCAGATAAGGAGGGTCTTCATCAGCTAAATCAACATAGAAAATAAAAAAAAAAAAAAAAAAAAAAAAAAAAAAAAAAAAAAAGAGCACTGACCTTGAGCCAGCAGGTATTTACTCTGCATATTTGCAGTCACCAAAGGATGCCCTAGAGGATCTTAAATCCTGTGCAAATCTTAGTAATAGATGACTGTCTCTTTTCTTGATCAGTGTTTTAAAAGAAACATTCCTTTAGCCTCAAATTTGGTCTAGTTGCAACTGATTATGTTTGATCAAGACAGCTTGCTTCACTTAAATGTGAGGCAAACAGAGTTAATGAGACATTTTCTTTCTGAAAACAGAACTCTGCCTGTGGCACCTTCAGGATATGTGGCAATGAAGAAAGTGACTGTAAGGGTCTGTGTTAGGATGCACAGGTACAGACACTCCAGTCAGCAAGTAAACCACCACAGAATCATGAAAACATCATGATTGAAAGAGATCTTTAAGATCATACAGTCCAACAATCCACTCGGCACCACCACTGCAACCCCTGCACCACTGCACCACATCATCCAGCACCAGACCCAGACACCCCTTAAGCACCTCCAGGGATGGCGACTCCACCACCTCCCTGGAAAACCTGTTCCAATGGCTGAAGCTTGTCACTTCATCCCAGCCCAGCAAGAACCACCAGCCTAAAGATCAGGTAAACTTGCAGAAGTTTTAAAGAAGAATGCAGAGGAGATTGGAAGAACAGCAGCCAAAAGCAGGTTTAGAAGGACGTATTCACGTCTTGTTTAAAATTGCTTCAAGAACACATACATGGGTTTGCTCCCTGGGTTTGCAGCAAAAAAGCAGATGAAGGATGAAAAAGTTCAAGTTTCACCTAGACTCCAGGCACATATCGTCGAGGCCAGGACACAGCAAGCTTCATCTCCACATCATAACAAGATCTGGAAACTTCTGCAAGAAGTTGCTACTCAGGAAACCTGTGCTCAACTTCACTGTAATGTCAGTGTGCTCCCAGTGGCATCTCCAAGCTGAGTGCCTGGGGAGAATCAGAGCTCACCAAAGAGTCACAGATTTGATGGTTGAAACTAGTTTTATCCTCAGTGGAGCTGGGATACAAGTGGAACAGGCCTGCAGCATGCTGCCCAACAGCTTGGTAAGTCCTGGCACTGCTTTCATGTCAATAAAAGCAGATTTAGCTGTAGAGTCATTTTCAACATCTTTAATTAACACATCCAGCTCAGGCACAGCAGGAACGCTCTGTGCTGGGCAGGGTACCCATCTCACCACACCAGCTCAGCTCTCCTCACCCTAAAGCACAGTGACTCAGCCTCAGGCTGGCAGCTCGGGATTTGGAGCCAAAAGCTGCTTTTTGGCTCTGAAGGAAAAACAAAAATATCCCAGACATTCCACTGGATCACTGAGCAAATACCACAAACTGCATTCAAGCAACATTTGCTTAAGACCCAAAAAAATAACTCAAGTCAAGTAAAAAGGCTTCACAGTTTTCCTCTGCCTGTCACTGCTTCCTCACCCACACTGCCTGTGTCCAGCCAAAGCCTTGCAGCACAAACACAAGGGCCTTTGTGGGAACGGCAGGGCTCCTCAGCAGAAAGAAATACACAGTAAATGAAGAAGTGTGGCTTACAGAAATATGTGAAGAACTTTTATTTTTGAGACAAAATTCAGAGGGAGAACAGACAGAGCTAGGCAACTATTTAATGGAAAATAACCATCAACTCTGAGGGCTGCCCACTGGATTAGGAGGGGAAAGAAAATACATCAGTAGTTAATGTGTGATTTATTCCAAGGAATCAAAGGAGAGCTCCAGAAAAAGCTGGAAGCATCAGCACCTCTTCAGCAGTTAAGTCAACAGCACCTGACTCCTTTTGTGGGACCAAGGCTGAACTTAAGTCTTACAACAGTGCTACAATTCCCTCTTGAAAACAAAAATAATAAACAAGCCCAGCAAGAAATACATTTGACTCTTTACATCTTCAGAACTCCTAAGGAAAAACAACTGCTGGGCAGCAGCTGCTCCAGTTGTCCATCTGTCCCCACAGCCACACTCACAGCAGCCCTTTGCAGGTGCTTTTATTTTCCCATGTGTTTCTCATCTGTGATCATGCAGCAGATCCTGCCTTAGCTGACCCCCAGGAAGGGGTCGCCACACAAGTAAGGCATAAAGTGATAGCACAGAATAGTCCCTTTGGATGTAATTCCCCAAACTAAATGTCTTTGAAGGACAGAAGAGCTCTCATTTTTAGTCCATCATTGCTCTTTCAGGTTTTACAGCCTCCATGCTTCTCAGTAGCTGCAGCGTGCGAAGGAGAAGGAAGAGCTGGGGAACTGTGAAAATACCTTTTCTTGAAAAATGTCCTTCCCCAATAGAAAGAAAGACATAATACCAATTTCAGTGCTGCTGCTTCTGAGGTTGCCTAGGAAAGCCGTTTAACATGGCAGCAGGCAGATGTGACAGCTGAGTTACTGTGGTCCAGAGTGGGTGTCTCAACATCCAGCCCAGGGCAGCATCTTGGGAATGGGGCTGTTCTGAGGGCAGAGCTCACCCATGAAGAACTTCTCACTTCTCGAACATTATGCAGGACAAACACTCTGGGAACTGCAGATGATTGGCATCAAAGTGCAGGGCACATCTCTGAGATCCTGTCCCAGTTCTGAGTAAGACACCCAAAAGCAAGACATCTCAGAGCCCCTCTTCATGGCCAAATAAACCTCTCATCCTCCCAGAGCAGAGCTCTGCCAGGCCTCCCACTGATGGCAGCTGGGGAGGGGAGCAGAAGACAAAAAACCTCTGCAGAATGCCCACAGGAGTGGAACCCTCCTTACCCTGTGTGATCAGCCCATCACCAACACTACCCCACACTGCTCAAGGAGCACATAAGAAAACACATCAACATTTGGCAAGTTTAAGATTTAGTAAATAAATGTACTGGAAGAGAAAAAAAATTACCCTTGATGGCTTAATTTATAAGCTCTGAGAGGGAAAAAAGCCAACAAGAAAAAGCCCACTGAGTCCACAAGCCAAACAGCCAGTGTGGGGTAAATAAAGCAGCGAGCCAAACTCTCCTGGAAGACAATCCTGAGAAACACAACAATCCAAGCTTGTCACCTTTCATTATTCATTACATCAGGCTGCTGCTCAGCCAGTCTCTTTATTGTCTACCCCAGGTATTAAAGTACTGCCTTCAGTTAGACCTAAGAACACCTAACTTATATCCAGTGATCAGGAGTCTCTGCCTCACTGGCAAAATAGTTAACCAAGCCCAAACACAACCTCAGCAAGAGCCAGCTCTGCTCCCTGCAGCCTCCCATTAGCAACAAAAGGATCGCCTCTTGCATTTCATTCTCCACTGGACAGGAAGCTCTTTTTGTGGTTTGGCTTGCGGGGATGAATCTGAAATGAAATCAAGTGGAACTGGCAAACTGCAGCGAGCTTGCAGTCAGAGACTCTTCGGTCCTGGTGTGAGTGGAAGATTTACACTGCACTATTTAAAACTCAAGAAATCAATTTCATTCTAGCAGCAATTTAAAAATGTTGTTGTTCAAGACATAACTGAATGAACAAATACATCCATCACACATAGCCTCAGCAGGGGTGCTGGACACCCTATTGTACAAGTTGATTACTTTTACTCCCAAATATTTTCTTTATGTTGCTATTTAGATCACTTTCCTCCTTTGTCTCCTTTCCTTGCCTCATGTAACTGCCTCTGTCTGTACTCAGTTACCACTGGGTTGAAATTAATACTTGGATAAACCAGTTATTCACATTGTCTTCAGGAGTCTTCACAGGCAAGGAGAGAGGTGGAAGCACTCAGGAAGGTGAGAAAACCAACCCACTCTACAGCCACTATTGCAATTTCTTGAAGTTTCCATCACAAAAAGTCCTTTCAAAACCTTTCCTTTGCTACCTCAAAACCTTCTCACCGAGAACATCCCTTCTGCCAGGAGAATGTGGCATAAGTTTGCATGACCACAATCTCCCTGCAAATAGACACCTACCTTGATGTTTGTGTTCAAAGTACACGTAAACCTTTTTCACTACACATTCTTTATTCACATGAGGTTGAAACTGAACATGGAATCCTGATTAAGCACCTCATCATGTTTCAGAAACCTTTTTAGTCCTGGTCTCCTCACAGCTGTTGTCTCATAGTAGAGGGAAGGAGCCCATGAACACAGAGGGGAGCAGACTGTTTGCTTTTACTTTGTTCCCCTTCCTTTCCAACCCACAGAAAATTCACTTTGGCACCAGTCCTACAAAAACTTTTGTACCTCGTGGAGCATGCAAAGAGGGAGTACAAGAACAGTTACTCCTTCAGCCACCTTTTCCATTGAGGCATGTGTATTTTACATACTCTCCAAGACTTTGGGCACTGAAGCACGCCCAGAAAGCCACACAGAATGCATGTTTTTCACTATCTTTTATGGGTAAGAGATCTGTCCTCAAGGTTCTCTTTTTTGTGCATTCCCCAGGAGATCCTTGTGTTTCTCCTTTAGTTCTTCCCTTCAAAAGAAGATGCCAAGTAATAAAATTGAACAAAACCTCTGTTACTAAGACATTCAGTTCTAGAGACCAAAAATCTCAACTGCACTTGATTCCTGGCACAACTTGACAACACCTGAAATTAAGAACAAAAGGGAAAGGAGCCAAGTTCGAGAACCACTGAAGATGACTACAAATTTGGATTGTATATCAAAGGAAGTGTCAGGTCTACATTGCAGGAAGAAGAGAAGTAACGCTCATAAAATTATTTCAATTCTTCTTCCCCCAAGTTTTATCAGACCAGTACCATTCAAAAAAAGGGAAAAAAATTACAAAACAAACCACAGAGACTCCCAGAAATAGCAGTACTTGGTCCTTCTCCTATCATTCACACACTGCAAATGAAATACATTCCCTGAGGAGTACAGGAACACAGAAATATCAACCCCATACAAATGTAATTGTACCCACATCCCACAGAGTCTCCGATTAAAATACTCTGCTATTACTTTTACATCTCCTTCATGATCATTATGTGAAATGAGTTCCATGACTTAACAAAATCCTTTGAGATTTTTCCAGCTCTCAGAAGTTTTAGCATCTTCAGGAAAAGTCTTATTTAAAGGCTGGAGAAGAAGAAATACAGTGCTTACACTGGGATGGAGTGCTTATAATGCAGGAATGAAAAACAGACCTTGCATATTTCAGCTTACTAAAAAGCATTAAACATATTACAAAGAAGAAAATATAGTTAAACAACTCTTTTTATTGCCAAATGAGTCCTTAGATAAATATGCCTGATTTATCATTTGTTTGTGTTATCAAATCCTGGATCCAGGGAATAGCAACACGGGCTCTACACAGACCAGAAATAATACAACCTCACTGCCTCTAAGGTGTATGACACTGTATTACAATTAAACCAGAAATTTCCCTTTCAAAAATGCAACAGTATGTTAGCAGACTAAACAGAAGACTTTAAAGGAATAAATATGTCCCAAAGATTATAATGATGGAAGACAATAGTGCCATACAGTTTTTAATTCATTTCCAAAGCCATGGTTCACAGTGCCTCCAAGGTCCTGTTCTCACAATGGATTTAGCGCTTCTCTGTGTCTTCAATATAGTCACTATGCATTTAGATAATGATTTTCCAACCAGCACAAAAGGACCTGAAAGTGATCCTTAGGCCCTGTGAGTGAACTGGGTATTCATCAGGCTCTCTGGGCTCCAGAGATGCTCATCTGCAAATTTCTCTCTGAATCAGGAGGCTTTTCACAGTGTCACAGAGGGAGCCTCCTTCTTTTCTGATTAATTTAATCACAGTACCACCCAAGCGCCTCTCCCAGAAAAGCTACATTGCCTCCAACCCATTCTCGGCTGTATTTCACCTCTAAGGTGACAAGCCTACAAAGCAGCCAGAAATACAGCCCTTAACCACCTGCAGCAAAAACCAAGACATAGAGATTTCTATAGTGCTAATTTCAGCCAAGATGAAAGGAAACATTAAACCTAGGATGGGAGAGCCTGGAAAGCAGCACTCCAAAGTGAAGGACTGTCTGGAGGAAAGAAGGGGATGGAGGCAAAGGTCCTCCTCTCTGGGGACAGCTCTACTTATCACTGCTGCAATTTATGTCATCCATTACAGCAGCTTGCCCCCAGTACCACTCAGATGGTTGCAGGTCAGACTGATCACTATTCACACCAGTCGTACAGCAACCTCCTAGAAGCTCCCTTCATATCCACAGTTCATTCCTCTGTATTGCAGAGGTCGTGGCTTTTACAAAGGGCAAAAAATTCATTTTCATAGGTTCCACTGGCCCTGAAGTTGGCTTTGCAAAGACAAAATCTATAGCAAGTAGCTCTGCTGTTGATCTTTTTGATAAAGTACAAACTGGTGAAAATTTTAGAGTACTAAAGAAAAAAAGAAACTACTTACAAAAATAAAGAAATCCTTCACTGTTTTTCTCCACAGTCACAATCTTTATGCAGTAATGAATACCACCAGCTGAAAACATCATAATTCTATTTTCTACCTTTGCAGTCTGGCAGTCACTGGGCCACTGCCAAGCCATAGGGAGCTGAGAGCCCCCAGAGAGTTTGCCACTGACACTCAGAGACCTTTACCCAGCTGCTGCTTGGCCTAACCAGGGACAGAGGGCCAGCCCTGGATAAAGCAACACTGGCTCTGAAATGGCTCTTCAGCATGACAACAGAATACAACTTCCTAAAGAAATTAACAGGATGCCTATGACATTCTCTTGAAGCAAAATGCATCATATGAAGCAAAGGCTATTCTGTAGCAAAATAAGCTCAAGGATGTCCCACCACCCAAAAATCAACATATGGCTATGACTGCAATAAATAGATGGCAAAAATCTCAGAACCCTTATGATTGTTTTCTATATAAACAATTACTCCAACATTTTCCATTAACAAGGTGGGTCACAGCTCTGTAACAAGCAAAAACTCAGTCCCATTTATCATCATTCTAGGGTTACAATTTTCAATGTAGTTTTTTTTAATTATTTAATAGAATAAGCAAATCTTCTAAGAGGTTAATAGTCTTTGATCATATCAAACTAGGAGTACAACTAGTGCATAATACTTTCTCCAACAGTTTCCAGGATCAGACAGTAAGGAAGAATAAAGAAGATTAAAGAAGCAATGTACAACCTGACAAAGCAGTGGCCAAGACAGGAATAACTGCTCACAGAACAAGGTTTCTCCTCCCCAGAGACCAGGAACCAAATATTTCCAGGCATTTCAAGAAAACTCATGGGTTTTGAGTGTTCTCCCCCTTTGCTCTGACATGTTGACAGAGAGATTTTCAAAAGAGCGTGGACAGCAACGCGTGTCAAGCATTTTAAGAAAAGCTGACCATTCTCTCAGTATCTAAAAATGCAGGCAGAAATTTGGCAAGAGGAATTAGTGTGTGCATTAACAAATAAAGAATCCCTCATCCTGTAAAGTTGTGTAGCTTTCCCCATGTAGCCCAAAGCAAGCAGAAGCAAAGTGCTCCCGTTCCCAGGGAGCCTGATCCAGACACGGCTGTACTTTTATGCAAGGATTAGAGCCTCTGCTAAGCATCTCCTAACACTCTCATTTCCTACCAAAGCTGTTATTATTTTGGTTAAATGGTTTTAAATAGAAAATTACATATATTTTAGGTTAGTTATGCATGAGCTTAAATATGACAGCACAATAGAAAGCAAACAGCATTTCGGGTAAGAAATAATTTACTTTTTGCTGAAAATACAGACATTTACAGTACAAGCACATGCTATATTATTTGTTTCCTATTATCTGCTTCTAGCCTCCCACTCTTTTCCTCTGCTGCCTCCTCATCAAAACAAATTGGTATCTCTTGTTGGGCCGAAACCAAGCAGAAGATCCTTTAATTACAGTGCAAACCCACAAACAGCATTAAAGCTCAAGCCATGTATGCAAAAATCAAATCTGAAGAGATCAACCTAGCTATTCCTGGGAAGAAATATTATTTACAAGAAGGCATACTGCAACTGCATCTACAACAAATTCATGGGAAGCACAAAACCCACAGCAACAACAACAACAAAAAAACGAAAACAAAACAAATAAAAAAAAAAACCCTGCACTGTTTCTTACTCCAGGCAAGAGAAGACAGTACATGATGTTTCTTTGTAGGATCTTGTTTGCCTTTTGTTTTTCAAGGAGAAAAAGCTGAAATAAAGGTTAGACCCCTCCTGAAAAACCAATTACTGTGGCAGACAATACAGATGTAATTTTTCTTCATGTTTTGTCATTAACAAGGTCAGATATTTAATTTTTTAAAAGTAGTTATAAAACAATGGCCTCTCCCATTCTCACAAAAGCACCAGAGAGATTATAAAAATCTCCACATTAGAATCAACTACAGCAAAAACAAGGCAGCCCCTCCCGTGGCAGCATGATCATGCAACTGCAGCAAAGCCCCTCTGGGGAGGAACTCGTAACACCCAGAAATGGCATTAATGCATCATCTCGTAATGCCTGTCACAGCCGTAGGTTCCTGTGGTCCCAAATTGTTCAGCAGTGCAAACAGACGGTTTCCTATCTGCATCCGTAAAGTGATACTATGCTATTCTAACAGGCTATGACAGACATATATATGTACTGCAAAATAACTCTATTGAATTATTTATAACACTTTTCTTCTTAAAGAAGCATTTAGCAAGATGTATCATAAAAATACAACCAGCAGCTGCCTACATGGCCCTGTATATGCCGAATTCAGAGTTTAAAAGAGGAGGTGATGAACAGCATTATTGAGGGAAACTGCAAGGGCAATTTATGAGGGAGCAGTGCAATTAACAGCAGAAACTGGGCTCCAGCAGCCACGCTCAGAGTGCTATTCCTGCAAAAAGAGACACAGCTTCCCAATGATTGCAGTACTTGGGACACTGCCTCATTCACAGCACAGTGTCATTAGAGAGGTGTCTCCCAGCATGGTTGGGGACAGGGGGAGCAGTGGCCTTGCACCACCTCCACACCCAGACTCTTGGCAGAGCAGGTTCTGGCTACATAAACACTCAAGAATAAACAAATACAGAGGACAGGCACAAATGAAGCAAGATAACTGCACTACCTTCTTGCATCTGCTTTCTTTCCTGTGTGTCATTTGCTCTGCTTCCATCCTTTGCTCCCAGAAAAGTGCAATCCTGGCAAAGGACAAGTGTCCCCTCTCACCCCCCCAGCACTCCTGCACTGATGGAAGGAGGTGGAAGCAGCATGTACTTGGGACACAGCCCAGGCAGAGCGTGGAACCCACAGAAACTACAGCAAGTGGGAACTTTATCTGGGGAAGACTGGAAATTTGTGGAACAGATAAAGAGCCACAACATGACCTGGAGAAAACCCTTGGGAGATATGCAGCTGTTTCAAGGGCAGATTGCAAACTAGAGTACACCTAATACAGGGAAATGCATGGATGTCCCTGGATAATCCATAAAGATACTCCTGTGCTCCTTACATCAGTCAAATGTAGTTCATGTGATCATGAACCAGTGACTAGAACGAGCCCTGTAAGGTTTACCCAGACATTTTTAATTTAAGATAGTGGGATGAAATTTTAGAATGTGAAGAGAAGAAATTCCATGGAGTGATCCAAAAAGTGCATCTCAAGGGTGGGTCATACAGTAGAGGATACCAGCCAGAACGGCTAATAAAAACAGAGAAGCTGTGAGATCCCAGCAGAACTGCCACCTGTGCTCTCTTGGATGTGGTCCAAGAGGATGACGGCATGGTACCACAGGCCAAAGCAAAATCTACTCTCCATTATATCAGGCTGTTGCCCTTTGGAAAAATACATAACCAGCACAGCTAGGTTTAGCTAGAGTGAACTTCAGAGAAGGCAAAAATCACTTTGGCTACTACTTATAGATTGGGTTTGGACTTGCATTAAGAACTGTCTGGAAGACATCATGAAACCAGATATTGCTCTTTGATGTAGAGTCCAAACTGCTCTGGAGTTTCTTGTTAAAATTAAAACCTTTTTTTTCCTTTTATGCTTTAGGCAAAGGAGACATAGCGTCCTTCACACTTTCCAGCTAACACTTCAAACTCTTAAACAACACTATGTCAGGTATAACCAAAATCTAATTAGATCAAGGATGCAATGGGAAGAGCAGGCTTCATCTTGCTTGCATTTTTCTCCAATTCCAGCGACTAAGCCGCCACCTTCAGGCACCTACTTTTCTTCTGAAAGGAAAATTAAGTAAGCACGCACTGTAAAAGAACGGAAGAGAAATTTTTATCCAAGAGTGTTCAGCAAGTGTAGAAAAGGAGATAGAGCTCTGGACTTTGCCAAATGGCACATTCATCTAAAGCCTGGAAAAATTCTGAAAGAATCAACAAAAGACTACCACAAATCCTTCCACATAAATTGCTAAAGACACATGGAGCAGCTTTCATAACACTCAAACACTTTGACTTAGGTACACATACAGTCATTCTCTTTTTTCACTTCCTAACCTGATAAGGAATGCAAACTCTTGGAATCACAGTTTCTTCTACTTACATATGCACTTCTCAGCAGATGATTCTCAAGTGAACAAAGCCCTAATCACTCCTGAAAGACATAATCATGTGCACAGCACTGCCAAATCACCTAACACCTCATATTCTGAAATCACAGTGAATTCCCAGTTGAAAGGAGCTATAGCTCTTCTGGTTTCCAATAGATGATCAGCTTGAAGTTATTAAGAAAATAGTGGGGTTTGTGGTGGGTTTTTTTTAACTAAGAAAGACAGACTGGTGTCCAACTCTTTTGCAGCAAAGCAACAGAGAACAGGAATTCAGCAAGATCACAGAGCAGAACTGACCTTGGGGTTCCCAGTGCTCCATGTCAGCCCATGTGAATTTACTGTGTGCTTTGGCAGCAGAGCACAGCACTGGTCTTCCCTGCTCCCTCTGCAAAACAGCAACAGCTAAAGGAGAACAGAATTCTGACACCCTTGAACAAGAGACAGCGTAAAAGCTGGTCAGAAGAAAACCAAGGCCAAAGCTGGTGGCTGGCCCTGGCAACTCTTATGAGGTAAAACACACATTCCTGCTAGCAAATGACAGAGGGAAACAAAAACTCTTCTCAGCAACAGCAGTAGTAATACCTGTCCAAAAACTTTGGGTCCTGTGATATGGTCTTGTTAGATCTATCATACTAATATAAACCAGGCAGTAAAATGACTTGAAGCAACTGCAAAGCCTGGGCTCTGGTTCATGACTCAAATACCAAATAATTACATGGACATATATCTGAGGAATTTCATCCTGCCCCAGGTAATTCCTAGCCACTGCCTAACAGGAAGGTTGTTTCAAGTTTGACTCGCTGTGCACTTGGTCACCAGCATTTGTGATGTGGAAGAAACAAATACAATTTTAACCTCTGGCACAGAGCACAGGAAGCAGAAATATAGCGGCTGGCACAGTCTCCTGGGCACAGATGTCTGTCATTTGAAGCAATCCCTGGTTTTAAATGATGAAGCCTTTTAGATGTTTACTCCCTCACCTCCATCTTCAGCAGCACAGTCCATGGTCATTCACATCAAATGTCTCTGACTGAAATGGAAATCTGGAAAGCTCACAGATTCCTGACAAAAAACTAAAAAGGCTTTATAAACAGTGTTTTCAGTGAGGAAATCTGTGTTTAGCACATAGAACTAGATGCTGATACACCAGGTTCATGCAGAGCACTGTATACATTGAGGTCATGTAGGAAAATGTGGGGGGACTACTACAGCATCTCCCAAAAGAGATGAAAGCAAAGTTGTGGTGCCACAGTGTGAGTAAGAACTAGAAGCCAAGATAAATACTGTGCTTGTCCCTAATATGGCTCAGACACCATTGTAATAGGTGTAATTGCTCCAAAATTGAACGGGATCAAAATTCATTGTGCTGGCTCATAAAGTCTTCCAACATGATCAAGCCCCTTGGAAAGGAAAGCTCATGGTCACAAAGACATTACACACAAGCTAGATTAATGATTTAAGTTCAGAGAAGTTATTATGCAAGGCATGAGATCACTCCAAGATGAAAGAGGCGAAAAAAGGGAAAAATACATTGTATACTAAGACAGCAAACAACAATATCTGGAAATCCCAGGAAGTCAGAGAAAGTGCCTACCCTCACCAGAGCACTTAACATAACTTAAAAAGAATAAAAGAGTCCTAAAAATATCAAGTCAACAGAAAATACAACTGACATTTGCAGGCAAAAAAAGTAAACCACCAAAAAAGTAAGAAAGCTGAAACTGAAATTTCAGTCCTGGTCTGACGTGGCCTCCCATCACAGGAAGGTGACATTTAGAAGACTGTTTCGAGAAAGCTGGATGATGTCTGTGCTCAATACCAATCTGTAGCCACACAATGTCACTGAAGCCACAGTCATTTGTCCTTCCTGGGGCTGTGTGATCACTACCAGACACCATGTGAAACAAGGAAACAATCAGCAGTGTATGGGACCAACTTTTCCCACTTTTTCAAACACAGCTGTTAAACTTAACAATGCTCTGTGACACACACAGCTCCAGAGGGAATTGTAATTCTTTCTTAGCTGCAGAGATACCTTATCTTCACTAGAAACTAGAACTCTATCAAGTGCATTTATTCAGAAATATTGCTAAAGTTCCAACAGCTGCCTTCACAGTCATATATGCAAAACAGTAGGCTGGAATTACCCATTAATCTCACAAGAGAAAATTAGGTTGATGTCACGTAGTTTGAATAGTAATTACAGCATGAACTAGAAACTGTTCACAGTAATAAAAATTGTTATAAACAGTTCTAGAGCCACAGAGCATGATGGATGACTTGTTATGACACTGAATAATGTTTTAAATATTGCACGGTTTAAATTCCAGTATAAAGCACCATATTCAAATTTAGGGTGACTCAAATTTGATTCACACCAAAGGTTTGCTTGACCTATAGTATCTTAATTTAGAAATATGGGTACAGCCAGTTGTCCATAAATGGTTTTGCCAAGAAGACCAACATGATGTTTTATTTGAATTCTGCATGATTAAAAAACAAATCTTAGTCAAACTACTGGGAGCTTTTGTTCCTGTAAACATAGTGAAATCTTGAAATGAATCTTGGAAGCATCATTAAAGCTGTATGAAAAAGCTACCACTGCCCAAACCACACTAGTTTATATCTAGCAATGGATGCAGCAGCTTGAACATCTGCCTTCAACACCAACACTCTTCATAATGGCACCTTCTGGGGGCAAAGATATTCTAGCTACCCAACCAAATACCACTTTCAATGGATATTTTCAAAATTTGGCAACCCACTATTTTTAACAATATCCCCTACTATTTTTCTGGAGTAAAAATGATGGGAATATTTTGGTTTATTTTTCTTGCTGCTTGACAGCTAATCAAATTTGATATTTGTATTGTACTGGGATAATGAAATGTCAAGATGGATATTACAACAACATTCCTGAAGATAGTAATTTAACCTTCAGCAGTCCAATTTGATTTGATGGTGTCTACAGGCTTGCAAATAATTGTATTTTAGAGCCCTGAGCCCTGATGGCAGAAATAACCCCTTCCCCTCCTAGACTGCTGGGTCTGGAGTGCCACTCGGTGGCCAAATACAAACACTCTTCTGTTAGCAGACACCTCCCTAACACCAGTCAAGTCATGTGGTAGAGTCTAAATTTGAGATACACTGGATTTGGAAACAATCATTCTGCTTTTATTTACCTGACAGCCTAACACAATGAGGAACGTTTTTATTCCTCATATAAACTGGGGTCATGAAACTCTGGTGACAGTCTACACATCCTCACTGAGGCAGAGAGCCTCCAACTCAACAAGCTGAACCTCACCTCTCACTTCAGAAAAAATCCAGCTGTAACAAACATCCCCTGTGCACAACACACAGAGAGGGACCTGCAGCCCATCCTTACCAGTGGATAACTTTGAATCCTTAGCACTGTGAAACTTATTTAATTTTAGACCTAAATAATTAAGTTTCTCTACATGAACTAATGTGCCTATTCTAAATTAAGAAGAAATCAGAAACTAGGATGGAGCAGGCAAACAGAACTTTATAAAGGTGGAAGTATCTGTACCACTTGTACACTACCATCACAGGAGAATGAATTACTATTTATTTATTCACAATATGTCATAACTCCAGGCCAGTGCTGAATTTGCATCACTCTGATCTGGCCAGTTTCAAGGGCAAAGCACTTCCTGTACCATCAGAAAATGTCCACTTCCTCTTACTCAGCTGCCTGCCAGACATTGAAGTGTAACAGGGATTTTGTGTTCCTACTTGTTTTTATTACAATTGCAACAGCAGCCAGCAACAGCACTCACATTCAGCATAAACACCACCCAAGCAGCAGGTGGTTAAGAAAAGATGGAGAAAATTAGTTTATGCATGACTAATGTCCTTCATCATTCAGAGAATAAGAAAAAATTCACTCCTAAATTTAAAAAGTTCCTCACAATCGAGGTAGTTGCACTGTTCCTTTTCCTGCTGGATAGTACAGTATATAGGAACGGAGAGCAGAAGTGATTATCTTGCATGAAGAACTGTAACTATTGAAATGAGATTTCATTATACCAAAAAATATCAAGCATACTTTTTTATTAATACCCTTATTGTAAGCTTTCCAAATTGCTAGCCAGCTCTTCCCAAAACTTTTTTTTTTTTTTTTGCCTCTTGTTTTCTCTCAAGGGTAAATGGCTCACACTGCATTTAAGAACTTTAATCACTTTTACATGGATATCTGAATAAACTCCAAATAGGTCAAATTAGTATTCAGTGTTCTTCATAACCTATCCACACTGGTTTAAAGAAAGGAAACATACTACCTGATTATAAATTGATATCAGACCAGAAACAACTGTCAAATATATCACAAGGCAGGAAAAGACAATGCATTCTTAATTCAATATGACATTAACTCATCCTGCATCAATCCACCTCACTGGGCAAGGCTCCTGCTGGGACGTGACTCATACATGGGCATCAGTCTGTGGGAACAAGAAACTGCCTGTAAAACCCAAAGTTGCTGCACAGGAGACTTGTACCCATGTGGGCAAACCTCAGAGGCTCAGGGCCTGCCGGAATGTGTGTTTGCATTGCTCACGTCAGCAGAGCCTGGGATGCTGGAAATATTCACAGGGATACCAAGTAAGGTCACCACAACTGTGCCTGTACTGTGGTACCAAAACCATCTTCCTTTCAGAAGATGAAAAAAGAAAAGGAACAATGTGAAGTCATCACCAAAAAAAAGAAAAATCCTACCTGATTTTTGTAAAAAATCTGTAAGCAGACTGTTCCCTATGATTTCATCACAAGAAGTAGCATGAGAAGCAGCTCTGACATGCAGAAGGTCCTTTGTAGCATCGTTTTCTTCAACCAGAAAGTGACAGTGACAGTGTGCTGAAACCACATCATCCTTACAAGGAGGAGATGCTAGCAGGGTCCTAAAGGATGTCAACATTTCCATCAAATCAGCTACAAAGCCATCATCTGGTTTTGTCCTCAAAGTTATCAAAACCAGTATATTCCAAATACCTTTAAATCCCGTGTTCTAATAAAAAATGTGGTCCAACCAGTGAACAACTGCAGGCAGATGCATTCTGTGTTATTCAGCACTTGAAAATGACAAAAAGGGATATGATTTGCTTAAAGCAGGTGAGCTACACACCTGAGATATTAATTACACACCTGAGATGGGAACTATACACCTGAGATAAATGCCACAACCGAATTTCAGGGAGGCTGACATCCGACCTTTTCAAGCTGGAGGAGGCCAGTGGTGGCTGGGACCACCCCACAGAGCTCCCTGCCATGGGAACAAAAAGCCGAGCCAAAGTGGTCAAGAGCCCAGTGAGGAGCACCAAGCTGAGCTCACCAAATCCTTACACTTTTCATGTGACTTCAGTAAAGTGCTTAAGCACAGGAACCTACCCCACGCTCTCTGTAATAGGAAACATTGACTTTTGTGAGTGATTATAAACAGAAGGCTCTTGAAAGGGCTTTACTCCCCAACAGAACCCCTTAAATATTGACATTCTGTACAGTAAGGACTGTTCACTGCCAAGACAGCTCAGAGAGCTGCCACCTGCCTGCCCCATGCCCACAGCTGTGCCACATCTGCCACAGCAGCAGCAGCTCAGCTTGGCAAAACAGGATGCTACGGTCAAACTGCTGCCTAATCTGCCCTTCAAGTTCATTTGCAAATAAACCACCTATATTCTTCCCTCCCAGGACACAGCTCAGCCATCCTCTCAAATGTCTCTGAGTAGCCCCCCCAGAGGATTCAACTCTGCCCTCCACACGCTGCAGCCTTCTGGAAGCAGCAGAAATAATTCACCACAACAGACAGACCTTAAGTGGGATTTTGCACTCATTTTTTTTCCTAGGAGCTAAGGATGGTAGTCAAAAGAAGCTGCTAATACAGCCCTTACACACCTCCAAAATGCAATTCGTATCTTGGTAAGCAAGAAACATAAGAAAAATGAAATGAAAATATGGAAGGAATAAGATAGGGACATTTGAGTCACTTCTGTGACACAACCAAAGCTTTTACTAATTGCAAAACTGTGCTATGTCCATTCAGCAGCCCATTTTACAGATTTTCATTTAGATAGAGAGGCCGACATTTAGCATAAGCAAACAAAAATCCTGAAAATTCACAATAGGTGGTTCCTGTTCTGAGACAGCTCTAGTTTATCACTTTTTTTTTCTTTATTGCTATTTAATGACTCATATCATGCAACTCTTTCCTCATTCCTAATGTCTGCTGATGAAGTCTCCTCTAGAAAGATAATACTTGAATGCCTGAGGGAAAGTCAGAGAGAAAGATAACTGCAAAAAAATCATGAGAGTCATCATTTCCTAAGTCTGCATTGAAACAGATAAAGCTTCCATTGCCAAGATTAGCTCATATGGTACAATATATGGGGAGATGGACAGATCTCTTTACATGGGATGACAGGATGAATCTTTCCATCAGCTATACATGCAGACATATATGAAATAGCTTCTTTGAAATCAGCTGAGTTACTTTTGATTCACAGCCAGAAATATAAGGGCTGAAATGAGTTTGTTCTTGGCAGCTGGAAAATTCAACTGATTGTCATAGAGAAGGTGCATCTTCTTTTGCAATTCAGCCAAGAACACTAAGCAGAAAAACATAAACCAGATGTTATCTTAGCATATCATTGCATACAGACCCATTAGTTACTAACTAATTTCATGCACAATAACCTGCTAAACTAAAGCTGTAACTGTCACAAATGGTGCTGTCCCTATTTCATCATTACAGGTGATTTGATTCACCTTGCTAAATACGAACCATACTGCAATTACTGAACAAAGTCATTAACCCAGATCTTCACTTCTATACATACCCTAAAGAATGCACAGCAGTCCTAAACATTTTGATATGGGCTGGTTTATATCATAGCAATGAATACAGTCATCTCCTGCTCTCAAAATTTTAAGTGATAAATCTGTTTCCACAAGTGTGTATTATCTCACTGCTGGCCAACATCCCTGAGAGCACAGGTAAGTGAAGATGCTTTATACCGCACATAATGGGAAATCAGAGATCTATCCTGTGAAAATCAATAAACCCCACATGACTTCACAACTAGGCTTGCAGAGATTCCTCAGGGATTTTCCTGGAGAATCATAGCAAAGAAAACTGAAGATATTGTAAAACCAATATTAGAGTGTTTTCCAAGTGGGCAGATGACTTAATTTTGACCATAAAATTGCTACGACTTAGTAAAACATGCACTGAAGTTAGGCAAACATAGAAAGTCTTTTTCAAATGAGCTTGCACCAGCTCTGCACAGCTTTTGACACCAGCCATGAACCCTGCTATGACCAGGTGACATCCTCCCCTCATGCCCCCACCCTACTGTCTCTGCACACATGCTCTGCAGCAGCTCAGCATCCACCTGTGCTGGCTGCACAGCCACGAGTCTGGCTGCAAGGCACTCACTGGTGGATCACAGTGGGGACACATCCTCCATCCTCTAGCCCTGTGCCACAGGGCAGAGGGGGATTGCCCAGACAGCAACCTGCAGGATAACTGGAAAGCAATTGCACAATGAAAGAAACTCTGCAAAAAGTAGAAAATATTTTCCACATTTTCTATCCTCAGGAGACTGCAGAAATCATGCACAAAAACCTCTGGCTCCTACTGAGAGAAACTAACTGTGCTCAGTAGATAATGCCTTTAGAAAGAATTGCAGGGAAATAGGAAAACATTCTGCCACAGGCTGTGGCTGCAGCAGCTCATACTGAGGCTCGAGGAGCTGCCATAGGAAATGCATTGCAGAGGTGAGCCCCAGGCTTCACCCCTCTTCTTCCTGGGAAGTGTCAGCATGCAAGGAGCGTAGATCATGTGCCCTGCATTCCTGATGCTCCATTCACAACCTGCTCCCTATACAGAAGAGATCCTTATACCTGATCCCTAGTACAGAAGGCAGCACAGAAACCTGCCAGGATCAAGAGTTTTCCTACAGTCCTCTACCCCACATTTTAAAATCCAGTTTGGTTTGATTGTAGGTACCTCCTTCCCCATCACCTTCTGTGACTCCCTATCCAGAGCACTGCCTGCCTAGATATGGACAGAGAAGAAAGAGCATCCCTCCCTCCTCCAAGCACCAGCTGATGCTGTCTGTCCTGAGCAGCCAGCTGAAGCTCTACCCGTGCAAAGCCTCCAACAGCATAATTAAAGGACTCCTCAGCTAAGCAGGAAAGCAATTTATCCTTACAATTATCAGAATGCCTCACAAATCTTCCAAGCGCCCTTCAAACAGCGCTGGATTTGCACTGACAGAAAGAGCAATTGATTCCATGCTGGCAAAGGTGGAAAATTCAGGGACACGTTACACTGCAGTTAATACAGCACAGACAGGATGCTCCCAGGAACACCCGTGGTCCTCTCTAGCTCCAGGGACAAAACCATCAAGGCTTCCAAGCTAAGCTGCTGCAGATGAGCTCCTTGAAGTGCAGGTCTTTCATCACGGATGCCTATTTGATAACTGCCAGCCCCTAAGGTAAATAATGGATTTCCATTTCAATTGATAAGCATAATTTACTGTGCATCAAAAGGACCTCTGTCAGTAGAAGGGATTAGAAAACCAGGAGGTGCCTCAAGAAGGCCTTAAAGCTTTTGGGAGAAGATTAATTTCTTCTCCCAAATCTCCATCTTTTCTCATTTCCATCTCCACAAACAATATTATTTTATCCACCAGGTTCTGCAAATCCAGGTAACCAGTAGCAATTTTTCTTAGGTGGGGGAGCCCTGGTCCAGGGTCAAATAATGTTTTGCCAGTTTTGTAATGTCATTAAAAACCAAAGAAAACATTTGTGTTTGCTATGACTTTGATGTGAAATGCATTTAAATGAAGTCATTTAGGCTGAGCTTGGGGCAAAATTAGAAACCCCACATGGGACACAACCACATAGGAAAGCAAATTCACTGAGCTTTGCAGAAACCATTATAGAGATCCAAGCAGAAAACCCATTGTTAACTTACTGTAAGAATGACTAAATTACAAAGACAACACTGAAACATTATAGTCAAAACACGTACTCTTGAAAGAATTTAGGACTTTTCCTTGAGGCCACTGCAGCTCAGGCCCCCAGTGGGTCTGTGCACAGAATTTCTATTGTCTTCAGCAGGAGACTTTTGTATGGAAGAATCACTAACCAAAAGATTATTTCATGCCATTGAAATAGGTTTTAAATGTTTATATTATATACAGTCATATACAGAAATGCACATCTTTTCAAAAAATCTTAAAAATCAGGCATTACAAAATTTTCTCAATCATGAAAATTAGAAAAAGTTCCCTGAATTGTTATCAAAAGAGAAAGCAATTTTCTAGAAATACAAAATAAGTAAATGTATTTTTAATTACTTAAAAACTTCTTCCAGAATTCAGCTCATCTTTTAAATACTCCTACTTTTCTTTTTTCTGTATCTCTTGAAAGAAAGATAGCTGACCTCATTTCTAACCCAGTGAGCCAGCAAACCATCTGTGGCATATGTGGCAACACCTATCCTTACATCAGAAACCATATTCCTCTTCATCTTGAAATACAACTATAAAAATATAAGTTGCCAATAAGTTGCCACACCCTTAATATTTACTGCAGGACACCTCCTCATACTAACAGCCCCCCCTCCAGCAGTGCTGGCAGCAGCTGCCAGTGGGCTGAGCATGGTTACTTCTCACCTTATCAAAAGAGTGACTCAAAGAAGGGACCGACCTGGGACCTGCCTCCCCACCACTGCAAAGACCCCAGGAAGGAGGGCTCATCTCAGCCTGCATTAAGAGAGAAGAGATCTCTGTCATTCTAGTTGTGGTAGTTTTAGAGCTGTGGAGGGGTTTTAATACTTTCTATGATAATGTTAAAATTAGATACTAATTACTCTTAGTATTTTGTTTAGGAACTACTCCTTAAATAAGGCAAAATTACAGTCAAGCCAACCAGAGTTTGTTCTGTTGGATAACAATAGCATCATTCCACTGATTCGGGAATGATGCAAATAATTGCTTCGGGACGAAGTTGTGATCCATGGCAATGCTTAAACCACAACTTGGGGAAATAAAAAAGAAGAAAGAAAAGAAAAGGGGAAAAATACAAAAAAAGAGAGTTCTAAATGTGGTTGTAATTGGTTAGTTACCATGATCCAAAACTGAATGCCAAAAACCTGACAGCTCAAGTTTGCAACCTGCATCTTCCAGCAGCCAGAACTTGTTGAAATACAAATAGTACAAGGTATTCTAAAAAAAGATATTCTGCAGGTTTGCATCACCACAGACTCCCGCAGCCTGCAAACACTACCTCTTCTGGGTATATGATGGTCACTTATCCTGCAAAGCAAGACAAAGTGGAAGAAAATGCCCAAGAATAGGCAGAGATGCTCCATCTCTGGGCAGCTCTCACCATGGGCACAGTGCCATGTCCATACTCCTGTCCTTGCCTATATGCAGGTGTAGCATGGAGAAAGTACCACACATGTAACACAGACCCAGATGTAAAAATAGTTAGTCAAAGCCATAATTTTTCTTAAAATACTCATGATAAAAAATCTTTTTTATTCTGAGCATTGTTAAAACATAACTCAGTGTAAGATAAAGCAAATTAGAACAGAATCATGAAAAGGATCTAGAAATAGCAGTGTAATTCCATTTCAGATTTTGATTCAGTTACTGTGCTGGAACAACTCCAAGTTTCTACCACCCTGTCAGACTATAATTTGCTACACATATATGAAATCTTCCTCTGAATCAGTGTAAAGAAACTACAAAAACCTGAAGAAGTCCAAGAATCTCAATACAACACAAGAAGTTCAAAGGGGAGTCCAAGAATCCCAAATAAAAATATTTTGCTTTTTCCAAGTATGTACATGTGGAAAAAGCGCCTCTGAAATAATGGCAGTTTGCAAAACATCAGCACACAGAAGTGCTGAAATTACCTCTCCACCCAACAGCGAAGTGTTTGCAGCTGCCATACCATGCTCTGATCAATTGGAAACCTGTGTGCTGCATTCCCTCCTCCTCTCCTGAACCTGGAGAGGAGGGAGAAGACAGTTATGACCCTTCTTTTGGTTTTTCAGAGCACAGTACACAAATCTTTCTTAAAAAAAAAAAAAAAAAAAAAAAAAGCTGCATATTAAGAACCAAAACTTCTTAATCTTGCCAAACAATTGCTTCCACTGAGCAACACAAAGACTCCCTCCTCCTTACTAAGGTAGCTCCATAAAGCATTTTAATCAGCATTTCCTGTCCAGACAGTACTTTTCCCTGAGCACTTCTCTCCCCTAAAAGACTGCCCAGCAAGAACCACCAAAAATTCAGTGTTTTAAAAAGAAGTTTTCAGGACCATGAGATATGATCTTTAAAACCTCCTGCTTCTGCCTCCGCAGTCTGTTTGGGTGCCAACCTTGGCAAATGCAGTATTCAGCAGGGACAGGCATGGAGACAAACAGCTCAGCCCTCCTGGCTGGTGCAAGCCAGGAAGAAATACCATAAAGTTCTCTGTGAAGCCCACACCAGCTATGGACTGGGCAGGCAGCCCCAGCTCTCCAAGCTGTCACTGCAAGATGCTCTCACCCCTGGTACCACAGGACTGCAATTCTGTGCTAAGTAAGTAATCTTTATAACAAATTTAGGAGGTCATGATGTTTCTCTTGCTTCTGGTATCCACGTCCAGAAGCAGTAAAGGGCACTTTTCATACCTCTGCTCTCCATCTGAAAGCAAAATAGACAATCTCCAAAGGAGAAGTGAAAGGAATAGCCTAGAAGCCATTTTAATCAAGCAAGAGTTTGTTAGAATACAGGAGCCAACCAAAACTCAGGGGGCATGTCAGACATGAAGGGCATATTCTGCTCACCTCCAGCCCCTCCAGGCCTTACCCAACCCAATACCATGAAAGCACACACAGGAAAGAAAGTGAAGCAATGTGACAGCATGGGTGCCCTTGCTGTCCATCCCTTGTTTTTCCATTCATGAAAGCCATCTGTAATTGAACACACTCAGATGACAGCAAATCAAGAAACAAAGCACAAGAAAAAAGCAAAGGATATTTTCTCAAATGAGACAGATCTGTGTAATAATAGAAGTAACAAGAAGAGATTGTGTATATGTGGTCAGGTTAACAGACTTTTCTGTGAACTCCTTCCTGCCACTTTTTATATTCTGCAGGACAGGAATATGAAATTATCCTGAAGGAAACATTTTTTAATATCATCATCTCAAAATGATGATGTCCTGTCAGTCATCATGTAGCTGCAGAGCCCCTTCACTCCATGTGGGCACTCAGTAGTTACACTCTTGTTCTGCATTGTATCTAAAGCCCTTGCACAACAGGTTCATACTTATGTAGAAAAGATTGGGGTTTGCTTCTATAAATCCTACATGTTTTACAGTTTCTGTTGTTCTTTCAATATAAGTTGAAAAATCAAGCTTCATCATCAGTTTGATTCCTTTCTGTGCTGCTTCACCTAAGGGGCAGGGAAGAGAGTAGAGAAGAAGGGTCTGGGTTTGGCTCCAATTCACCCTTTCCAGAGAAAAGAGCCTGTTTGGGTCCTGCTGCAATAGGTGCTGTGGAGCTGATGTTGCAGGACTCCTAGGAAAACAAGTTCTTTCCAGATCAGCCTGGCAACTAAGCAGCAACACCCATCATTAAAATCCCCACAGCTTCCACTTAGTAGAGATGTGTGTACCTGCAAGATGGTCCTCTGGGCTCTCATGTTAGGAAGTGTTTTACTGTACGAGTGACTGGAAGCAAAAACATGCTCTCATCTGGACTACTTACTTAGAACTCCTGTATTTATTCCTGTTGCAACCCACTCAAAAAACATGCAGCACTCACTTCAAAAGTGAATTAATTACACAGTGGTGCCCCTCATTCACAAGCCTTACATTCATGAAGGATCTTCTTCCCTTGCCCGATTCCCACAGACCTCCTGAAACTGCATTACTGAACTCACACACCAGACAAAAATGCTATGCCTGCATGTGCATGTGGAAAATAAAATCTTATTAAATCATTAGTCACACAGAGCCTTAAGACAGGGCAGAACAACACAACTTATTTGTAGCTGTTTCATAATTTGACCCTGCCTGTGATCCAAAGATGACACTTTGGGTCAGTGCTGGATTGGCCAATCTCTTCCCTGCACAGCTCAGGGGCCACCACAATGCTGAATGCTGCCCACGGCAGAGCAGAAGAACCACCCCACCATGTTCCCTTCGAGGGGCTGGGACAGCACCCCCTAACACACCTGCACGTGTGACAGTGACTGGGCTGAAAGGTACAGGGACTGGTTTTAAATGTACTTGTTATTCATGGTCAGTGTATCTTTACTTCTCCCATCTGCATGGAATTATTGCCCCTTTCAAAATTGAAACTTGGTACAGTTTATTTCAAGATGACTTTACAAGGCCTTCTATGTGATATTCATTTCAACAGCTCTCAAATATTGCACAACAGTCATATGATCCAGTGTGTGTGTTTTATGAGACAGACATGACACATGAAAATTAAAAACAGGTTCCTTGTCTGGAATACAGAGAGGGACTGGAGGGGAAAAACAAAACACAACAAAACAAAACAAAACAAAAAAAAAAAACCCACCAAAAAACAATGCAAGTGTGCGCCCAGAGATCAGGGTGGAGGGAAAAGGGGAGGAAAAAACAGGATGAGACGTCAGAGTCATGTCATCCTGCCCAGAGTGAAAACAGCTTTCATCAGTATGAAAGACAATTAATTTGCATAAATTTACTGCACAATACAATTGAACTGTGCTGCTGTATTTCAGGACTGGCAATAAGGATTGCTGTGTCTATAACCTATATGCCTACAGTCATTTATCAATAATTTACAATATTCTCCTTCTGCAAGCAAGACTTTGTAATTGCCCTTGCATTTCACATGATATTTTCTGTAGGTATTACATTCAAGGAGAGAGGAGAGAATCAGCTTTTAAATGCACAGGATTTAAAGTTTATTTTGTAACCCATAATCTAAGTCCTCAGTAAGAACAAGGAGGTATTTCCTATGGTCAAGAGTATCCTTCTACATGTTCTGCTAATCACAGAGTATTCAGAGGTATTTCAGATATCTCAGTTCTGATTTGAGTGCATCTCTCATTCAGACTCACTCTCCAGGCTGCACAACTGAACAACTTACAAGATCACCTGAAGCTACAGTCATTTTGGTCTGTTTAACTTTGAATATATTTTTATTGCCATGTATGCATCATATACTATACTGGGAACAGCACAGGCAGAGCAGAACACCTCTGCCTCAGGAAGAGTGCATAGCAGATGTAATCTCTGAGCTTTTGCAGAGGTCACAGCAGGAAAAATCACTTTTACTTTGTCTGGCTTGACGTTATGGGCTGAGACAAAGAGGCTCCCTGTTTTAGCCAAGTGTACTTCCTTGGTCAAAGGGTTATAAAATAGGTAATTTTACAAAGTTAGGTAACACAGCAGGTGTTATATTTACAGCTATGTGAGCATGAACAGAAAGACCTGAGGTAATCAAATCTCATGCTTGAAGGATAGGAGGATTCATAAAATGATCACCAGCTGAGATTAGGATTTATCCCACACCCCTTAAGCACCAAGCAATCAGCCAGGTGCAAATGTCTTTTTGTCTACTTTTCGGTTTCTCCTTCTTCAAGGCATCTGCTGCTGGAGGTCAAATAGAGAAAAAGATGATGATCAAGGTCTATTTGTTTTACCCCATGTAAGCAAATTGCAGATGAGACACAAATACCTCAGCACACACAAGTAATTGGGAGGCAAGCCTGGACAAGTCAAAATGCTTGTACTTCTCCATGTATCTCAAAGACATACCACAGGCTTACATAAAACCCAAAGCACTCCTCCAAACATGGGAGTGATTCATTTTTGCTGCCTCTCTCATTGGTAATATCCCCAGAGTTAGCAACATTCTTGAAGTAAACATATGTTCCATTGTATGGAGATAGACTGTTTGTAAAACGAGTTCACCTCTGTGGGATCTTTTAGAACATGTAATTTTAAATTAATACCATCACAACCATATGCATTTTATGACAACCTCTTGAAAAAAATACTTTTAAACATAGATGTTGATTTTATGGGGAACTGAGTGCCAAGAAACAAATAAGCATAAACATAGATAACAAAAACCCAAAAACATTTCCTTTGAGAGAGAAAAGCCATTGGAAAGGAACACCTAAGAGAATTTTTATAACTTCTATTCCAAAGCCAACTCAGGACATGCAATACACAAACATCAATTGACTCTGCCTGTATATATTACCCCAGCTGTGATTGCAAGCGAGTATTTCCACCAGTAAACAACCACTACAGTGCTTGTTGAGCCTCTCTGCACACACAAATATAAAAAATAAACAAGTACCACAAGAAGTATCCAATTGTAGTGAATTTTTAAACTGCCTTTCTCTGCTTTGCAGCTTCTTCTTTTAACAGCCTGAATGAACTATTTATGTTTGTTTCTTTTAGTATTAAAAAAAATGCCAAGGTCAGCAATCTGCTTGTCAAAGGTATGCTATTTAAAGGATAAAAAAGGAAAAAAGCAAACAAGAGTCATAATATGCAATAGTACCCCTCAGCCAAATCCAGTTGGTATCAATATCAGAGGAATTGCCATCATGAACTTCAAATTGGACTAAAAATCGTATCGAAAATCTAACTATGGCTAACATCGTATCTAACTATGGTTTAAAAAGCAACTTTCAGACAATGAGAGAGCAGGGGAACTGACTGTATGAAAAAATATAAATAAATTGACTTAATTTAATCTACATTCATTGACAACCAAGATCAGGACTAAACTGATTGCTTCATACTCTCCACTACTGCTAGTGCAGAATATCACAGAGGAGCAATCAATCTCTGTTCAATCTAAAGTAATTGACAGCAAAATGAAGCCAATAATGGATTTTCTTCATGGTACTCTGCAAAGAGAAACAAAAGGGCCCCAAGATAATATTAATTCTGTGGGCTTAAAAAAATCCTTCTAAGGTTTGCAATTTATTTTGGGGTTTTTTAAAACAAAATAATTTGGAAAATTGTTTGTTTGAGCCAATATTTTAGAAAACTTGTTAAAGAACTTGCAAGGAGCATTTCCAGCCAATGCTACTTGCATTCCATATTGCTCACATCCCTGCAAAAACACTTTGGTTTGCTTTGAGACAGGATCCTATTTTAGTTGTCTTGAAGGATGCTAAAAATATCACCTAGTAAATTGGACTTGTCCTTGCGTGCATACAAACTTTCACGTTTATATCTGACCCCCATAAAAAACATGAAACATGATTAAACTTTGTGCTTAAATGTAGGGAAGGGGAAATATAATGTTGTCCATCTTACCAAAAAAAAAAAGGGCGGGAGGTATGGACAGTGTCCACTTCTGTCCACTCTTAAATGTTACCAGGTAAATCCATTCTGATTCACCAAAACTTTGGTAAAATTAATTTACTTCATTTCTCACCACAAGGAAACCATGAGGATTTACTTGTGGCATCAATGCCAGCATGTTCTGCTATCTATCCAGTAGAGCCAAGTATAATCACTCACCTCGTTTTATCGTACAGCCTCTACAAAATAATTCAGACATGGCCAGGGTCTGTGTCCTCAATCCAAATCTAAACATTAAGTGGCACAGAAGATTTGTAGGGACACCCTTTAAACACTGAAACCTTCAACCACCCTCATACCCATCTCCTGCCTGAACTACTGATGGGTATGCAAGGTAACTGGACCCTAGGGAAAGTTAAGGATATAGGCATTATTCACCTTATTCATCTCTATAGGAAGATCAGAACAACAGTGGCCAATGCTATCTTACCTTTCTTTCATGTTTAGCAGGGAGAGAATGAAACACTGGATAAAGTTAATATATATTAACTGTGAGGAATGCATGTTGGTTTGGGGGGTTTCATTTTCTACTAAGACTCTGAATTTTACAGCTGGGAATAGCAGCCTGAGCCATAGCTTTTTTTATATGCTGAACAAGTATCTTAAATATCTTATATACATTTTGATTATGCCAAACTGTTCCAGACATGAAAAGACCGTGGCTTGCTTTTTGCTATACAGCAAAGGCCACAATCATTTATATGAATCTGGACCCTGAGCAAAAGAAATCCAAAACAGATTTCACTTGGTAGAATATGAACAATATGTTTCCTATATTACACAAAATGTAGTTGGCTTTATATACAACACTCCTCCCATCTTGGAGGAACTTACAATTGTGCTTTATATTGAAGTGGGGGGATATCAGAGCAATCCTGTACGTTTAGTGCAGTTGCTGTGCCATTATACTGCTCTAAAATGAACAGGGAATCTGCCTATGAATCTACAGAACTCTATTAAAAATATCTTTTCATATCTGTATAATCAGGCAGAACTTTCACCATCACCTGGCACATGCCCCCTAATACATTTCATGTTATTCAGCTCATCAGCTCTGGAAGAACTAATTGAAAAGATAGCCCTGAGATGTGAACCAGCACACCAGCTTAACCAAATGCAGAGCTAAACCACAGGGCATCTCCGGCTCATTCACAATGATGATCCTCATTTATACCTTCTGTCAGCTGGAAATAAAGAAACACTTCATATCTTGAGGGTACAGTCAGGCATGACTACAGGATAATTTGTCTATTTACTGTCTGATTTCCACAGCAGCATGAAATACTAGGGAACTAGGCAGCTTTTTTTCTATTTATTCCCTACTTCCCTTTTATCAACCATTCTGGGGTAGGGGGAAGAAAAGAAATGTAAACTCCTCATCACCCTGCAAACTCAGAAAAAGGCCCAGTGCTTTAGGGATGACATTGGTGAGACCTTCCTCTCAACTACAGCCTGGAGTCTCACACTTCCTCCCCACCCCACATGTGAGAGGGACCAACAATCCACATACAAATCATAAAGATAGGTACCAAGCTCTCCTCCAAGCGCCAATCATGCCACCAAGAACTACTGGGTTAACCACATATTTGCATGTTTTAATTACACTTTACTGGTCTTTAAAGACTACAGTGGAAAACAGGCAGCAGCTTGTTTTAAGTGGATGCAAACTTCAGAGAAAGCAGTGAAGGACATTTGCTCATTTCGCACCCTGGGTCAAATTCAGCACCTGCATTTTTGCACAGTCATGCTCTTAGAAGAAGAAAGCATTTGTGTTTTTAAAAAAATCTAGCCTTTCTTTCTTGAAAAGACAGCAAGGCTTTCTCTCATGTACTGGGAAATGTCATTCTTTATCTATGCAGTTTACAAAAACATAAACAATAAACAATGAACTTGAAGCAGAGAAGTCAATTATTGTACAAATTACTTAATATTTTGTAGCTGTCCTACATGTAATAAACAAATTGTATTTCTATCCTATACACTGTTTAAAGGCAGTGCCTTATAAAAGATATTCTAAAACACGCAACATAACCATTGCTGTAACTTGTATGTTGTTTTTGGGGTTCCCTTCTGAGAAAAGATAGTGCTGCTTTGCAAAGACAGATAAGATGGGACAGAACTCATTCACTCTGCAGCTACGGATTAGTCACTTAAACCTCCCCAATTTCCAGTCTGCCCATGTGTATAATGGGGCAGCTCTAGCCAGGATTGTTAGGAGGATTAACTAAGTGGCACTGAAAGGCCTTCAAATCTGCTCAGTAAAAATTATTTCTATAAAAGTGCATGTGCATAAAGTACTAATTGATGCCAGCTGGCCTTTCATCCTGGGCAGCAAAAACAGCTTCTTACCACACACATTTCCTTTAGTGGGCACCAGTGGCATATTTTTTTTATTTCTAAATTCCTGGGGTTTGCCTTAAAACATACAAACCATTTGATTTTCAGGAATTATCCATTAGGAAATTGATACAGCAATGTATTTCAAAAATTACCTTAATTAACCTTGCGCATGCAATAAGTGTAAACTTTTAACACCTTTCAAACTGAGAAATGAGCCCTATTTGCAGTGCTCAATTCTAGATTCAGCAATTTGCATCTTAGAGTCTGCAGCACGCTGTTCATTTCCTAGAAAAACCTCACAATCAATTTACAATGGCCCTTGAAATGAAGCAGAAAGCTGCTGTTCCTGAACTGGCCTCATCTGACAAGGCAGCATCAAATGAAGATGAATAAGTAATTATTTTTAATTTCATTTCCCCTCTGTGCTGCAAACAACCATTTTTTTCTGGAGCCCCTCCCTCAGCTGCAGAAACTTGGAAGTGCTCCACCTGCTTATGTTTGCTGATAGACGCCAGAGGAATTTTCACTTCATCTGTTTCACAGATGCTCAGACTCTTTTCTCAAGACACATCATACAAAAATGTCTCCAAAATAATTAGCAGGATTTTAGTCGGCATGACTGTGTGGCTGCACGTAAAGTAAAGCTCAGACAGCTCTTAAGAAATTGAAACTCTGGAATGATGTCTGGGACCTTAACAGCACTTATTTAAATCTTCCTGCTTGACACATTTATAGTTTTTCATGTAGTCGAAAGGGCAAAGGGGTTGGTATGCAGAAAGCTGCTACAATGTGAGAAACATCATGAACTTCTATAACCTCTTGTTCTTATACTGACATGAAAGTAATAGCCAGCAGAGAACAAACATGCAATCTAATTCAAAGAGGGGGGAAAATTATGCAAAGATCTCTGTAATCATTGTCTCTGTCTCACTTCAAAATAAAATTCACTACCTTACGGAGGAGCTACCTGAACAAAAATAATCCTATGAAATATGTTGCAATAATATCATATTTAATTGAAATATGCCCCTCATTTGGCCATTTGCCTGGGAGTGCAGTCATCAAGCTCTTGACCATCCCAAGCCCGCTCCTCCCTCCCTGCTCTTCACCATGCCCCATCAGGCAGCTGAGCCACAGGCAGCACATGAGGACTCACTGCAAAATGAGGGCACGCTAACAAATCCAAAGAGACAGGAAGAGTGCCTCGTGATAGTTCACAAGGCTCATGCTACCAAGTCCAGGGGACAAATTACCTGAAATCTCTGGTTGCACACTAAATTCCCTGAGAGTACTCTAGTGCCAGTGAAGGACTCAAATTGCTACCCTTTTGTCCAAAACGATAGCAATTTAATTCCCACTGCATAAACTCTTGTTGAGAATATTTCAAAGGGCCACAAGTCACCGATGTCTGATTTCAGACCTATTGCCACATGCAAGTATCCTTAAAAAGGACAGGAAGGGGGATCAAAGGAATCAATGGCTGGGATGGCCAACCTTCCACCCAAAGCCACACCAGAGAGGTTTTGCTTTCTTTTATTTCTCTTTGGATGTAGGAAGGGTTTATTCCTGTTGGCTTAGGTTATCAACATGACAAATGCTCAAAAAGCTGGAGGTGTTCACCCCATAGCCCGCAGGCACAGGCAGCTGCCCAATTCAGGGACAGTGAGACACCTGGGAGCACATACAGGAACCTCAGGACTCATCCCAGAGTGGCCCTGGCCCCTGGCTGGGGGCACTGCCAGGGCCAGGGGCAGAAACCTCAGTCAGAGAGCAGTGGCCAGGAAGGGCCCTCGAGGTCCAGGACAAAGCCAGACATGTCCTCTGTACCCATGACATCTGTACCCAGATGGCAGCAGGGGCCACCTGGCCCTAAAGGATGGAGTCACCCGAAGGTAGGAGACACACAAAAACCATCCCTACTCTGAAAATGGCCATCAGCCACCAAGGAACAGCAGATACCCTCACTACAGCCCTGACCCACAGCCCAGGGAATGGCTCTGGGAGGTGACAGCCATGCTGGGCCTGGGGCAGCCCCATGACCAACAGGTGCAGTCAGCATCCCAGGGAGGTACACAGATATCCCAAACCTGTGGCCTGACCAATTCCAATTTATTTATTTACCTATTTAACCCAGGCTCACTTGCTTATGACAGTACCACACACAGAACCTGAAAAGTTGACACAACTGCAGCTGCTGAGCAGAACCAGGACACAGCAAACCCACCATGTGTCTTCCTTTCCACCTTTTCTTTAGTGACCCACAAACAAAACAAATTTTTAAACATTTGCACCTTAGGTAAATGTGCCCACAAGCATTCAGTGGAACACCACAGCAGCAAGAGGCAGCAGCAGCCATGCCCAGGGAGTCGGGGCTGGGCAGGCAGGCCAGCAAGTACCTTGAGGGCTGCAGCCGTTCAAAGAAGTTCCATGAGAGGCCAAATAATCATCCTGCCAAATAATGCTCAGTGGCTGCTGAGGTGCCATTCAGGGCCCTGGAGACCACTGGTGGCAGGTCTGGGAGCTGGGATGCTCAGACACGCACAGGCACCACAGCATGGGGCTGCCTCCAGAGATGTGCCCCCTGCTCCAGCCAACAGCCCCCGTTAAACCCCCTCAGGCTCTGCTACAGCAACAGCCAAGCCACTCCCTTGCTTTGGGACAAGTGCCACCCTCAAGACACATGCTGTCTGCATATAAAACTTATAACAGTGAATAAGACCCTATACACAGATAAGGAAAGTTGTGCAGAACAAAAACCTTACAGCAGTCCGTCAGTAAGCCACTGGTAATTAAAGTCATTCACTTTATCCTCATTATAAGAAAATACTGTAAACAGTTCCAAACTTAAATTACATATACAATATATTTCTTAGATGCATATCATATCTTCCATTTGGGAATGCAGAGTGACACAATTTATTTGGCCTTGTATGAAGGCCTGCAAATGCAACTCAAGACAAAGCTCTGGGGTGAAAACACCTTTCTTTAAATTACTATTACACTGTTACATAAAAATCATTTCAAGAATTACTTAATATTTTTAATGTTTCTGCCTAATAGCAAATGACAAACAGCACTGGTTCCAATAGGCTGTATTCAATTACTTTGATTTTATTAACAAACTGCTTTCAATCATTAGGAACTCCAAGCCACATGTCAAACTAGAAAAGCAGATTCTTAAATAATATAACTTAGCATGGCAGTTCAGTCAAAGGAAGTATGCCAATTTATACCATAGCAAAGCCAGACCAAAAACTGCATCCCATTAATGATCATTCCCATGGGGATTCTGGCCACTGTGGTTACAAACAGCTGACAAAGCTGAAGTGTATTATTGCACTATTTGTAAGAATGAGTCAGACATCAGCACGGGGGAATTACTCCCAGCCTACAGATAATTCAGTCAAAAAAGCAGCTTTCATAAGGAACTAAAACCAGTTTGGTTTTCTGTTCATCCTGTTCCAGAGAACACTCAGAATCCACTTCAATGATAGTCTCAAAATAATAACCAGCATCAAGTCAAATATTCACAATAGTTTCCAATAAAGGTAATTGATCAGCAATAGATAGCATGCATCAGGCCTTCAACTTGCCCAGAAGCATTGTGATGGCTATTGTTATGAACTTTTAATTAACTATGCAAAGAAAATAATCTTAATGAAATAAATACAAGAAATTATTAGTTTCAGACACTGACATCTAAATCCTGGAATGAAAAAATTTCTTTCTCTTCTGAGCTAATATATTTATGCATCACACTGCATTGAAGAATATATTGCAATAGTACAAGGGGAACAGGATTACTTCTGAAACTGTACAGAAATAGAAACAGAGGTGGCACAAAGGACTGTCCTTTCTCTTATGACATAAAGCACTTTGGATTGCAACATTAATCTACATTCCTGCAGCCCGTGCACTACAGATATGGCCACGGGTACCCCATCTGCAGGAGAATGCATCTGTAATCCAATTTCAGCTGCTTGCTTGCCAGTCATTTGCTCCAGTGGGAAGCTTTCAGCACACAGGACTGGCCCTAAAATAAGTACTGCTGGGTTTGGGCATAGTACAGCTGTAACCAGAGATTACAAATTCCCAAGAAGGCTCATGTTGGCTCAAGCTAGCCTGAGCAGTGGGTACCCAGAGCCAAATGCAAATTTTGCAGTATTCTAATGGAAATCAAAGAAACAATATCCATGGCTTCAGGGGAAGAGCCACACAGAATACCTTCAGAATAAGCACACATGCCTTTGTTGTGAAAAAGCACATCTGAAAAGATCTGCCAACACCTCTCCCAGCACATTTCATGCTGGTGAGTGGGGAGGGACCCATTGCAACAATAGGAGGGAGCAACAACCGCAGAACCAGAAGTTTTTTTGATTCTGTTGAAGAATAACTTCATGTGCTATGAAGAAAGGGTGCCTCCTCCTCCTCCTCCTGAGAGCCAGCTCACAGCAGGGTCCCTAATGCCCCGAGGGCCATGGAGAAGCAGCAGCTTCCTCTGTTCTCCAGCAACACAACCCACAGCTCCATCCTTACCTTGCAACAGCCACACAAAGATGGAAACATTTCTCAAGGACACACTAGAACAAAACAATTGACAGTGACTGCAGCATCTGCTCAGCCTAGCCAACGTAAAAAATTTCAATCTCATTTTAATTTTTATATGTCTAAAGCTATTAGGTCTTAGATACTTGAACTTTAATTATTATGGAGGCAATTAGCTCCTATGACCAGAAGGCTTTGTCTGAACAATTGCAATGAGCACAATATTTTCTACAGCATAAAAAATAAATACCCTGACACATCTGTAGCTATCTAGGACCTTGCAACTGCCACTGTGCTTCACACTGGTGTCCTGGCTTTGTGCCAGATTGCAAAAGCTGGAAATTACTGGCATAAGCTATATGACATCATATATATGTACAATTGAAGATTAACTTCTAAGGTATTCTGTAAATTTATAATTTCAAAATTTAAATATTTCCTGCTGTAGAGAGATTAAATTGGTTTTGAAATTTAAATATTCTTTCAGAGAAAACTATTTTGGTACATTATCTCCTACAAAGACAGCTATAATCAAACAACAGCTCCAAGTACCCTGAAAAGTGGTATTTCTAAAACTGAGAAAATAACTTACATTTGTGTTTCAAGATACAGAAGTATTCTGTGGAGCTTTGTGCATCAAAAGAATTCCATTAGTATATAATGCTTTTTAGTACTTTCATTCAATGCATTACTACTTAATAGAAGTATGCATTTTAATTCTCATCATCTTTTTCAGTTTTCCCTTTGTGTATTTTATCCACAGTACAGTGTGCCCACACAGCTTTCCCTCAAGCTCTGCTGAGCTGATCTGACCTCTGCAAACAGGGCTGCTGGCAGAGAACAGCAACTGAACAGCAGGGGACAACAAAGCTGGTTTAGAAGGGGCTTGGGGATCTTTCTGGTTCAGAAATACTACAGAAGTACAAATGACCCTCAGTGAAGAGTGATTGAGCATTCACCTGCACACGGTGTCTGGCCTCCTCAGTACCTCAACAAGCTTCCCTTTGCTTTTACAAGCAAGTGTGGAAATTCAGGAATGGACAGTGCTTGTTCTTAACCAAGTCACAGAGAGCATTTTTAATTCCCATATATTGGCATTTTACACAGTGCTTTTTGAATGCCAGTCACTATCTCTTCCATAACCAAATGAAATATAAACTGTTTAGTGCTTTGTTTTACACTAAAAGGTTTGATTTAGATGACTTCTGCTGATAAATACCATTTTCTAACAAAATCAAAGGCCGATGACTTCCCATCCAAGCTTTTGTTGAATCAAAGGCAACTAATAATGTCAAAGCTCTGAAGCCAAAGGAAGTGCTAGATTCCAACCAAAGGGATTTCTGTTTAAGTTAAAAACATTTTTCCAGGCTCCATATTGTCACCCACCTTCTTCACTGGAACCCAGTGCCCTACAAGGGCAGAACTACAGCAGTAAGAAGAAATGCAATGTACACAGTTGTGAAAATGATGAAATACAAGCTCCAAGGGGAGGAGCAAAGCAAAGCATGCCAATGGATGCCGTGACTTTTTATACCCTTGCATTTTCAAGGGGATTTTATTGTTTAGGGGTTATTTTCTACAGTCAACTGACAAAGAAAATGGGCTCAGACAGACATCATCTGAGCAAAGTCTGGCTTACCCAGTGCAACCTTTCTGCTCTTATTTACTCATGCAAGACAAAGCAGAGGTTGGAATAGCTCTGTCCACAGACAAAGCCTTGCTCTGAGGAACTGAGGAGACCTCCTCAACACAAATTGGCAGCAATGGGGCAGGGGGACCTCTCTTCCCAGGTGCCCAGTCCAATGCAGGGTCCACAGCAATTGGAAGCCTTCCCACACAGCCCAACAAGTAGGGACCACAGTCCTCTAATCCTCCTGGGAGTGTGCACACACACAGAGCTATTTTCAGCATATTTTCACACATCTCCATGAAACTCAACTCACGCCTAATCTTCCTGACAACATGCCCAGCCTTGGGCTCCCTCCCTCTGGAAGCAAACCCAAGGGGAACCACAGGACGAAGGCTCTGCACCCAGGGTATCTCCAGCCCCTTGCTGGCCAGAAACATGCAGGGCAGCTCCCAGAAATACTCCCTGTCACCAGTGCTTTCCTCCCAAGGCAATGGTCTTATTCTTTTCATGGAGCTCTTTAAAACTATTTGAGACACACTTTTTCAGTCAAAATCCAAAAGGAAACGTAAATAGGCAAAATTGATTTCCTTTAATTACTATACATCTATTCAGAGCAAGGTTGCTCCACCATACACAGAAAACAGACACATTCTTCTATGAATGTAGTTAAAGCAGAAATATTGAGCTGACTGCAATATATGACAATTTTTAGATGGGATGCAAGAACTTCCTCAATAACAAGATGCCCTTTACTTGAACCATGGCTTGAAAAACGTCACCAGTGCAAATGCTAAGGAAAAAACAAATACCACCAACATATCTGACAGGACATAACTTCCACTGCTCTCTGTATACATTATTCTTACAATGCCGCTTTAGCAGTAAGCAAATAAAGTTATGCCAAAATACATCCAACACAGCAAAACTGAACACTGCAGAAGATACTATTTAAAGCAGGCTCAGTTAAAAGATTAATTCAATTGCTTTACCCAATTTATATTCTCCACCTAAGACTCCTGGACATCAGGAAATGAAGCATTGCGGTGCTTTAACAACCTTCTGCACTTGCATCTACCCTTCATGTTTCTATTAGGTCTTCTGCACTCATTTAAAGTATAAATTCCACTGACATAAATGGGTTTTCCATGCATGTAATTAAAAAAATCATATGCAAGAGAGACTCTTTCCTAAGCTGAGAGTGGCCAGTGTCAAACACCCTGCAGTGAGTGCTGCCTGAGGGCTGCTGCCATCCTGCACACCTGATCCCACCGTGCTCACAGCAGAGCCCACAGCAAAACTCAGCAGCTTCATAGGTGCAAGGCAGGACCTTGCCATATAGGCATGTTTTGAAACAGAAATGAGCACTTGCAACTCTCCATTTTCAATGTTAGAACAAGATTCAGCCAATAAAGTGATAATTCAAGGTTTCTGCAAGCAGTTTACTCTTCCACAGCTTCAGGATTCATATTTTTCTTTTTTTTTCCTTTATTTCTGTAACACTAAACAAAAAAAAACAAAAAAAAAAAAAAAAAGTAAAAAATATGCTTCATCTTTATATAGCATACTTGTTGGGTTATTAGTTTATTTGATTCACTTCACCTTTGGAAAACACATCATACAGACTCTGAATCTCTCACCAACCAGCATTATATCTATATCTAAATATAGTGAAGCTACTAAATTTTGCCCTATGCAAGAAGTCACATGTGTCCTTTTGGTTCATTTTATGAGGGGAGAAAGAAGCAGAAAAACAATCTCGCAGTTCACAATGCAAAAGTAATGCTTAAGGATTACAGTAGAAGGCCTTTAATAAAGCAAGAAGAAAAAAAACCCTCTGTGCTTCTGACTGAGATGAAAGATGATGGAAAACAGCAGGCTGGGGATTGATGGTACAATTAGCTTTTCTCACTCGTTTAATTTGTTTCTTTATTAAAGTTAATGGTCATCTTAATATTGCAGGCCTACAAAATGGTAATGAAGACCAGGCTAGTGGGACTTATATTTACAGCTGCGCTCAAAACAATCATCCTTGACCATTCTATAGATGCAAAGATAGCACTTTTATTAAGCTTTATAAGTATAAAGTGAGGTGGTTTCAAGAATATGTGCAGCTTCCAATCAGCCATGGTTCCAGTAGCTAAAAGAGCGCTAAACATTCGACAGGACTAGGCTTTTAAAATTATTTGTGGAAATTTAAGCAGAACACAAGATTTTTAACTACCCATTTATGTCATCTGGATTTTACCATTCCAGAGAGACTGTGGATGCATTTGCAGCCAATTTGAGTCAACAGGACATAAAACCAGTAAAGGGTACCTTGATCTCTGGGTACTGACACAAGGGACAGTGTTCTTGCTGCATTTTGCCTGTTTCAATAGGACAAACCAACCCAAAACAGTAACACAATTACAGGGCAGCAGAGAGAAGCCATTCACCCACACTTCAGTGACCCAGAGCTAAAACTCAGGCACTGAGGACCAATGAAGGGGAAGAGGAATGAGGCTGAAATTGCCACCACCAAAACCATGCTATATAGGCTATTTGAAACTGGGAGGATGGCTCATCAATTTAAACATTTTCTGGATGCTGAAGGGCCTCCAGGCCCAGCAGATGCTGAGCCCCTGAATGCTGAAGCAGTAACAGATTTGGCCACCGCAGGCTGAGCTGATGAGGATGGGACATCAGTGGAAGAGCTTGCATAGGCCAGAAATGCTTGGGAAAGAAAACAGCTTGGGAAAGTCTGGCCTACAGGGAAAAAAGTAACAACATTGTAAGTTTTAAAAATGTGATGACCAATAAAAGCAACAACTAAATTTGCTATAGAGGCATGTAGGGTTGAGTAGAAATGGGATATTTTGCAAGTATGTGGTAAGAGACAGTCCTGCTGCAAGGCCTTTGCAATCAAAATTAACAAGGCAGAAAACCAAAAATAGGCAGTAATATCTGAGAAGACATTATTCCTAAATGACTGCCTTACACAAGGAATTAGAATCAGACTAAGGAGGGCAATTTTAAGACAATGTTTCATGTTTTTTTAATATGTGTCCCAATGAGAAACATTGTAATTCTAAAGATCATCATTAAATCACAATCAATCTTTCTCTGTATTCATCTTATAACCCTATTATGAGCTTCCCCCTATGTCCTAGGGTGACTTTATGATGCTGAATTGTATCCCCATTTGTCCATTCAGCCCTCGCAGACCAAATTTCCAGTCTCTGCTGCACTGCTGTACATCCTGTTGCTCAAAGCACATGAGACAATTTAATGTGCATGGAGATTCATTAGTAGGGCCCACAGGTGATGGAATTGTCTCTAATGGTGAAAGCTACTTTTGAGAAAAGAAGAAAAATGGGAGAAAGACAGAAAGACAAAGGGAAGATGAAAACTGTTGGCAGCAGCCAGCAAAGGTGGGAGAAGAACAGGAACAAGGGCAACAGGCTGTGGCTTTGCTGAAGGGGCCAGAGCTGCTACTGGAGGGCAGGCACAGGTCAGGGCGTCTCAGGCACTGCCCAGCTGTTCCAGAAAGCCCCCAAATCCAGTTCATAGGTTGACAAAGATGTAGCAGCATCAGCTGTGCCCCAGAGTTACATCAGTCAAGCTTGGTGTCCAACTAACACTGATGCCACAGAAGCCCAGCTGTGGCTTTGGCCCCACTGTCACCACCAGCCTGCAGCCAGCTTAGTACAAGAAACATTTCCTTTTTGCTTTGGGAGTGAAGCCATTAAGCTATTCTGAAAGACCAAGCTCTATTTATTAATGTTACTTCTTGTCTACTTTTAAATCTCTATCAGTACGTGCAAGACTTGATTTTAAAACACTATTACCCCACAAATGCCATTTCTAGAAATTGTTGAACAAGACTTTCACCCATCTTAAATTAAGATACACCAACACAGTGACTTCCACATCATACCTTCCATCCACAAAGACTGAATTAATAAGCTCCCCAAATCAATCCATTCAGACAGGCAAGCAATGAGTATCATTCCTGTAAGTACCATATCACTAAAATATATTTTCCTATTTCATTAAAGCATACTCTTAAGAATACAACTGTTTGCACTGTTAATGCTCCTCTCAGCCTCTGAGGCTGCTGAGAAAAACTTGTCCACTGGTGGGAACTGGAAGAATAAGATTGCCTGACCCAGTGCTGATTATTCAGCACTGGCTTCACTTTGAAGAGTCTTCCAATAAAAAGGAAAAAAAAATTAAACCTACTACACCACTTTAAAAATTGCAGACAGCATTTTTAACCTTTGTCCTTTTGCATTACTGCACCAGTGCCTGGAAAAGCTACAGCAGGAGAGAGAAAGTCATTTAGGCAGCTCCCTTTGTGCCACCACCATGGCTCAAAGGGACAGAAATCAAGAAACATTAGAATCAATATAAGCTGATTAGGACATTAAGAAAGAACAAACCACGCAGAACTTAAACAAAATCTGTTAAAAGGCATGGAGAAAGCAGGCATTTCTGAGTAGAGAGTAACTTATTTTCTGGAGATATTCCAGATTTTGCATTTCCATCTGGTGGTACTCAGTGATGGGATAAATGACAAGCAGGTTTCCAGCTGAAACACAGGAGTGCCCATTTGACACAAAATACCTACAAGCAGGACAGGCACAGTTTAATTTAAATCCTTAGGATCTGAAGAAGAATGGATGCTTTTTTCTATACACACATCTAAATCACACTCATACCCAAATGGAAAACATGCTCTACTAAAATAAAATCAAATCAGAACCTGGGACTGAAAGTGCGGTCCCGTTACTAACAAAATATTTGTTCTCACTCTTTTTTGTCATTCTTCAGGAAAGGGTGGTTTAGCTTAAGCTGAGACTTGCCATTTACAGGTATACAACAAGCCAGTTGGGTTTTTCCACTCTTTGGAGCAGCTGCTGACCTTAGCCCTTGGTGACCCAGCATTCATAAATGCCACACCCATTGCAGGGAAGAGGCAGGGTGCACACAGGTCCTCAGTTGTGTCCCCCAGAGAAATGGCAGCTCTCTGAGCACTGCATCCCAGTGCCCTACCCGAGCATCCTCAGCTGAAGGAGGACAAGAGGCTGCAGCTCCCTGGGCCAGAGACCTGCCTCCAGTGACTGTACAGCATGGCTCAAATGATACCCCAGGAGAAAGCACAGAGGCTGAGTACTTCATTGTACCCAGAAATGCTGCTCTGGTTTAGACTGTCTGCTGCCTGCAGCTGCACCACTCTGATCCCAGGGCTGTCACTCCCCACTTGCAAACAGGGCTGATGAGCAAAGGAGGAAAAGCAGGTGCCCTCTGGGAGCTACAGCCTCCAAATCAACCACCTGACTGAGCAACCAGCACCACAAGCTCCCAAATGTGTGCACCTAAAGCCCTGTGCTGCAAATCAGTGCTAACACTATCCATTTCTCCTTCTTGGGGCAACCATGTCCACGAGTCTAAAAGGGTGGGAAGGACAACAAGCACATCAGACCCAAACAGTCAGGTGTAGACATGCAGTTACAGAATGAATGAGTCTTAAGCCTTCTGTTATAAGTAAAAAATTATATTTGAGAAACCATGATGGCAACAAAGTTGCATCAGATGTGGAACCGGACAAGAAAGAAAAGCTCTCTGAATTTGTTCAATGTTTTAACTTTCCAGATTTGATGGGGGCTCCCCTAGATTACTTCAAACTAGACATTTCCCTGCTATTCTTAAAATCACCCCACTGAATTACTAAATGAAATTAGATCTCAGCAAAAAAGGTTTTTTTCTTCAAGGTTCAGCAGCTAACTGCAAATGAAAGCAAAAAGAAAAGACTGCCTTGTGATGAAAGGACAAGTAAAAGAGAAATCACATCAGAAAACCAATGCCCAGACCTCTAAACAACAAAGCAATTGCATGTGTCAAGTTCCCATAACAAGATGGTGCCAGCTGAGGCTTATGTTAAAACTGTGCAATACAATTAGATGTCTGGAGCCTCTGTCAGACAAATGATGCTATCTCATTAATGGGATTACATAGAAAATTGGAGGAATTTCAGTTAAGAGGAATAAAATGATTGAGGATCAAAAAAGCGTGACTCATGAAACCAAGTATAAACTGGCTGCTGTGCTCTTGCCTGAAAAGCCCAAGTCTCAGAACAAGACAGGCATGGTGGTACCAGCAATGCCACAGCATCTCCTGCCTTACACCCAGAATAACAGGAATTGATCAGACCTGCAAGAGCAAAAAATCATATTATAAAATTCTAGCTTTTTTATGGCAATGTTATACTGTTGTATCAGTCAACAAAAAAACTAATAATCGGAGGGGAAAGAGGACAGGGAAGTTAATTACCTACTAACAGTTGGCAGGAAGAACATATTTAGTCAGGAAAAAAAGGGAGAAAAGAAAGAGATTGTGACTACAAAGACTGGGTGAAATTGAAGCCTTTCAGTTATTAACAGGAGAGGATTTCTTTACCACAGGAACAACATACACATGGCAGGTACTGAAAATCACAACAGCTGAATCACCTGAAGAAAGCATGGCCACTACCACAAAACCACCATCATAAAACTCCAACACTGACAGGAGGTAAACTAGCTATAGGGGAAGGGGAGAAGGAGAAACAATGCAAGAAGGAAAATGGGAGTGTTGTGGTAGATGTTCCCTAGTCAGCACTACTATGCTATAATGCAGGAAAAATAAATGAATGAATAAAAGAGATCTAAATATAGACTGAGATTCTCTTCACTGAGGGGTTCAACATCTCTCTGCAATTCTTTTCCAATTGAAGCTGAATAAAAACCTTCATTTAAATTCTATACACATTCACAAAGATAAACTGATTTCAGAAAGCATTATTATGCCTGACCTCTCTCACTGGGGGTGAAAGCCAGACACTTTGTGAACCATTTTGATGATACTAAGATTCCCTAAAAATTTATTAGATGTCTACATAAAGGACAAAAGCACCACCACGGAAGAGCAGATGCTGTGAGATACCACACAAAGCATATTAGGGTTGCTTCCCCTGCATTCCTCTGCATCAGCACAGGACACCTCTCTTCAACACCCAGCAGCAGAGTCCTGTTCCTGGCTATTGTGACAGGCAAAGAGTCAAACACTTGGGAAGTGACACTTCTCAAGAAGAAACTTTGCTGAGGAAGTGCCAGGCCTGGGGTGCCCACATACAGTATGCCAAGAGAAGCAGGGGAAAGCAATTTCTTCCAACCCCACCTCACTCACATCTGATCCCCCAGCAAGGAAGAGTGTGTGTGCACATGTTTGTGTACACACAGTGGCAGGGAACATTTAATTGCACTTTGGATCTTATCCAGCACACATAGCATCCAGCAACAGCTCTCCTGGAGTTAACACTTTACAGAGCAGGGAAGTCTGAAGCCCAGTTCTCCCCATTTTCACTAAGACCCTCGAGGGCAGGTGGATACTCCCTACAAATGGCAGCCAGGCTGGGTGAAGGGGAACTGGTTGCCAAGCCCCAAGTGGCAGCACAGGCCAGACTGGTGCCCAGCTCAGTCTGCTAGGCTGCCCATGGCTCTGCAAGGCCAGGCGAGCTCTGTGATCAAGGAAAATTACTCCAAGAAAAGATGCAAACAGTGCAGATTTGTTTCCTATTTTTATATGGTTTCTTACCACAGGAGAACACACTTGAGGCTCTTAAGCCATTAAACTTTTTAAAAGAGGAATAGCCTTTGCAGAATCTCCATTTTGATGTAACAGGGCAGATTGATCTTGTTGCTTAACGAAATCAAGAAGTAACTCTCCTGCCCTCCTTTTCCCTTTTTTTTAATCTTAAAACCCCCAAACAAAGAAAAAAAACCCAACCAAACTAACCTCGAGTTTTAAGCTTCAGCACTAGCCCTTACAGAAATAATGTCAGTGTTTACAACCAGCAGTTCATCACAGGCTATTAGAAATCCTCCACAATTTGCATTGTGACATGTAACCCAAACCTTTTCCTCCTGAAACCCAAAACTTCTGGTCAGAAATGCTCAATGACTTTTTTGATTCAGAAACATTATAGTAATAGTAGCAGTTAATGAAATTTCCAGAACGGCGTTGGTTACTGTGGGCTCTTTAGAGTTCTCACAATCACACGGGACACCTCCACAGTGGCCTCACTCCCTCAGTTTATACTTCTGAGTACCTTGCATCCAGTGTGAGTCCGGGTCTTCATGAGGGGAGTTGTGGTGCACAGCTCAATGGCTTCTGGTTCATGGAAGATCACTGTCGGGAGAGGCTCTTTACGAAGAGTTAGGACATTCAACTTAGTCTTTAACATGGTCTGAAAGTGCTAAACAGAAAAAGAAAAGAAATTACCTCCAGTTCTAGTGCATAAAAATGAGTTAATAATTGGATGTGTCTGCATGTTTCACTTGCTGTTCAATGCCTCGCAAGCTTTCCTGGGGAGAGTCAACTAGTTCTATGACTTAAGAGCATTCATTACAATCAGCAATGTGGAGACTATTTTTAATTAAAAAAGACATACACACAGAAAGTGAAAGAATTCATTATAGTTCACATTTGTTCCACAAAGGGTCTAAATTCAACCTCTGATCATTTGCAAGTACATAATAAGGCTGGTCATGGACCCAGTTCCTCTATTAATGTCCACAGGGAGGAAGAACAGGGGATCAAAGACCATTAAAAGAACTTTTTCTCCTTCCTCTGTACTTAAATCTCATCCCACTGACCTTTGTAGATGTTACCATTCCCACTGAGTTGAATCCCTCATTGGTTTGCCTTTGTGAATTTTATATTCTCTTCCTTTGTAAGCAATAATTCCTGTAGCCTCCAATGTAAATGTCACTCTTGGTACCAATGAATAGATGTCACTCAAAATTTGTCACTTTCTAAAACAGACTCCCCAGGCTTAGGTGAAGACCTATCCAAGTGGGCAGTAAAATCATCAAATTAAAAGTTTCTCAGCAATTGCTTAGAGTGAGTAAATTCAATCCTTGAAGGACTTCCAAATCAATTTTGTGGAATCAGGGGAGTCAAGAAATTGGTTTTTTTTAACATTTAGATGTTTCTTTAAAGTGATTTTAATTTCAAAAACTAAACATTTTCACATGCTACTATTTAGCTAAGGGAGAAAAATTGCAGATATGTAGTAGTAACATGCCACAGCACTGTCTAGTGAAATATGACTTTATCAAAACTTCATAAGTTGACTTCATCAAGCAGCAGTTATTAGATGTATGTGCAATGACTCCAGATTACTTTCATCAAAACTAAACCATTTGTTCTGACTTTTGACAGGAGATTCTTAACTTGCTTTGCAGCCACCCCTTTTCTCAGTCTCCACTTTACCTCTGCAAGGCAGACAAGTATTACAGGGTTTGGATTGTAGAAAAACAGATGGTGAGTGATTTCCCAGAACCATGCAAGAAGTCTCCATCAGAGCTAGAAATCAACACAGGTCCTTGTTGTTCAGCCCTGTACTTTAAATGAAGAGACTGTCTATTCAATATTTTATTTATACACAGGGGATGAATCAACTATTTAGATACTATGCTGGTTTTCTATGGATTTTTGTGGATATGAATATTCCTTTGAAAATAAACTTGCTCGCAGATCATAAATACTTTTTCATGTGCCAACTGAAAGCCTGTTGATACACTTTTGTAACAGTTCAGTCCTTAGATTGTCAGTGTTTAGGTCTAATAATTGTTATGCTACTGGAAGTACAGCACTTCAAACACTCTTAGAAAATATGTTCAAAGCATATACACTAACAGTCTGTGAAAGCAGTACTTGCTTACCTATTTCACACATGAAGTTACAGCCTGTTAACAGCAACACTTTAGGACCTCTGTGGTGTTTGTGCAAGCACTCAAATTTTCATCCCAGTGAAGCGCTCTACTCATACTATTTTTCATCTGCCCATATTACACGTTATCCCATTCACTTCCCCAAACACAGCTCCAGCAAAAAAAGTACTATTAAATGTATGATCATTTAAGATGATTGTGCATTAAAGAATATTCTCTGACATATTTCTGAAGATAACAGACCTCTTTGACAGCCAGGATTGCTAAACTGACTGAGAAAACATACTTCATTTTACCTTTAGGTTGCAATTAACAGCCTTTTGTTTGGAGTTTCCTAGGCTTCTCCAGTGGAGCTGTTAGCAAAGGCTGAAGAGCAAGTAAAAAGCCATGGGGAGTACAAAGCAAGTGGAAGGTTTGAGATGCTGTGTTTAAAGGAGCATCTTTGATTACCAGCTGCAGTGCTGGGCTTGCTGGTCCCACTGACTAACTGCTGTCTACTACAGCTTGACTTGCTTCTACCTATAGGCTCTAGGTCTGCTAACCTGCTGCTGAGGTTGTATTTCTAGAAGAGAAAAAATCGCAGAAGGCAAAGGCTGCTGGAGCTCAGGCCCAGCCATGCACAGGTCACAGCGATTTCCCCTGCAAACAATCCCTTTTCAAGCCTGGGGAAATGCTACCTCCAGGGCTTTCTGCTGCTGTCTTGTGCATGCAGTGGATGAGAGAGTAAGGAAGATATGGAAAAAATGGAAAGATGGAAAAAGATGGAAAATTAAGGTTAAGTTGTACTATTTTCCAAGTGAGCCAATTTTGGATCAACAGAGATAATGGCTGTGAAATAATTGGGTTGAAGAACCTGTCCTAGCATTTAACTTTTCCCTCCCTTGAATCCTGAAAGAGCTCTATTTCCATAAATGATCTGTTTACAGGGGTTCTCCAGTAAAGAATGGTGCTTCCATTAGACAACAGATATAAAAAACTCCATTTAGCCCTTCTGAGCAGCAAGCTTGGACCTGCAAAATGGTTGTTCTACTCTGCTGACATCTCTATAAACTTCACTGGGACTACTGACAGAAAGGGCACAATTTGACCAAAATGAAGAAAACTACAGCAATGATCTTTTTTTTCATGTCATAACAACTACATATACAATCTTAAACAAGGAAAAGCCTACTCTGTGCCTTATAAAGGCAATTCAATACTTGCATGAGGAGCAAGTTGGAGCGGTTGGGTGCCAAAAACACAAGAGCACAATTGGCAGCAAACAGCTGATCAGCTGCCAGGGAAGTGCAGAAAGGACTGGGGGCGGATGCAGAAATAGCCTTTGCTTTGGCCCACAGGGCTAATGCAGACCACTCTGTGTGTGCTCCCTGCACCCGTCATGCGATGGCTGCCATAAGGAAATCAAGTCTCTGCCAGCAGACATCACGCAGGGAGCCCCCAAATAAGCACATTATTTAAACACGTGCCTAACTTTCACTATGTGAGCAGTCGCAGTAAAGCACACGTGGGTAGTCAATGGGATTATTCACGTGCTTTAAGCCAAGAACAGGATAAAGTGCTTTCCTGAACCCATTTCTTGGATTTCCACTCCAAACTGGCATCTCCTGCAGAAACTGTTGGCAAAAGCTGATCTATAACAGTAGCCAATGTATTTTTTGAGAAGAGTCATTCTCTCTCTACTGCTGTGAACTCGAAATATCTCTTTAAAGTGCTTTAAATTCACAAAGTTCTTGAAAAGCATGGCTTTGGCAATCCAGTGAACAATGTTTCAGGGAACATTATACCATTCACGTTTCATGTGCCAGAACCACTAGGTTCATTTGGTGGCTCTTCTACAGAAATTCATCATCATAAGATATTCTTAGCTAGCATGATTATACCAACAGCTCAAAACTACACATTGCTCATTCTTTATCCATTTAGATGGTGCTACTGATATGACTTTATATTTGAAAGAAATACAAGGGGTAATATAACAAATGAAAATATCTTCAATGACAAAGAAAGCATCAGACCTGTAATTAGCATTGTATTTTACTAGTTGCTGAACATTATATTATTCAGAGCAAAATTTAAGTAATGCTGACAATAACACTGGACAATTATCTTAATTCAAAACCATAGTTTTTTCAAGGATTCAAGTTCCATCAGATTATTTTGCTTAGTTTACTCATCTTAATGGTATCCTTTCTCCCTGCAGAAGAAAACCAAACGGTGCATAACTGGTAGCCCAAACTCATAGCTGGCTAAGGCTTATTACAGAGATACTGCCTCTTGCCTCCTTGGTGACCCTCAAAGTGCTCCCTATTTCAATGAAAACCCTGCCATCACTAGTACACTTAGCTACCAGTTAATTGAATGTAAGAATCAAGAACTTCTGTCTTGTTTAACGTATATTTTGTTATCAGCTCAATAGTCACACATTAGCTCGAGACTAACTAGTTCAGAACATTCAACATGCTGCATATTTAGTTAGGCACAATTTCTGTTGTAGTTAAAACAAAAATTAACAGCATTTGGTTTAGTTTGTCAGCAAAAATGCAGTCACTACCAGAACTCAGGCCAAATATGTTGGAGAAAATAACTATGATTCCATGCAAGGAAACATGACTTGGAAGAGAAAATTATGCACTGAAATTTGTAATAATAATGCTCTTTATCTTCAGATTTTGACAAAACAGTCACTGCTGCTCACAACACTGAGTATTCAGCAGCCAAGCCTAGCGGATCTTTTAATTTTCCTAATGGAAATAAAGGAAATTTATTTCCAAATTCAAAATCTAAGAAAGGGTTATATATTGGATAGGAGTATAAAAATAAATGTCAAGAAAGAGGGGAATGTAACTCATTGTAATCTGTGATCCAGCAACAGGAGTTAAGCAAAATAAATACATTTTACAGGTTGACTGGGTTGCAACAGGGTGATTGAAAGAAAAGTCTTCAGCACCTTAGCCCTCATCCCCCCTCATCCCCCATTCTCTCTTAACATCAGCATTACAATCAACACATGACTGCATAAACTGGCATCACATTGCCAGATGACCTGTACTCAGCCAATTTTGCCAAAGATGCACATTGACTCCAAACCTAAAAATGACAGGATGTTTACTTATGAAAAAGAGCTATTCTAGAAGTTCAGACTCTGAAAGAGGGATCTGCCAGAGCAAGAAGCAGTCCTCTAGGTAATTCTTCCTTCTACAGCACCTACAAAGGAACTCTCAGATGAAGTCCATGTTAGTGCATCAGCAAAAGATGAAGGGAAATTCAAAAATAATATCTATAATTTACTACTTCAGCACAAGTATCTCTCTACCTCTGAAACCCATTTAGTCTCAAATGAGCCCAGAACTTTTCAATAGCATCCTACAGCAAGAAAAAGCAGCCTAGGAGAAGAAAGACACAACCAAGTGAATTGAACTGCAAGAGAATTTTTAAAAGTACAAAGGTTCCTTTTTGCCTGTTCCTTTTCCACTGTTCCCAGTGGAATCTGACTACCAGCATGTCCAGTCTATAGGTACAAGAGGAGATGACAGCACAACAGACCTTTAGCACTATGGTTCTCCCATGAGTTACACAAGCACACCTGTGAGCTGAGGACCACCCAACCCCAAGCCTCCAGCTTTTCAGCAAGGAAAGAAGAATTCTGATCTATATGAAAACTGATCCATTTCAAGGCTTTGTTGTGTTTAAATCCAGTATGTCCAGTACAGATAAATGTAATCTCTGATCCATTTCTTGTTAAACAAATACTGCTAATACAATATAAATGCTTTCCCTCCCCCATATTAAACTATATCATGCTTTATTTATTTATTCTTTACAGCAGTTCATATAAACATTGTACTGAACACTGCAATAAAACTCACTACAGAAGGGATGGAAGCAATTTATCACGATAAAGTCAAAAATCATCCCATCAGCAGCCTGGTCTGTAACACAAAACTGGCATGCACAAACCCAAGACCATTACAACTATACTCAAGTTGATCCATCCCAAGCAGCCTTCTCAAAACCAATCCACCTCCAGAAATCTGGTTATTAAAAGCTTATCTCATCTAGCATCTCAAGATCTATATTTTTCCAGTTTATCAAAACAAATCCATTCAATCTCTTTCAGGTAACAGACGCTATTTGTGTGAAAAGTCATATAATTATGTCTGAATTTTCACTTTTCAATCACAAAGAAGTGGCAACATGCAGAAGTGGTAAGACAGGCTTGCCTACAGGCACCCTGTGATACATTTTGTAAGCAGAGGAGCTTGGCCAGGCCCATGGCACAACTTGTCATGACTCAGTGGGCTGAGGGCATGGCACCCACAAGAATCTTGGGACAAAGCATCTGGGAAATGTTCCACAAAACAAAAACAAAAACCAACCAAAAAAACAACCAAACTTTTTCCCCCTCTCCACACGTCCAATGACCATGCATGGCTGCACATGAGACTCAACCGGTGCCTGCCACCACTTCCCCCCTCACGTCCCCATGCTCCTTCCACCCTACCCAGCAGACAGCATAGGAGAGAGATGGGGTGGCAGAGAGTTTGGGCACAGGAAGGAGTAATCTGCATTTGACAGGATAAACTCTAATCCTAATTAAAGAACAGCAAGAGGAAGATGGCATCGAAGCAAGCAGGGCATGAGATTTGGGAAAGGAGAGGCAGCACTACAAACAACGCTGCCAGGCAGGGCCCCTCCTGACTTCTCCTGCCATTACTGAGAGTAATAAGGGAGTCAAGGATAAAGCTCTGATGGAAAAACCTGTAGTGTACAGAAACAATAGATAATGAAAGGGACACAAGACTGCAGACAGAAAAGCATGACAAAGTACATAGGACACCAAAATCAGCTGAGTGTCAAAAAGCCTTCCAGCGAAGATGCTACTGGATCTTTGCATGCAAGTACTGAGAATTATTCCATCTCACTCTGACATCAATTTCTTGGGAGTCTTCCTTTTCCTGTGGTGGCAAGATATATCTCTTAAAAACACATAATTATCAAGATTTCATAAATAGAACTAGCACTCCCTGTCAATACCTGTGATCACACAGCTGCCAGTGTGACAGTGCTCACATTGCCTTGTTTTCTTAAAAGTTTAAAGAATTTCTGTTTCCTCACAATTTAGTTCATGTGAAACGTTTTGTTCTCAGACCCTGTGTACTTCAAGTTTGCTCTGGCTGAATGCCCCCGTTCTGTTGCCAAGCTTATGCGATTCCAATCAGCAGGATTGCTGCCCAAACAAAACAGTCCCAGATACAAACACCCTCCAAACTACAGAGAACTTCAGAGCCAGATGAGAATTTCATGACTGATCCTCTAACATCTCTCCATCATCAGTCAAACTAAACCCCAATCTAAACAAATCTAAGACAGGATATTCAGAGACCAAGTTCCCAGTTCAGTCACAACTGCTCAGAACACAGAGCCTCACTACAGAGATCCACATCACAGTAGGAAGGAGGGAGTCAATATTTCAGGACACTCAAAATCATGAAAATAAAATATCATGAAAAATCATGAAAATAAAACCTCCCTAAGACATGAGTCACAGTACCACAGTAAAATGTTCTTTCATCAGTCTCTATGTTATACTGCTTAAATTCCCAGGTCAAAGGCATTTTGGGTAGAAGACAAACATCTAAATATACCTGTTTAGATATGGGTTTTTACAGTATTTTACCTACTGATGAATGTTAAATATATTTAGAAGCAAGCTGTAGGTTCCAATGCCTGGTGTTCATGGCATATATATTTTATAACAGAACTTTTTTTTTAGCATCAATAGAAATAAAGCGTAAAAAGACCTTGACCAATATATCAACAGAGCTGTTCTCATAAGTAACTACTACCAAAATTTTGGCCCCAGAAATTACTGTTAACTCTCAAAATCTAATAACTTTGTCACAGCTGAACTAGTTCTAGTTTAAACTAGATTACAGTTTCAAAGACACCAGAATTTCTCAGTGGAAGCAGAAGAATTTATCAGCTCCAGCATTTTTCAGGACAAATGGCAGTCAAAATACAAGTCCAAGACAAGGTAATGGTTTAAAGAAAAAAAAAAAAAAGAAAAAAGTAGAAATAAATTAAGAAATAGGAGCTGACAAGAAAAGAAAGAACAAAATAGAACACGCAGCAGCATAGATATGTCAAGATCATTCACTTTGATTTTGAGCTGACCCCTAAGCTGCTTTCCAACATATTTTTCTCCTAACATGAGTTTCCAGTACATGTATTATTTGGTATAGTTGGCCCAATATTAAAACAATGGAATCCTGCAGCATGAAGGCAGCTGTTGCTTTTTCAATTTGTTCTTGGAGGCTTTCCAATAATGTCTGTGTCAGAGGATGCTTTAAAAAGTTTTTCTCTTCACTCTGTGCCTGGCACAAGAAGCCCATCTCAGACAATACCTGCCAGACAGCCACTGCATTCTGCAATGCAGCCCTTTCAAAACCAATGTTTCACTCTGCTATTCCTTCATTTTTTTTGCAATAAAGCAATAACTTGGTAAGCAGTTATGTAGTTCAGTGACACCTCTCTTGCATTGCTAAGACTTTGTTTCTGAGACAGGGATACTGACTGGGTGACAAAGGCACGTGCTACAAAAATGGAATCTGCCCTGATTATATGCTACAAGCAACACTGTTTAATACTGTGGACAAACAACGTGCACAAATTCTTGACAAAAAAGGTTACCTATTGCTAAATGTAAATCAAATTAATTTCTGGTCTAATGAATTATTGTATTGACAGGTGCAAAATAACAAGCATCCATTCCTTCCTCTAAAGTTTTTTTATCACTGAGTCCTTTGATGCTAATGTACAGCACTGCCTTTTCTGGGTCACAACCACCCCAAGATTTAAATCTGGCACTCCTGAGCGTCTCTGAGAAGGGGTCCTCCTATTTCCCATGGACACAAGCCACTTCCAAGGGAATGGACGTGCATCTTTAGCAAGTCAGCCTTTTTGGGGAGCCTTCATCAGAGCGTACCTCCTCAGCCCTTGCAAAGGATGAAGAAGCCTGGTGGCTTTAGCCTTCCCTCCAGCCACACATCCTCATGAGCACCATCAGTACCTGCCCCAGAGCATCCCCAGGGGGCTGTGTCTGGCCAGCACAACTGTCCCATCTCAAGGAACCTCCCCAGCCCTGACTATACTCACAGGCATTTCATCTGCAACACTACTCCTTTCCCACCTCCAACACCAAATTATTCATCGTGGGGGAACTCTGCCAGGATTATAGCTATACAAACCTTTGAGCAGACAATGCAAAATATAGAGGAAAATCGGGTCTCACTGCAGTGCAGATACATAGCCACCACCACAGGGCAACTTCACACAGTGGGTCTTTCTACTTCTTTAAGCCATGAATAAAAGTAGTACACTAGAGATTCTACTACATCAGAAATAAGAGATTCTACAGAAAGTGATCAAAAATACCTTTCTAAAAAGTGTCTCATTAATTCAACAAAACTTTGGAGTTGGATAATTGACAGGATTTGCACCAAGAAACCTTTACAAAAAAAAAAAAAAAAAATCAGACCAACTCATTTACATTCCTGTTTCTCCTGCAACTAACTTACTTGTTAAGCTGAGCCAAAACAGCCACATGCTAAATTACTCTGCTTTGTACAGTTCAGAATAAGTCAAGTAAAATGGCTGAGGATGGTGCTCCCCTTTGTTAAGGCCAAAAGAGCCCATGGGTACGACAGCCTTCCAGTATCCACATCCTCCAGATAGAAAGGTTAAATCTGCATTGTGTTTTCAAGGTTTTTCCAAAAGTAATAATCTCTTCTGATACTTCCATTTTTCTGGTTTTCAAAGAACAACTTATTAGCACTTGACAAGACGAATATTAAGCTTCTGACTTCTTGCAATTTAGTCATTCAAACTCAGAGATACTCAGAAACTCCAGCTTCTCCATAAAATCTCAGTTTCTTCCTCTTTACTTGTCAGCAAAGTTCAGATAATTTTGCAGAAGCTTAACTAATCCCTCAGCTGAGTATTAAGTTTCAAAATGCTAGTGGTTATACATATATATACATATCTACAGTTCTAAGAACAAAGAAGGAGGGGAAAAACCACGGAAAAAAAGCAAATCCCTCCAGAAAAGAAATAAAATATGCACCATGAGATTCAACCAGATGCCCTTATCCCCTCAAGGCATGGTTAATATACTATCTGCCAGTACATATGGGACCAATTAAAAAGAGCTAACTCCTCACACAGGCACTGCAGCGTCACTCTGGAGGAACCCACAATCCATTAAACAAACTCATTCCAAGTAATTCCATTCTGGAAACACGTGGTCATTCATAACCAAATCCCAGTCTTTAGGAATCTCATATGCCATGAAAAAAAAACAACCCTGCTTCTACAGAAATCTCTGGCAAAACAATCTGAAATTCAACAGGAACAGAACTACGCTCATCTTTACTGCTTTACATGTGCTACTAGCTGCACCTACATGAAGAATTACTACCACATCTTAGAGAAGTAATTGTCTCAGTCTTATACTTCAACATTGCCAATGAAATTAAGTGCACTGAATGATGGAAGTAATGAATTGTTTAACTAAAGGAAACAGAAAAGTTTTAAATTATCCAAATGTTCCCTTCCAGCAAGACCAGCAGAATTGGAAGACTTCAGGCATGTACAAGGATCATCATTCAACCTCTTTACATTGTGAAAGCTACTTCCTCTGTTTCCAGTAATTATACTCTCACTTTTGTCCAATCTGCTCCAAACTTTGTTCAACACAGCAATGACTTAAAAGTTCCTACACACAAAAAACCTACAGAATAAAGAATGACACTCAGCAACAAAGAGGAACATCCTCATTCTCAGTACAGTCTCAACTTTCCTCCCCCCATCCATTGATTGCTTACCACCACAAACTCAATCCATTCTCAGCCACTTTAAAACCTAAATAGTTTTGCATTGAAAAAAAACTGTGTTTTCAAGTTTGGGTTCAACTTTGAGAAATGAAGCTGCAAAAGAAACATGAATGTAGATGAGAGGATTGTTTTCAGGGGGAGCAGAGGGGTTATTATTATCAAGTGTTTGTTCTGTCAATTATTGCAAGCAGTGTTTTAACATGTTTTAAGCTTAGAACAAATGAAGTAATATACAACACCAAGATCCAAGGAAAGAGACCCGGGATGCTAAAACCCTGAGCTTCTCTAGATAGAGATATAAAATATATTCCTATAATACAAGATGGAAATGTTTTGAATACCCACTACATTTACAGCCCCCTGTCTGCCTGTGTCAGGCAGCTAGTTAAACAGATGTGAAAGAACCAACAAAATTAAAATAAATTAAGTGCCTGCCCAGCATTTAACAACTGCCTTCCTCCTCTGCCCCATTCAATTTAACTTTGAAGCATTAGTGATGCAGTTATTCCAACAACCCTCAAAGGGCACAGAGTTGTAGCTCTGCAGATGTTGACAACGTGGCTCTTATCAAACTTGATGCAGCTGAAATCTAAATTATTTACCCTGAAAGAGAAGGGAATAAAAGAATTTAGGGGCCTCTGATAAAATATTAAAGTACTGAATCCTGTGAATATCTATTAGTCATTCCTCTGAGGAAAAAAGTATCAAGACATATTTATTTTAATAAAGAAAAGTCATATATTTGGCTGAAAGAAAATACTCAACTCTGATGCTAAATGTTTGAGCAGCTTTACAAATTCAGTCCTCTATAATTATACCGAGACTGCTAAAAATTCCACTTTCATAACCACCACCACCACAAATAAATAAGTGTCAAAATAAATCCAGTAGATTATCATGCAAAAATGATACAGCTTAATCTTGAGATAATGCTTTTTATAGCAAGTCTTTCTGCCCAGATTTGCAGCTCTTGTTATTTGCATTCTGACCACTAAGCACAAGGGTCATCAATCTTATAATTCATTTTTTTCATTAAATTCTTCATGCTGCAGCCCTGCTGATGGCTTTTCATCTCTGCTTATCTAAGGTATGTGCATATAGAATGGCCATACAGTTCTTTGAAAGATCTCCAAGACATACTCACTGATGTCAAGAACAGTAATTTAGCCAAAGAAAAAAAAAAACATTTAGAGGCAAACTGTAAATACGAGGCAGATGGATGAAAGTACAGAGGGATTCACTATGAATCTCCAGTGACACTTCTCTATTGGTCAGCCCCAATTTTGCAATGAAAAATTCACAGAAGACTTTTCAAGGGAATCTCTGAAATTTCCTTCTTCTACAAATACTTTTAGGAAAAGTAACTCTAGCTCCAAGTTTAATGCAGTTTCTTATGTTTGGAAAGCAAAGGTCATTTTGAAAGCAATTGAAGTGAATACCAGTCCATGGCTGGGAGGATAAAGACCAACCAGTCTGATGGAACACCATGTGCAGAAGGGAAGCACTGTGTAGAGCATTTATCAGCAGAGCTACCCAGCAGCCAGGGCACAATGTGACAGCTCCACAAGACTTGTGCCTCACCACCACACACTTCCCTCAGAGCTTCATTACAGCTGCTGAGATCCCAAACACTGCCCACTGCAAAGCTGCTCTGCCTACACCCTAATCAAGAATGTTCAGCACAAAACATTCCACGTGGGCACAAAATAAGGCTTTGCTTCTAGGTCTCCATTTGGGAAGTCAAAAGGTAGTCAGAGCTGAACACTCAAAATGAACATTTCTCTTGCTGAGGGGTAATTCTGAGCTCGATGACAGATGGCTGTTTTCCTGCCTTCCAAGCATTACCATTATTTAGAGGAAAGTCTGTAAAAATGTTTGTACTGTTGGTAAGTTACTTGGGAGACCACCACAAGTAAAATATTTTCATTTTTAAAGAAAGTATGTCATTTCAGTCCAGAAGCAAAGCTTGAAACAGATAACCTCAAAAGTGGAAAGTCTTGGGCAAGTTGTTAACTGGAGTCACAGATTTTTCAGAGGGGACTTTAACTCCACATCAATTAATCACCACTAGTTCCCCTCCTACAGACCAACCTTTAATCCAACTGCACTATTTTTAGTGTCAGATGGTTTGAGGAACAGAAGGTATCCTTGTTTGATTTTTTTCAATTTTGGATCACAGGTTGTCTGACTGGAACAGATTTTCAGATGACATTAGAAAAGCCTCTGAAATAACATCAGTCAAGTTTTGCATGCACAGCTATTTGCACAAGCCAATTCTACAGTTTTACAAGACAATCGGCTACATAAACATCAGGCTGCTCCATTCCCAGCAGCTGATGAGCCAAGGGGACCTTGGATCATTCACCAAAGCCAGTTCCCTCCTGGGTGCAATCCAGCAACCACCACAATTCAAGGGTTCCAAGTTTTGCTGTTTCCCTGTCCTGAAGCACTCATTTGCTATCACTGCATCTCAGTGTCATCCTCAGCACAACAGAGAAAATCAGAGGTTGAAGCCACAGCCGCTCCCTGCAGAAACAGGAACCCAAACTACCACCAGTGTCTGTTGTTCAGGCCAGGGGAGTGTATGCTGCAGTTGTCCACACAGTGTGACCATGGGTTTTGACTGAAACACTCAAATGAAAAAAATGTATGACAAGGGCATCTGATACAACACAGATTTTTAAAAAAAATAATTTGTTTTAAATACAGGTAAAAGTCCTTTGAAAACCATGATATTATACAAGGTGCTCCTTCCCTTCTATAAAGATTAAAAGAGGAACAGCTTCAACCAGCACATGAAACAGGGCTATGTGTTATGATCTATTTTCCCTGTAGCATCTGTAGAAAGCTGATTAGTTCCAACTCATGCTCAACAACATGAGCACTTCCACTTTCATGTTTTATCACCATTATAGTCAGAAATTAAAAGACTGGTGGCTATCACTGATGTTCCCAACCTGGCAGAGTAAAGCCATTCCTGAAAGAGATTTGGGATTGCTTTTTCTGCTTACACAGTAGAGAAATCACAAATGCAGTTTACTATGAAGCTGCCAATATTTAATAGTGTTTAATGGTGTGGTATCTGAGTGGAAAAGGGGTGCAAGTGTCTATCTAGAGAACAAATCATTTCATCAGCTTCCCACCGAGCGTCCCTCTTTGTCTTCATCCCTGAATGTGTGCTGCTGGGTCGGAGTTGGGGGGATATTTATCTGCTTAAACACCATCTCAGAGATTATTCTGGGGAAGAAATGGGAGGTAATTCTGAAAACAGAGTCAGCAACATGCACAGCATTGCGCATGAAATACAGAAATAACATAGGCAGGACACGGGTAAATCTCAGTGATATCTACAGCAAGGCCTCTGACCTGCCTCAGGTTGCATAAATCACCCTGGGGTGCTGCTGCCCTGTAGCTGGTCAGGCTGTAGCCAGCCCAACTGACCCCCACAGCTGCTTCCTCATCAATTCTCAGAGTATGGCTACCCTTCCAGTTCTTTAGCTCTAAGTGTGCATGCACAGCAGAAGGAATGAGGAATGCAAGGTTCATTTTGGCCCAGCCCATTTGGTTTGGAAGATATCCTTCTCCAGTTCTGCACATGAAGTGCTCTGCTTTCAGCCTCTTTTCTGTTTGGCACACAATCAAACCATATTTAGAGGAAATTCAATTCATCTATAAAAGCTTCACTCAATATATTGTGACTTACCTCTTCTCCCTATTCCCATTCAAAGGGAGAGAGCACAGCTTTCAAACCCATTCCCATTTAAGCATTACTTTCCATCTGCACATTTTTCAACTTCCAAAACTTTACTTGGTATGAAAAAAGAACAGCAAAGAAGGAAGGCTGTCTTACTGTATTATATTCACTTAATAATCATAAGCAATTTTTCAGAGAAGGCCTTCAGGCACAGTTTTAATGTTAAAGCAATTCTTGCTTCATTTTAACTATCCACTGATGCAGAGCTGATAGCCCAGCTCATTAAAAAGTACAGGGCACTACTTCAAGAAATGTCATAATTTATCAGGCAGAGTTAAGTCACCATGCACATGGCAGCCTGGATGCACAACACCCACAGCCTCTGACACTTTCTGAATCCAGCCCTGAAGTCCCTCTGCTTTGGGCTCAGCCGCCCGTGTTGCATGAAGTCACACAGCAAAGCTTCCTGCTACAGTGTCATCTTCTCTTTCAAGAGGCTTAGCAACATTTAAAAATGCATGAATCTCACTTGAGTGACAACCCATTCAACCAGCTATAAAACTCTTTAGAGTAAGGATAGTTGGAGAGAAGATAAATATTGCAATCTTTTTTTTTTTTTTTTTTTTTTAAACTTTACTGATTTCTGGGCTCATGTAAGATGGCAATGAACCACCTCCTCTGCCAATCAGAAAAGATTTCTCTTCCAAGAAAATGGGCATTAGAAGAAAGCAGTAAAACCATCCCAAGCCCCTGTCAGGAAAGTGTGTATTTGGGACTGTACAACATACTGGAAACCAAGTGGTGACTTTATCAGTAAATTCAAGTGGCTCTGTTGAACTAGGTGCTACATCCAAGTGTGACACTGCAAAACCAGAGTACCTTGCTGATCCACTCTGACTCTGCAAACATCACAATGCTCTGCTTTCTGTGTTGCTTTCTGGAAGAAAACCTTATTTTTAAACTAAAGCCCACTAAAAGAAGATTAACTGCTCTTAAAAAGTACTTAACCACCTCTTTGCTTGTTATCAAGTGGCCCACATATATCTGTCAGATGAGCACCATTGATAACACATTAAATAAACACTTCTGCTTAAAATACATAAGTTTACTTATGAGTAGTTTGAGACACACAAATATCTACAGTTTATTCAGTTGAAGAATCTTCTGCTCTCAAAATGCCCATTCAGCAGCCCTGCCAGATAATGTTTCACAATACTACAGGCTCACTTATTCATAAACAAATCATTAACATTCTTGACATAAATCCATAGCGTACAACAAATCCCAGCTATGATAGTGTTTTACTACATTTGCTGTGCCCATCATGAATGGGAGTTCTGTTTTCACTAAAAAAACCATTCTCAACAAATAAAAGGCAAATTATTCTCTGCAAGAAAACTACCAGGATGAAATGCCTATGCACGGATTACAAACTAATTATCAAGTTCATACAGCAATAAACCCGGTATTCAGTTAGTGAAAAGGGCTGCCAAAATGTATGCAAGAAATTTTCTTCCTAGAACTCTAGTAACTAAGAAACTCTAAAGGTAAAACACACCGTTGCAGGCTTTTATATTTTCCTCAGCTACTCAAGAAACCTTTCATACATCCACATTTCTCCACACATGGGCACAAGAATCATCCGAGAAGACCCTTAAAAAGGCCTTCGGCTTTCATTCACTGCCAGGAGTTTATTTATAGCCTTGAATCAGAGGGTTTCAGCCAAGCCCAAAATGATCAAGGCCATTTTTACATACTTACACCACAACTTTAATTAGACTAATTAACATGAACAGAATAGTTTAATGAATGCATGAGGACCAGGCTCCTTGTTCTCTCTGAATATACTCCACATAGATGAAAGCACAGGGTAGTATTTCCCCAAAAAAGTCCATATGTGAATCCTCTGCAGGTACCCCAAAATGGCTCAATCATGCAAGTGGCATCCCACTGTGCTGAGGGGCATGGAGAGCATAGCAAGATGGGATTCCCTGCTCGAAGCTAGTCTACAGAAGCACCTCCCAAAACAGTTCACACAGCATCCAGCCACTGGCAATGGCCAACCATCAGCAAAGCTTTGGATATCATAAGGTTAAAACCTCTACCCTCAATTCATTCATACCTTCCTCACCATATTTAAAGAATTAAATGCTTCCCTGAATGGCCATATTTAAGTAATAAAGAAAAAAGAGGGTGGAAGATAGTTAAGTTACTATTGGTGTTCTTGGCAGATGAGATATACGCTCACAAGAACTGGACTTCTCCCCGGACTGATAAACATAAAGCAGGCTGCCTTCTGTGCCGGCTGCCAGCTCAGCCCGCGGAATAAAAGATGTTTTCAATTCCGGAAAAGATCCATGTGCATTGGAACACTGAACACTCAGCAAGGCCTCAGTCCCTTACTCACAGAGCACAGGCCTGTGGGTGTCGGGGGCTGCTCAGAGTACGTAAAAATATGCATATGGCAAAGTTTTGCAGAAATGAGACCCTTGTTATTGTAAATACATGCAGATTTTCATAGCAATTACATTGCAGCATTTTTAGGGGCATGACTCCCCTTTTTATTATTTCCATTGGCATGGCTTTTCCATTTCAGTTTGCTTTAGTTCCAGTTTTGTGATAATTTCATGGCAGTACACTCATATGTGAGTATATGCAGCATGAACGGCTCATCGTTTTTAGGTGCAACTACTGAGGATTGTTCTGCACTTTAGGAGAGCAGGTTTCCAGGATCTAAACATTTCAGATCTATTTTTGCCAGAGAACACAGCTACTGAATAAACACTGGGGCTGTCTAATCTGGCTATTGGTATCACAGAGCTCACCATCCTTAAAGTTCTTGCTTTGACCCTTGATCACCTAAAGTGGTAACATATCTGTTAGTATGGAAACCATCACAGCTGAAGGAGTTCAAGGGGTGAATAAATTTAGGAATCTTCTCATTTGCCTCCAAGTTTTCCGAGCACCTCAATCACAGTTTTAGATGTTGTCTGCAAGAGTAACGGATAATACCTAACTCTTAAAAAAGCAACAATTTAAGACAGAAAATCACATGTAATCACACATCTATAGTAAATGAGGCACTACAGAAATGCCAGACTATGAAGGAGGTCAGACTAAAGTGATACATGAAAGAAGGCAAACAGCTCTGCCGGGAATCAGCAAAGAAACCAGACAAGTTAATCACTCATTTGCAGTATGATACAACAGCCAAATGACACTGAAACCTCAGTGTCAAGTCACCCAAGGAAACCACCATGCTGCAGAGCAGCCCAGGAAGCCCCTGCTTAGGAAGCACACACAACACGACCTTGCTGAGCAGTGCTGGGAAACAGCAGGACTGGGAACAACTAAGTGGTACTGGAAAACTCAGAAGATACTCATGATCTGAAATAATTTCATCCTCCTGAGCTACAGGTAGATCAGAGAGATTGCAGGGCAGCTTGCTAAGAAGGAGTGATGCCAGTGAAATGCCACCTGCAGAGTGTCAAAAGCTCCTGTGCTGGGGGGAGAACTGCAACAGGCAACAGCAAAAAGACCTGAATTAACAGGGAGGCTAAGCAGAAATACTGAGGACATAAGTGTTTGCCTTGATTGCCCATTTTCTGTAAATATCACTATCTCCAATCCCACCTTTCCTTTGCTGACCAGTAACAGCATAAAAAACATTAAGCTCTGCAAACGAACAGCTGCACAGCACCTGGTACTGCTAATGTCTCTTCACTAACCTGGTTTAGAAGCTGAAATAAACACTTTTGTCTCTAAAGGAAAAAGCTGCTCATCAAAACCCATCTGTCACTGGCTGTGCTCCGAAACACATCTCATGCTAAACCCCAGCTTGCAATTGCACAAAGCACACTCCACTCACACAGAGCTCCAACAGGCACACTGACCAACCACTTGTCTCCTTCAATACACTAGTACTGTATTTTGCCCACTGATCTAGTTCCTGGAAAAGAAAAGGGAAAAAAAAAAAAGCATGACCCCCTTGCCCTGAGCCAGCAGCAAAATGTTCAATATTTTAACAGTGATTTCAAACAGGAGCAAAGCCAAGCCTGAATCCTCAGATTATCCTTTGCAAAACCCCAGCATCGGCGTTAGCAAATGAAAAGATCAAGTCAGTTGGCTCAGACAAACTGTAATTTCTGTACCTATATTTATGAACAGTAGATACATAAAACTGAGGAAAAGAAGTGCTAGAAAAACACACAGTGATGTTAACCACTATGGCAAACTGAATGCACCAATCCTTTCCTCCAGCCAGGAAACATTTTCAAGCTGTTTCTTTTAGGCTAGTCACTGGGTAGGAAATGCTTTTTAGACAGAAAAATATTTTCCTTTCCAGAAGACACCATAAAACCCAGGCACAGAGCACAGTATATATTTTGATGAGAATTAATTACTTGTTTACTGTGGTAGTTCATTACACAGCTAATCCCCACACATTGTCTAAACAACTTATTTCCTCTGGTGAGTGAGGAAAGGTCAACATAAACAAAACAGTTTTATTTTTTCTAAAGAAGAAGATGCAGACCACTGGCAACACATCTGCAGGGTGTAAAAAGCTGAAGAGCAACATCAGAGGATGTTCTTTGAGCACCTTCCAGTTTTTTAAGTGAAGGTATTCCAGAATTAAATGTTACCAAATATATTGGAATTGAGATGTTCCAGTATACAAAAATATTGTTCTAAACCAAGAGCTATTAATTCTTCAGAGCTGCAGGCTGTAGTTTATCATTAGCATCTAGAAGTGAAGGATGGTTATAACAGTCAATTCCATTTCTCCCCTGTGACTAAATCATGTACTAGCTAAATCATTTATGAATGTCAAAGGGTGACAGTTTTCAATTAAGATAATGAGATTCTAGAGGCTCTGGCCATCTGAACCCTGTTTGTGGATTCTCTTGCCAATTAAAAAAAACCCCAAAACAAAACAACAAAACACAAAAGGAAGCAGTCTGACAAACGGATTTTACTTAAACTGGGTACTAACAATTTAGCATTAATCCTACCACATATCTGCTAGCTACATACCAAGAATAAATATTTATACTAGTCACCACATGCTGTTAGGCATTAACACAGGATTAAGAAGATGTTAATTGAATCATATATGTTGGAAACTGAAAAAATTTTGCTCCCCTTGCAACTCTTCAGCTCCTCAGGCAAGGACCCATGCTCCGTCCATACACCATCTCAGCAAAGGGACACACAGCATCCAAGGCCTGGCTGCTCCAGGAGAAGAGGGAAAAACAGTCAAGAGAGAAAATCAAGGAACTGCTCACTCACACAGCAGGAGTGGGCAGCCTCCCCAACAGCCAAAGTGCCCTGCTGATCCTGGGTCACATCTAAATGAGAACACATCCCTCCAGTTGCAAACACTGCCTGGGTGTGGAGATATACATTCCAGATCTTTGTAAATATGACCCTTGTAAGTGAGCATCCTACCCATTGGACCCTTTACTGTTAACTTCCACGAAGCATCTATAATGTAAGTGCTGGTAGCTACAACCATTATTCCTTTTAGCCATCTCACACCCACTGTTCAAACTAATTCTTTATACTGACCCACTAGTTTTCAGGGAAAAAAAAAAAAAATCAAAAGAAACCCTAAAGAACAACTACACAGTGAAAGTGAAGATGAATTTCTTAGGGTAAAAATTCAAACTCCCACAGAAGTTCAGTAAAGTCAAGTCAGAAAAGTAACACTACATTAGACTTGGTTCAGACATTACTAAGCACTGGCCAGACTCCATGCTTTCCCTTTTTATTTTACTTACAATTAGCTGGAAAGTGATGATGATTACCTAGAAAAACCACATTCCCTTTTGACCTCCAGGTGTACAAAGCAGAACAGCATTAAGTATTTCCTAAAGCAAACCCAGGATCTTCAGGCAGTGTGCAGTAAGGCTTCAAGCAGCCATGGCAGCAAGTCACCGCACAGTGTTTATGGCACAAACTCTCACTATGGAGCGTCAGCTCCTGGTCACATCTATCAAGGCAGGCTCTGAGTGTCATGGCACTGTCAGGCAGGCACCTGCTTCCAGACTCTTTTCCAAAGCCTTGTTCCAAGGCTGGACCTGTACGAACTACTGCATACATGAGAACTTAAAGAGGACACGCTTACAGCATATTTCTGTACAATGATGTGCACTGCCAGCTCAACTCCCTGTTCCACTGGAGATCTGGACTTTACCATCTCTGTTCCTAGTTCATACTCATACTCAGGAAGAATTAGAAGGGCCAAAGAGTGCAACAGCAATGCCAAGTATTGGGAATTGCCCAGGCAAAGCAGGCAGCTCTGTTCACCAGGGGGATGTCACCATACAGCACACAGGATCCAGTCACCTTAGCACTGCTGGCACTGAAACCATCTTCTTCCCAGTGGAAAAACTGATTACATTTAGGAGGTGCTGATATGCTTGGAAGTCATTCCTCCCCACCTCCAATAGATGGACAAATTGTGCTGTGTCAGTTTGTTCCTGATAAAAAATAGTCCCCAATTCCCCTGGAGAGCTCCCAACAGCTCAGTTCCTTCCCTGGCCAGTCCACCCCGCTGGCAGTGCAAAGGGAGCCTTTACCTGCTCCTCTAGCCAGAGAGCTCCAGCTCACAGGCTTTAATAAAACCACTGCTGCCTGATGAGACCTACTAACTGGGATACTGCAAAGAAGAACTTTTCTGGAAACTGTGTTGCACAGCCAAAACCACTCTGGACTGAGGGCTCTGAAGCACAGCTGCGATTGTTAGCAGTGACTAACATTGTTACCTAGAGCTCCTCAAACTTACAGTACTTTACAACCAGCATGGGAAGTCAGATATGGTGCTGGCACAGCAGTGTAAGGTCATTTTAAAGCAAACACCAAGTTACAGAGCTCAGTGGAGACCAGATTTAAAAACACCCCAGAAAAGTGTTTAAATTTAAGACAAAAATTTTAAAACTGACAGATTTTTTGGGAAATGAGGAAGAATATGACTGCACACATATGGACTTGAGAGTAAGAACATGTTGGAAACAATGTTTTCTTTTCCCAGGATGAGGCAGACTGCTCTTTCACTTCATTTTTGTAATGATGGTTGCTGGATAAGAAACATTTGTTCCTGATAAACACTGAAAAAAATAAAATGCAAAGTGGGCATTTTTCACCCTTTGAAGAAACAAATCCAAGACGTTTACACAAGAAAATCTGAAAATAAGAAGAGATCTCAGAAGCAAACTGGATCCACAAATAAGCTATACGGGTTTGGGCTGAAAGCAGAAAATATTTCCTGAGGCTCTGGAGGTGTGTCAGGCTCCTGGCTGTGCCGGGCAGCAGCTGCAGCCACCATGGAGCACCAGGGCTGGTGATGCTCTCAGCCCACTGCCAGGCAGCTGCCATGGCCCTGCTCCCACCCTTCTGGGACAAACTCCCTTTTTCCCCTGCCAGAGGAGAGCAACTGGGTGACTGTGAGGCATATTTACACTTCCATAAGTATTCTGTAAAGCAGTTTTCCCCCAGCCCCAAGCGAGCGGGCGGTGCACTCTGCGTGACAGACGTTCCTCTGGCAGATACAGAGCAGCCCCTTTTCCAAACAGCATTAGGGCCTGGTCCAGGATGACCTCAACAGCACACACTTTCCAAAAAGAGTCATACAGAAACATTTAATTCAGCTCTCTTAGACATTAAAGCTACTCTTAAAAAAAAAAAAAAAAATTTAAAAAAAATCAAGTAACATTTGGACTTTTAAAAAAACACATGAAGTTTCTTCTCAGTCATAATAAAAGAAACATACTGGAACTCCACTGGCATTAGTACTGGCACTTAGATTTATACCAACACTCTCAAAATCTGAATTTGGACCAAAATCAAAACCCACATATAGACAAGGGCAAAGTTTATCCCCAAGCGAGCAAAATAACATCTCTTGTAGACATTAATGGCTTCTGAAACTCTCTAGCTTGATACAACATTAGTGATTTAAATGCCAAACCACATTCACTCTGTTTATCTTGGGAAGCTCAGCATCCATGTAAGAACACCCTCAGACCATAACAGAGAAATGAAAGGTCAGGCTGTTACTTTCAGAACCAGTGCAGTAAACTTAAACAAGGTATGGGCACTTCCCTGGTCGGTGCCACGCACTGGCTATTTTTCAAATATCATGTAAGCAGCATGAATAACTTCTGATACAGAGAAATAAGAACCTCAACTTTAAAAAGAAGCAATAAAAATACACTCTGAAAGTACTTTAAACCAACCAGAAGTGAGCTATTCCAGTGCAAGATTTCTACAGATGTGGCTCCTGAGCCATGCCAGGCTTCTCATGGACCTCTAAAGTCCCCAGCTGATGACCTGCTCCTCCCACACTCAAAAGTTCTACATCACTGTATAGTGCTTAACTTCATCCAAAGCCTCCTTAGATTCTGTCTTTCTGACAAACACATGTAGATATCTTAATATATACAGACCTCACTGCCCCAGACAGCTGGACCCTGCTCTGCCCTGCTGGAGCACAGTCCCAGGCTGAGAAAACCTCTCGAGGTTATCCAGTCACAGGTGTGAAAACTCTAAGCTGCAGATCTGAATGTCTCTTTCCAGTTGAAGATCTGTCCATTACTCACTTCAGCTCACACTTGCAGCTCAGCATCTCTTCAAAAGTGACTTTTCTTTAGGGGAGATGAGCTCCACCGCTTCTGCAGCCTGAAACCTGTCAGCATTTTAAATGCAAGGAGGATGGGGGAGAATGGCTTCAGTAAAGGAATTATTAAGCACTAACTAGAATAAGTGAATATTTTTCACTGTCTTGAAGTGCCAGGGCTTTTCACTAGCCTTGATTACAAAAGGCAGTCACCTCATTAATTTAGATATGAGACTCAGGCTGGCCATAATGCCCAGACAAGCTGCCCTGTGCCTTGGCAGACCATGCAGCAAGACTGGTATTTCTGACAGGGCTATTTCCCAGACCAGGCAGCCCCACTTCCCACTGGACACCCCCAAGGAAATTATCTGAACTCTATGTGTGATGGCCATTGAGGAAAACAAAATCCCAAGTCTTCACAGCAGGTTAAGTCCTGGAAACTCTGGGTCCTGTTCCCAAGCCAGAAGGTGCAGGACTGTGAAGGGCAGGTACAAGGAGTCACATATGACCTCAACAGCTACAAGAAAAAGACTGACTATTGCAACACCCTTCTGTGGGAAAAGGCAAGAGCAGATCCCACCTGTGCTTCTGCAACCTTTCAAATTGTTCAACTCCCCCTTCTACAGCAACTCTGTATTGTAGAAGTACAAGATTAAAACATTGCCCTTTGAAAATGTTACCTGTCCCAGTACCAAGCTTCAGGCTCTTTAATGAAAAAACAGCCTCTAAGCACCAGATCAAAGCAAAAGTCAGTCACAAACAAATGCTTCCTAACATTCTTTATATACCACGGAAAAATTACATTGCCATCTCAAATGGCAAGATAAAAGTTAATGCATTCAAAGGCCTATCCCTATGCACCAAGATAAGGCTGCATGCCTAAATCTGAGTGATTTAACACTCCTTTATCAAAGTGAACTGTCCAATCTCAGGAAGTACCATTCCTTCTGCAGCCTTCAGCACCGATGCTCCATCATCAAGAATGTCACAGAGATGGTTCCACCTGCCCCATCATCCCAACAGGAAGCACTGCTGATGGCAGCGCAGCACCAGGGGAGCCAGGGCCACAAACCCACAGTTCCCAGGGCAGCTCAGCAAGGGTGAACCTGAACCCAGCTCCAGACCTAGCCAGTCCCCTATGCCTTGTCCTTGGCTGGAGGATCTCAGGGCTTTGGGTGTCTCAGAAATCACTGATGGGTTTTTTCTTTGTTACCTACCCGAAAAAGCAAACACCCAGCACTCCTCAGCAGCACTGCACATCCCTCCAGCACTCCATTCTAGCAGGAGGCACCAAAGCTGTCTTTACTATCAGAATTTTCTCAAACACACAGTACCAAGCTCAATAGGCCCTTTCAGCCACACTATCAAGAGGCCAACATAAAATTTTCAAAATATCCTTCCTTCTAATTCTAATCCAAACAACAGAGCACAGCTGTGAAAACTGAAGCCTGTACAGATCTGTGCTGTATGGGCTCCTTCTTAAAAGCACTGGGACAGGATTCAAGCTTCTACATTTTCTGAATCAAATTTATAGTCAGGCACAGAAAATTCCCATGGACTAGGGAAAAAATCAAAATGCTTAGGCTGACAATTTTCTGAAAGATGAAAAAAGTTCACCACTGTCTTCTGCTGATAGACTGTGCAGCGAGCTGGGACAGAGGTCCACACTATGCCCTGACAACCAGGCAGCTGAGGGAGCTGCCAACTGCTGTTTGCTTAAGCTCCAAAATGTACTTTTCTGGTCAAAAACCAGAAAAAATATAATAAATGCCACATGTAAAAGCTAAAATTGGGCAGAAGGTTTGGTTAAATAAATAGCCTCAAATGAGAGGGAAAGGGATTAAAACACTGTTTTTGAAGTCTGGTGTATTCTTTTTCTAGCAATTTTGCTGCTTGTCTTTTCACTCTCCAGCTCAGAGCCAAAGCCAGAACAACCAGCACACCATAACACAATTCCCAGTGCTCCTCTCCCCAGCAGAAGGCAATACTAGAAAACCATTGACAAAAGTCCTTAACACAACACTAGAAACCCAGTTCAGCATGCTAATTTGGATGAGAGAGTTTTGATGAATAATAACAGAAAATTGATTTGCCTGTTTTTCTTAAGCAGAGGGAAGGGTGATTTCTCTCCCCAAGAAACTACCATTTTCAGGTCAGTATCACCATGATCAGTTCAGAAAGCACCGATTACTCCTGACAGCAGGAAAGCTGGTCCCCAGCTAGAGGACAGATGCAGAGCAGCAGAGACTCACTCTGGAGAGCCTCTCCCTGTAACCATTGAGGGAAGGAATGTTGCATCCAACCATCCCTCCTGTTCCTCAACACCCAGACTCAGGGAGGGAAAGGAGAGCTAGAAACTTGCAGGTTCAGATGATGTATTTGATGTTGCCACCATCATGATGCCATGGCCCCTCACAGACCCCAAACTCCTCTTATCCTGCCTTCCAGCCAGCAGAATTACTCAGGAAGCTCCATAGCAGAGAGAATTGTTCATTTTAAATGAGACCATACAAACCCTCTGGATCTCCTGATGGGTTTCCTGCCCTGCCCTTGAGGCTCAAGGTTGGTACTGACCCCAGTGAAGCTTGGATCAGATCCCACTGCAAGAGCTTCAAAGCAGTCCCTTCACCAGTGGGACCAGACTGATCAGTTCTCCTCTCCAGCCACTCAGTGAGTGGGTAAGATTTCACAAGAGCACAAGTCCACCAGGTAAAACACTCTCTGGAAAAGCCTGGCCTTGAACAAAGCTGAATACAGCCAGCTGAAGACTTGTAAACTTACTCTGGGGTCATTCTGCAAGCTTCACGTGAGATGGATGGAACAACCATCCCTCAAACCCAGAGGCAGCTTGGCATGGGAAGAAAGAGGCAGCCACAAATCTGAGCTTCAGGACACTTAATTACATTTCTATCTGTTCTCAGTGTTCTTGGCAGCTCCCATCAAATATATCTGGAGAAAGCATTTTCATGTGAGGAGACATTTGAAAATTGTCTGGCATAACATAGACCCAAGGCCACAAAGGGTGATGGTGCAAGGACTCCAACTGCCCCGCTGCTGTTCCAAACCCAGCAGCACTGTGCTCACAGCACAGCTCCATCAGCAAAAGTCACCAGCAGCAGCTCAGGTTAGAAATGCTCCTGCCTACATTGCCTGGAAGCAAAATCAGCCATTAATCTGTGAAAAGGACATTTATTTAAACAGTCCCAATGAAAACACTCACGGAGGTTTTTCAGAGATCAGCACTCCTGAAGTCGTCGCCCAAACTGCCAAGGTGTCAGCACCATGAGAACAACTTAGTCATTCTGAGGCTAAGTGTAATTTTGTAGAAGCAACATCATTAGAAGAATATTAAATACTGGCAATACACAAATTTTTATTTTTCCTTCAGATTCTGTGCAAAGATTTATATTTGCCACTCCATATTTTCAGGATGTCAGTAGGAAAAACAAATCATGAAATGTTCTATTAGGTCTTCTCAGGTCACTTGTACAATCATCCACATTTAACATCTTTGGCCAAAGAGTTCTGATACACTTATTCCAAAACAGCTCAGAAGACTTAACACTGTCACCTGTAACTTTTCCAGCTATTATATGAAGTGCAAATAAGTCCAATTCCTATACCTGAAAGCACTATGGGAAAAAAAAAAAAAAAATATTGTAAGTACTAAATATTGCTTAAAGGGACTTTTCAGCTGCACATTTATCTGTCTCTGGGTAATCAGACTCTCCTCTTGCCTGCACAGTACCACATCAAAAACACAGTAGTGCTGTAAGGGTGAGGACACCTAGCCCAAAACCTCAGAACCAACCCAAGGCATGTCTGCAGAGAACACAGCCATGCCTGGAAGGAAATGTCTGGGACGTCACTGCTGACTGTCCTGTCCTGCTAGATGACACCAGGGACATACAAAATCTGAAACAGGCACTTAAAATTCTGAACTAGACTGAATGCTTTAGCTTGCCTTTCTTCAAGGAAATCACTGCTTAATTTTTTTGTCTTGGTCATCAAACAGGCTGGCAGTTTCATAAACAAACTAGTAGTACACTATAAATGAACCCTGAAGATCATTTCCCAGGGGGTTTTCCACAAGGCACTCATTGATTTTGATTTTCTTTTGGTCATAGAATGTTTCCCAAAATTAACATTTTTCCAGAGACATTCATTTTCTACAAAGAATAAATAATGTAGAAAAAAAAAAGGAACTGCCTGAGCTAAGTGGTGCCAGATGAGCCTCCTGGAATCAGAGGGCTTTGTTTTAAAGATTCCTGACTGCTGTAAAGTCATAGCAGCAAAGGAGTGCAAAAACTCTGATGCCTTGAAAGATATCCCGAAGCCATATAGTGCCAAAACACCGGGCTGTAAGACTTCAGACATTTGCAGCCACATGACTCAGGCTTAAATTTCAAATACTTACCATTTTTTCCTTCTGACATAATATTTAATGATACCAGAGTTCAGTAGTAGTATCAATCCTGCTATACATGTCTTGCAGCAGTTTCTGCCTAGACAGCTGTTTGTGTGCTTACAACTAGCTTGTATTTGGTTTAGAAAGGCTTTCCATATGCTTTAAAAATTGGAAAACTATTGTTTCAACTGACTGGATGCTATATTTTAACACACATATGCATGTGAACACTGAAAAGGATTAGAAGCTCATTTTGACAGCACCAATAGCTTTCAATAGCACCTAAAACCACATTAAAACTGAACACATGCAAACATGTCACCAAACCACAAAGGCTGCGGTCACCTAGAAGTCATCACATGTGTAGGTTTACTCAGAGCTCACTTCTCTTTAGTCAGAGATCTTTTCAATGCTCCTTGTACAGGAAAGGCAATTATGCATATACTAGAGGTAGTAGATGCATGTAATATACATGAAATTAGCAACAGTCTACAACCACAAAATTTAAAAGTAAATTGAAGATGCAAGACTACAGGTACATTAATAAATTCCTGTGAAAAAAGCAATACGTTTATGAGGCCTTGGAAAACAGTGCTCACAGCCCAAAGGTGAGCAGCAACACCCCAGTACTGCTGCTTTCACTTCTTTCACTTCCATTAATAGCTAAACTGTTGTTTTACTCCTGCATCGTAATGATGTGGAAGTACACTACACCAGCCACTCAAAGACTTCAGTAAAGCAACCTTACACAATCTTATTTCTCAAGGATTTCCACGGACCTGCACATGTTACATGATGGCAGAATTAAGCCCTGGGGTTCAGGAAACCCAACTTGCCCCAGTAAGGGACTTGAGGCTTCCTGCCCTTCATCACCTGCTTCACTTCATCTCATCTTGCCTACCCGCAGCTCTCCTGCACAGAATTTCACAGCACATTAAGAGAGATGTGGAACTTTATGAAAGAAATAAATTCCAACAATATACTACAGCCATCCATTATTAAATCCTTGCCCAAAAATGGCCCCAAACTGTGGGTTTCAATCAGGCTACTGAACTTCCAGATAAGCAGACAGAGCATCACTGAAGTCCTGCTGTGAACACTTGGCTATCTGCACGCCTGTATGAAGCCAAGCAGTGTCCAGCCCAAAGCTCCATGACACAGCACCCTTGTCTGTCCCCCTCTTCCTCTCCCCACTCATCTGAGCCCACCCCCTGTACCACCCACAGAAGCAGAGTGAGACCTTCTCTGAAAAGAGGGCTCATGAGTGTGGCTCAGCTCAGGCAACAGAAACATGGCTGGGCAGCACCAGCACTGCTGCGCTGCTGCTCCGGGGGAAAAGCTGTTTGAACTCGGTGATCCCTGATACCCACAGGTGTCAGGGGAAGCAGGGAAACTTATAAGCAGGGCTTATAAACAGCACAACCTCGGCAACTATGCACCCACTGAGATTTATTATCTAGAAACAATGTCTGGCATCAAGCTTCCAGGAAAAAATAGGTTACAAAGCAAACAGCAGCCACCTCTCAGGCTGTGAGAATACCTTGCTTGTTTTCAAACACCACTTCAGAGTCCTCACAGGAGCATCACTGAGACCCCCAGCTCCAAAATCCTGGTGCTGCTAAGGGCTGCTGAACCAGGCACAGAAGGCAGATGTGGAAATAGTTTTAAAGAAAGATTTCACAATATTTTTGGCATCATTTCAACAAGTGCCACTGCCACAAACATCAAGCCACAAATCAGTGCCCACTGCTTATAACAATTTATATGATCTGCTGCAAACACGGCAAGGCAAATCAGATCAGGCAGCTACACTGAGCTCCACACTGGAGTCTCTGCATTCCCAGCAGGGGGAACGACCTTTAAATACCTGAAGCAACCTTGGTTGCTGCTCCAGAGAAGGCTGGGAGGTACACACATGTTCCATATGCTCACCTGCACTTTACCGAACACAAATCAGGAATGCCACTACAAAAATTAGAAGCTAAAAAGTCTCGCAAACAGATACAGTCCCAGATCATCTCTCTTAAATTAAGTGTGAGCAATGCTAATCCTATATTACCTGCAAAATCATGATCTTCTTACCACATCAGAGACTTGCTGATCCCTGTGGTACATTCCTGCAACATCCCAGATGTATGATTTCACATCTAACTACCTGTCCCAATAACTTTGGAGAAAACAGACGTAACTTCAATGTTGCTATAGCTGAAAGAACCATAAAAAGTGAAAGAAAAAGCAAAAGAAAAAGCAAAAGAAAAAGCAAAAGAAAAAGCAAAAGAAAAAGCAAAAGAAAAAGCAAAAGAAAAAGCAAAAGAAAAAGCAAAAGAAAAAGCAAAAGAAAAAGCAAAAGAAAAAGCAAAAGAAAAAGCAAAAGAAAAAGCAAAAGAAAAAGCAAAAGAAAAAGCAAGCTTTACTGTAGTATATTTTCAAGAAGAAACCTCAATATCTACAATTTCCTAGGTTATTCTTCTAATCCATTTAATTCAATTGTACATATCTTCCAGAAACAGAGGCTTCTTCATTAAACAGCAGCATAACAGAAAAAGCTTCCATCAGAGGGAAGCAGAGAACAGGCTGACAAAAACAAAATAAAACAAAACAAAAAACAAGCATAAATCAAAAAATCCTCAATCACAGCTCATTCCAGCAAAGCCAGAAACCAAGGCTCTGGGAAGGGGGCACATTTCAGCAGCAGATGAAGCTTTCAGCAGCAAATGGCCACAACAGCAGTGGGGACAATCCAGTTCATGCCCCAGCTCACTGCGTTCTGTAACCAGCTGCTGACGACTCTTCATTCCTATTGCGTACGCGTGAGCTTTGCTGCTGACCTCACTACTGGAATTGTACCCATCCAGTCAATGCCAAAAACTTCAGCACAAACTATGAAACTTGACAGGACTGAGCACATTTGGAACAGAAGGAGATTTTGCGTGAATGGCAGCAGACCAGGAATGTGCAGTCTTGTCAGCCTTTGAGTGGGACTGGGAAAGGAGGCCCGTGAGCAACTGAGGACAGTGGCACAGTTTGTCAGAACATGACAGGAGCCTTCACACTGCAATGGCCACTGGCATTTCAGTTGAACACAGCTTGCCTTAGCTCCAAGAGCAGGACTGATCTGTACCAACAGGCATCTACTTCCAAAGGCAGTTCATACTTTCCCTTACTGAACCAGGCCAAAAGAAATATTCAGAGAGATGAAAATATTTTCTTTGCCGTTTTACTTAGTACAGAGCTACACCACGGACTAACAACAGACCTGCACTTCCCCACAGCTGGGTATTGACGCAACATACATCTGGATCAAAACTAAGTCACATACCATGCACACATTAGAACATCAAGAAAGCTGGGCCAGCTCCACACTTCCTGCCCCCATACATCAGCCTGATGTAAAAGACAGGACTGTATCTACCATTAGACATCCCCTAGATATCCTACAGCAGTGACTTGCCATAACTGCAATCCCAGAATACATTAATAGAGACCATAAGACATCATCTGCTCTACCCAGCAACCACATACCACCCTGCTACAACCAAAATCCCACACCCAGATCCTCCCAACAATTGCTTGTCAGCCAGACAGAGCTTGTGATACCAAGGACACGCACAGGGCTCCCCTTCAACACCCCCACAGCACCAACATTTGTTTCACAGCAGTTACGTGTCAGGAGGGAGGGAGCCTGGGACACGCAACATGGGACACCTGAAACTAAATTAAGATGTTGAGGGGGAGGAAGGAGGGAAAAAAGATGCATTTATAGCGTGCACAAGCTCTCCTTGGGGGGCCAAGCAGCACTGCCAGCAGTTGTGGCCAGGCTGATGATTCACAACATGTAAAGGAGAGATCAGACTACTTGAAAGAACCAGGCTTCAAGAACCAGGCTTTTGGAGAAAAAAAATTTCAGAGGGGTTGGGGTTATTAGACAGTTTATTGCCCACATAACTCTAGCTCATACATATATGGATTACGATTAAGTTTTCGGGTACAGGATCTCATCCTAGTTACCCCAGCATCCTTCCCCTCACTGCACTCATTTTTTCCACAATTCACTACATTGTTATTTAGCCCCTTGTGTAAACACAGAATTATTATGGGCTTTCTGTGACTTTTCCAAGGCTTTCTCCCCATTTCAGAAGCTGGCACTAGTCCAAATCATCCTTTAATTCTGCAATTTTGAGTTCCCCTGATTTCTTTACTTTTTTAGAGCACCTACAGTTATTCATGTCAACAGAAACTCCTGTTGACGAAAAGTGCATTTAGTGGCACTCAGCATTTTGATCAGCTCAGGATGCCTGGAGACTCCAGCCAGAGGCAACCAAAGTAGATTTGCATAAAGTTAGTGGCCACTGCTGAGAACTTTGGTGCTTGTGGCTCCCTTTCAAGAACAGGGAGAAGCACAGGCTCCTCTTGCTACAGGCTTGGGTTCTGCTGCAATAGGTAAGTGAGAAGCCCAGACATCAATAATCCCCTCTCCTTACAGCCCCGGTTCCCAACAGGACATAGCCATTCCCACCTGCTCCTAAGGCCAGACCCCTAACAGTGCACAGGATACAGCTAAGCAAGGCTAAACAAGGTTACACTCACAAGCTTATTCTGTGAAACACGAGCATTTGGTTCTCTTTAGCCTTGCATGCTCTTGTAGGCAGTATCAGATATTTGTCATAATAGCACCTTGTTATTTTAACACCTCCCTAATTCCACAAAGGGGACACAAAGCCATTCTGTACAATACAGATCAGCACAACACTACTAACCTAGGCTTTCCCTTTCTCCTTCTCTTCCCTCACCTCCTCCTTTGTCACCAGCCACTGGGTGCAGCCTCACCTGAGGTCTGTCCCCTGCATCAGCATTTCCACAGGGAACACCCCTGCCTCCACCCGCCCAAGACCATTAACTCCTTCAGTCAGGGCATCCTGCCACTTGTATCTAGCAGAGAGGTTTCTGACTAACACAGGAAAGAAATAACTAATAATACACTCACATAGTTTTACCCTGGAATCCATCAACTATGTATGTGGTACCTCATTTCTATCCACTAAAAATCAAGCTTTTCATTGTACAGAAAAGTACGGCTTTTTCAGACCAGGAATTATTCCCATTACTGGCTGGTGAAGATTAAAGCTCACGAATCTCTCAGCTTGGCTCTACTATCAACTGAAACTGCTGAATTTTTTGCTTGATAATATCAAAGCAAATTCTCATTTTGAATTGCAAAAGTAATAATAACCTTTTCTTGTCATCTGCTGTGCTCATTGATTCTTATCTAAGATATCCAATTCTCTCTCACTTGACACTTGCCCTGGAAAACTACACGAAACCGACGCAGTGCAACTACAAAGTGAGTTTGATTTCATCTCGTTCTCTGCCTGCCTCGGATTTCCCCGGACTATGCAACACGCACACGAGCCACACGAACAACGGCAGAGCCGGCACGGTACACCGGACCGCCGCCGGAGGGTGCGGCAAGGGGGTACCCCGGTGACCCCGACACATCCCCACCTCTGGGCGTGGGGGCGGCACAGGACTCCCGCGGCACTCCGCATCCCCCGCGCGGCGCTCCGAGGGACCCTCCCGCCGCCGCGGATCCGGCAGGGCCGGCCCGGGGGTGCCCCTCAGCCGCGGAGGCGGCGGAGAAGCCCCTGAGCGGCGCGTCCCCCACCGAGCCGCGCCGCCGCCCGCGGCCGCCGCTCAACTCCGCCGGGAGCGCCGGAGCCGCCGGGCAGCGACGCCCGGGATGCCGCCGGGGCAGCGGCCCCCGCACTGCGCGTCCCGTGTCCCCGCACACCCGCCCTCCGCGCCGGCGGGGGGAGAAGTTGCCACGAACTCCCGGTACGGGAGTGATGCTCCGCCGGTCCCGCTGCCACCCCAGAGCCGCGCGGCCCCGCCGCCCCCGAGGCTCGGAGCCCGGCCGCCCCCCTACCTGCAGCCGCTCCGTGGCCGGCTGCCACATGGTGCCGCGGCGGCGGGAGGCGCTGCCGAGCGGGGCCGCGCGCGGCTCTCTGCGGGCGCGCGCCCCGCCCCGCCACGCCCCGTCCCGCCCACGCGTGGGGGCCACGCGCGGACCCGCCCGGCAGCGCCGGTCCTCGGCACGGCACCCCCGGGCTCGGCATCCATCCCCCGGGCTCGGCATCCATCCCACCTGGGCACGGCATCCATTCCCCGGGCATGGCATCCGTCCCACCTGGGCATAGCATCCATCCCTCGGGCACGGCATCCATCCCACCTGGGCATGGCATCCATCCCTCGGGCACGGCATCCGTCCCACCTGGGCACGGCATCCACCCCTCGGGCACAGCATCCATCCCACCTGGGCATGGCATCCATCCCCCGGGCACGGCATCCATCCCACCTGGGCATGGCATCCATCCCCCGGGCACAGCATCCATTCCCCGGGCGCGACATCTCCCGGACACGGCATCCCCGGGTACAGCATCGATCCCACCTGGGCACAGCATCCATTCCCCCGGGCACGGCAAACATCCCACCTGGACGCCTGTGGTGACCGGGACAGCGCCTCGCCCCAGCTGCTGCCACAGCCCGGCGCGTCCCGGCCCCGCATGGCCTCTCAGGCAGCGGTGCCGGTCTCCCCACTGGCGCTCGCTGTGCGCTGCCTGGGGGGGTGTGGGCCCTCCCCAGACGAGCCTTCCCCAAGGGACGCTTGCCTCACCGCAGCTGAAACTTTTTCCTTCGGTTCTGCAGGTGGCTCAAGCTGCTGCCAAGCACGTAGGACATGTCAGGGCTCTGTAAGGCAGTGCAGGGTCATGGAACACAGGGAGCCATCAGCTGCGGGCAGGACCCCCCCTGCCCAGTCAGTGCCGGGGTGGTCCCCCGAAGACCCAGCAACAAACCAGCATCAAGGCCACATTCAGCTGTTTCATGGGGTTGGACATCCCAGCTGTGCCCCAGCACCCACTAGGACAGAGGTCTGCAGGCACCGTTCTTCCCTGTGGAGGCCAGAAATACCACAGAAAAGCAAAGTCTCTGCAGGTTCCAAAGCTGCACCAAGGAACATTTTTTCCAGACATAAAAGCTGCCCCTGGCCCTCCCTGGTCACCTGAGGCTGCCTAATGCCTCATACTTGGATGCGGGAGGATTTGTTAAAAGCCCAGAGGAGCCTGTGCCATACTTGTCCCAAGCACTGACCACCACATCCCTCCGGCTGCAAGCCAGGCTCCAACACATTGAGGGTGTGTGACCCCGGGGACACAGGGTATCCTTTTTTTGACAGTGTTTTAAATAGCAAGGAAAAGCAATACTGAAGGGAATCTTCTCAAAAAAACAGGCATAAGGCTCACCTGTGGACAAACCATGACCTTTGACAGGGTAGCTCTGCCTTAAGGTGTTGGTCTGTTGAGGACCAAGACCTTGAGATACATTGCAGAATCTGGGCGAGGCTGGGTGTGCTCAGAGCAAGACTCAATGAATATGAACTTTTAGATTGTTTCTGGAAAGATTGCACCAGTATGTCCCTGGGCAGTGATGGCCTAATTAAAGCAACTCAAGTGTTGCAGCTCCATTTACTGATGTATCACCCCCTTCCTTCCCCTCCAGGAGGGGAAGCACTAATTCTGCACCAGCTCTTGGCCAAGATGCCCACTGGAGCTCTTTCCAAACACCGTGTCCCTATCACACCATTGTTTCAACTTTCAACTGGTGCCTACATTTCTGTACAAGGGCCTTTTCTAAAAGCCTCACTCTTCCTCAAGTGAACTCTGGAGCAGTTTCATCAATCCGTCCCATATGGATAAATCCACCCACCACCATTTCCTGAACCAGCAAGGAGCTAGCACAAACCAGGCTGTCAGCAGCAGGGCACACAAAGGAAGTTCAGGGTCCACAATTAGCAGGAGACCAACCCTGGGGCTGGAGGCTGCTTCTCTCTTAGTTTACTTGACTTTTATACAAACTAAAACAATTGGGGAGGAAAATCTGCATTTGCTACGAAATGGGTGGCACGTTATGAGAACAAATGAATTATTTAATTTCAAAAAAGGATATGAAAACAAGAGAAAATGAATGCTGTAGGCTTCAGTTGTATGAAAGGAAAGTAGGAATATGCTCACACGTGAGGAGAAGCAGCTCAGCTGCAAATTTTTGAAATCCAGCTGGTTGATTAGAAAGCAATCTGTGAACCCCTGAGCCCCACCAGCATCCTCCCCAAAACTTACCCCTCACCAAGGCAGCAAAGTGTCACTGTGGGGATGAGAGAGCTACTGAGCCCCTCTGCTCATGTTGGTTTAGTCTGCAGGTGTGCTCTGCACCACGGGCTGTCTCAGGAAATTCAGCTGGCTTGCCTTTTTGGTCATGGCCCACGACACCTCTGCAGGAAACTCAGTTTTCAGCTGGGCTAGGTGCTGCTGGGGTGGTCAGGCACCAACCAGAGCCCAGCTCATGGAATGATTCATTAAACTTGGGTGAGCTCATGTCACAATCTCACTAATATTAGGTCATTTCTACCTAGACTTTCTAATATTTTAATCCAATCATCATTTTTTATTTGGTATTTAAGCTATTCTGCATTAGGTAAGGTCCTGCTCCAAGCCAGTCAGAGATCTTTTACTTAAATAAATAGTGTGAATTCCCATTTCCAGGAGGTACTGCGTTCCAGAATATGCCTGTAAGAAGATACAGGGTTTTTTCTATTATTTTTCCTTTTACTGTGCCAAATCATGGAGTTTCTCTTCTCAGAATGAGTTAAGACAATTCTTTCCAAAGACTGCAATGCATTACACAGGTTGGTCCCACTTCTCTCAGTCTCCTTCATTTCAGTGCTCACAGGACAGAAACACTGGAGCCAGGGGAAATCTTGATTTCAAAAGGGAGCATTGGATGCATTAGGACCAATTTCCCTTTTTTTCAGGTAGTAAATCTGAAGCATTTCCTGTGACTCCAGGATATTTTGTGTCTTTTAATGGCTTCTAGTTATCGGGTTTGTCTTCCTTTTGCACCATCTCATCCTCTAATAAGAATTATTTTATTTAAGGTCTTTATAGCAATATAGCTTCTCTGCATTTGAAAAGAAAAATAAATTCTTTTGGTTTTAACTATAGTACTGCCTTTTTAATTAACTAAACTCGTCCAATTGCTGATACCATTGAATTATTTGACTTCAAAAGCTCAATTCAGCTTCAGGAGCACTATTATTCCTCACTGAAACATGACTAGAAGAGTCATTCAGCTATTTAAATGCTGCTTCCCCAAATATTTTGCAGACTTTGCAAGTCCGGTTTCCAAGATCCTCTTTTTGATTATGCAAGTTTACAACGCATACAGAACTCATTAAACACATCTCCTTTTTTATTATTAATTCAGTTTACCTTGTATTTGCTTTTGTAGAAGAAGTTTGCTTAATTAACAAATTTAATGTTCTGTAAAGTGCTGTAATTAATAGCATACTTCCAAAATCTAAACACACTTGTTACTCTTAAACACTTTGTCAAATCACTTGAAGCAAATGCAGCTACCCTGCATAGATGGCACCAAACACACAATCTGAGCTTTCCAATATTTCTATGAAAAAAAATTGTAGTGCCTAAGCAACCCAAAATACACTATCCAAGTAATCCAAACTGTTTTCTTTGACAACTATTACATTTTAACATTCAAGGTAACAATAAAGGTATTTTTATGTAGAACTTCATCTCATGCAGATGACAAAGCTGGATGGGATGGCATGGCCTCAATTTTATGTCATATAAATATGGCAGAGGGAACACCCAAGTTAGAGATTTCCAGTTCCCATGGCAGGGTGCACACTTTGGAGTCTGGACATAGGGAAGCTGCAGTGAGGGCATTACCTGGGGAGGACACAGTCAGGCTGGGGCTCCAGCACCACAGCCAGCCAGGGGATGCAGACAAGGGCAGCCAGGGACAGCATCTGAGCACTGGCAGTTTGCAAACACTGACAGCAGAAACCTGGGGTTTGAGGGGTTTCAATCATTTGCACAGGCTATTGAGAAGCAATGTCAATATACATGTGCTGACAGATACACCTCTTTGATGGGAGCAGCAGCATCTAAAGGTCTGGCTCTGATTCCTTGCCAGGAATCTCCTCAGGGATCGTCACTGTTAAACTAGCAGCCAAGTCAAGAGTAAGAATGTTTCATTAAAATACTGGCAAAGTACGGACCACATTGTCTTCAAAGGCCCTTGATTTCCTTTCACTATTGTGTTTTGGTTTTTTGAAAGGGAAATTTATTTACATCCCTGCTTACTGTATAATCCCTAATGTTATTAAGTAATCATTTTCATTCTGATTGTGTAGGTGCATAGAGATGATTATGCAAACAAGGGAGTGCAGCTCCACCAAAGGTGGTTCAGCCGAGGGCACTTCTGCTCCCAATGCATCTGCCTCATATGCCCTTCACAGGTATTTTAAAATGGCATCAGGAGACACTGTAACCTGAAGCAGTGTGGTGTTAATGGTTTGTGAAATTGAGGCAGCAGTAAGTATCCCAGGCAAGGGAGATAATTCAGGTTTGGATATACCATATTCTCCCACCCATCCACGTTGTGCTTGCCAGGGATAAAAGGTCCTGATTTCCAATTTGTTGGGGAAGCTCTTGCTGGCCTTCTCATAGCGACCAGGTGTCTTTAATTACCTGTGCTGCTGCCAGAAGAGCTTGTGTTTCCCATTCCCTCTTCAGCTTTAACTACCCCACCACCTTCCCCAAGTACCAGGACAGCTACTTCTCTTCCTCTTCCAAAAGTTCAGTTTTGGAGGTAGATGGACTAAATAAAAGCATGAAATGCATAGGTAGTTATGTATTTGGCCATGTTTATGTGATATCCCTTTTTTCTTCTCTCCTGTAGAGGTCTTATCTTTAGAAAGGCAGATAGTTATTTGGTCTTACTTTGCCTTCATGTTGGCACTGTACTGGTCCTGTTCACAGCAGCAGAGAAAATAAAGCACCAAAGCCATGGCAGGTAAACAAGTGCAGAGGGAAAGTTGCAGCAAAGGTCTTGCATACATTTTAAAGGGCACAACACTTCTGTGAAGGCAAAACGATACTGAAAGGGAGAGCAAGTTTTATGCCCCTCCATCGTCCCCGCAGGAGCCCGGGTGAGCCAGGGAAGGAGGGCTGTCAGCCTCCCAGCAAACACAGAGCTGATCTTTTGGAGATGCCAAGTCCCTCGGGCCAGTACCCCCGAGCCTGTTTTCCCTAGGCAGTCTCGGGGACCAAAGGCCGAGTCTGTGGCCGCTGGCAGGGGCCGCGCTGCGGGGCTGCGGCCTCCGGGCTCCGTGCCTGAGGCCCCGCGCCAGCGGCAGCGACCGCCGGCCCGGGGGAATTCAGGCCACGGAATCTGGGCCGCGCAGGCGGCGAGAAAAGCGCCTGGAGGGAGCAGCGGGGGCGGAGGCGATCAGCAGCCCCCGGGCCGGCACTGCAGCCCCCGGGCCGGCACTGCAGCCCCCGGGCCGGCACTGCAGCCCCCGGGCTGGGCACTGCAGCCCCCGGGCCGGCACTGCAGCCCCCAGACCGGCACTGCAGCCCCCCGGGCCGGGCACTGCAGCCCCCGGGCCGGGCACTGCAGCCCCCAGACCGGCACTGCAGCCCCCGGGCTGGGCACTGCAGCCCCCGGGCCGGCACTGCAGCCCCCAGACCGGCACTGCAGCCCCCCGGGCCGGGCACTGCAGCCCCGGGCCGGGCACGGCCGGGCAGAGCCGTGTCCGGCTGTGGGGCCTGGTGAGGGGGACAGTCCGGGCACGGGGGCCAAGGGCAGCGCCCCAGAGAGGAACGGGGACTCCCAGCAGAGAGGCAGCGCAAAGGGAAAATCCCGAGAATTTCCTGCTTCCTGCAGAAAACAAGTAGCCAGGGGCGTGGGGGCAGTGATGACATGCAGGGCAGAGGAGAGGACGGGAACACGGACAGCTCCCATGGGAATGCTCTCCCCGCGTCACCGCTGGCACAGCTGCTGGCCAGACACCTCCTTGCAGGAACAGTGATCTTTCCCAGGCAGCCTCCAACAGCAAATCTTGCATTAACAATCGAAAGGAGCTCAAGTCCAGCTCTTAATGCACCAATTAATCTTGTAAGCAGCCGAAAATGAACGCCAGAAAATCTTTGGGTTGACACATGCCAGATGCTTGCATATTTTTTCTCTCTTAGTCCAGAAAAACTTGAAACAAGACCTGTTAAGACCCCTGTCCACCTTGTGCACCTTTGACTGTATTGTGTTTGTTAATTACCCCCAATGATTATTAAGCACTTATTTGTCTGTGACAAAAAGAAATATGTACCTCCACAAATCTGTACAGAGATCCTGATGACCCTTACACCAGTTTTACAGTAAGTTAAACCCATGGCATTCACGTAGCTCCTGATCATGACACTTTTCTGAGTTGTACAGATGTGATTCAGTGAATTGAATTCAAATTACTTCTGATTTTTAACAACATAAGAGAGAGAAGAATCATGCCTATATAGATGAGCTGTTTTTAGACCGAGCACTGAAGAGACTGAAATTATAAAAATGCATGAAGAATGATAAATGATAAATAATACTGTGGGCAATTTTACATGCACTGGATATTCCCTCAGAATAAGAAAACTTACCAGAAAAGAGACTTTTGACAGTCTCAAATTGCAATTTTGGTTTGCAGAGCATCATTATAGCAAGAAGATTTGGCAATCTGTGATCTAGATTTCACCATCCCAGCTACCCAATTTTATCTGTTAAAATAGGAAGTTACTAGAAGTTACACTTCCTATTTCAGTGACACATCCCCAGCAGTTATTCATAGGCTTAGGGAGACTGTGTGGCAATCCAGGAGATGTTTCTCCTTCCCTCACTTGAGCACGGGAACATAGAGTGCTGCTGTGACAATCCAAATTCCCCTGGAAATGACTGTGTGCACAAGCATTGTTTAAGAGCTAAACCCAGGTAATTTTTTAATTATACTGCTGATCTGTTCATGGCAGAGTGTGCAACAGCACTGGTGTCATTTGTTTAGTGCACTCACTGTCCCCTACAGCCAACAACTGGTACCAGTAATACCCTAATGGCCAAGCACAGAAAGGTGCAGGAGCCCAAGACTACTGTAGGACAAGGGACATGTATTCCCCATTCTGCTGTGATCATAGACTATAAAATGGGTGAGACTGGAAACAGAGCAGAGTTCAAGGATGAAACAATACTTCAATTCACCCCAGTCCCAACTAAGAAAAGGCAGACAGGTAAGCTGGAAAGGGCTGCCCTCTTTGTCCCTAAGCTGGGCACTGCACTCATTATTGGGAAGAATTTCAACATGTGTCACTGGGTGGATGTGAACTGATTTTCTGGAAAATACCCATAAAGATTGTAAATAGAGATTTACAAAGCATCCAGAAAAGTACAAGAATTACCCTCTTGTGTACAATAATTTAGTGGACTTGAGTCCTTTCTAAATTTTTGGGAACCAGAGTGAATGTAGAGCCCTCACAGAATGTATAAGGCTGATGCACATAAGATTTTACCAAGTCTTGCATCTCAAAGAGCTCTATAAATGCAAAAATACCTCAACCCTAGAATAGGCAAAAAGGCATAATATAAAGTTAACAAACCTCCAGAGTCCTTCATTAATCTTATGCTTAAATTTCATCACAAACAGTGCCCAGCACAGCAATGCAGCTGATCTCCCAGGCTTTGCTCAGCACCATGCAGAGTTTGTTTCAAGCAAAGAGCAAGAGATTGGTTACAGAGCTGAACCTGAGACAGTCAGAGGGACTCCCAGTGGATCCATCACATGAAAATGCCAATTCCACATGGCCAGAGCAGTTTTTGAATGTGTAACATATCTGTAAGTAATTACGAGTTATAACGAGATGGGATTTGCATTTGTCCTTTCAAAAAGAGTTGTCTTTTTAAAGAAATTCAAGGGTTGTGTGCATCTTTGGTGTCTGACAAAGAATACATCCCCTTGCTGAAGGAAAGGATTTGCCAACTATGGCTACACAATATTAAACAGAAAATTGCACTCGTAAATCACCCTTGACACTAGAGTTTGAAGGAGAGGGATGTAAGTCAGAGACAACATAAACAAAAGAGAGAGAATGAATTCTCAGAAACATCAAGGCTGTGTTGCTTTTGAATGAAGACCATATTTAACTGTTAATTTGAAGTCTGATAATTCTCTGTCTACAATTTCTGCCCTCTTTGAGAGGTACTGCCTTATGGGGAAAGAGACTATGACTATTGCTTATGCAAAATCAGAGCTTCTTGAAAAACAATTGGAAAAACATGGATAATGTAAGGCCAAAAGCCAGGGTAGAGTAATAATTTTGTTGTGAATTTTGGTTTTCTCTGCAGATGGCAGTCCCCTAAAGTGAGGGAAAAATAGATAATATTAACCAGTTTTTACAGAAATTTTGTAGTTTATTGCATGAAACTCCAAAATGTTATCAAAGCATGACCGTATTTATCATTCAATAATCTAAACCATTGAATAATATATTCCAAATGAAATCTTCCAAAATTCAGCAACATATATTACTAAGTAAATCACAGCTGTGAGATATTTTGATTTAAATCTGACAGGTCTGTCAATACTGATAGCTTACTACCTCATTTTAAATCTCGCACGCATTAAAGAAAAATAACCCTTCAAAGCTCTCAGGGATTAAGGCATCTCCATGGAATTGTAGAATATTCTCTCCATGGAAATGAAATTAACAAAAGACAGAGTAAAACTGATAAACTTCACACCTAATTCAGCCCTCTAAAAATCTCATCCTGTCTTTTGTCCTTATTGTACACAGGCAAGACAAGGCACCAGGAAAGAGGGGAACAACGTGATGAGTACTGGAGATAAAAATAACTGGTCATCATCTTTCATATGTAGAACAATCTCAAGTCCAAATTCATGGCAAGATAAAAGTGAAATGGCATAATAGGCACATGCAAAAGCAGATCTGTCCTTAGTTCCTGACACTCTGTCAGCTTTGTTTTGACAGACCTTTCTAGCAAATGCCATACAAAGGCATAACAACTGAAATAAATGTTCAAATTAAATTAATAGGAGGAACTGGTGTCATGTACAGACCACAAATCAGACACTGTGGACTGCACATTTTAGGTACAAAATCCTTGAAATAAATTATTCTGCATCATGGCACATTACTGGCTGGATGCCTTATTCACATGACAGATGCAACATAGCAAATCAAACAACCACAGACTGAGCTGTAGAATAAATATCAAGGCCATACACTGGGATCTACAAACACCCTTTTGAGCAAGCTCATGCTGCTTTGTGCTCTCTGTAACCAACCCATATATTTCTCTATTCTCAGTGAGAAAGAACCATAACTGGAACGTGTTGTTTGTACTCTCTCTGCCCAACACGATATAGAAAATAAGCTTCTAGGAGACCAAATTGCACCAACAGTGATCACATATCCAACAATTACAAATGGGGGCAAGAACAAAGTATTCTGCTGACAAGCTAATTGCTAATGCAGCTCCTACATGCCAAAATAACCTCCACTGCATGAGGCTGTTTGCTTTTCCACAGAAGCTACATGCATTTTTGTTACCTTATGCATCTTGTATTTGGCTTATAGGCTCAGATTCCAGGCAGATTCCCTTCGGATTACTTCAAATCCATACGTCAATAAAAAAACATGGTGAAAATTGGAACAGTCCCACTCATTTCCTTGAGTGGCATTGGACTGAGATCCATACAGAGTCACATGCAAACTTTCTCATATGGAAACATGAATGGAGTCCAAAGTTTAAGACCCTGCAGATCCAGACTGCTGTCCATGTGTGTTCTACTCCCAGGAGATAGAAGAGAAGCCACAGCTGACCTCATAAGAGATCTGTTCTGTTGCAAGGAGCTACTGACAGGAAGTAGACCAGTCCACAGGAAAAGAAATAAATCAAAAATTCAGGCCAAACGACATCTCCTTTGCAAGACAGCACTGCTGCCAGAGTGATAAACAGGATCTCTCATGGTCTGTGGGATGCTAGCAAAAAGTCCAGGCTCAGCAATATAGAGCAGATTGTTTCCCTTAGACTGGTCTATTATTGAAGAAAGCACAGCAGTACAGCTTATATTCCTAAATTATTTACTTTGCTGCCTTTTCTGCTCAGCACATCAGATAAAGAAGTTTATTCAGTTAGCTTATTTATTTACATTCCTTTGCCAAAGATCTCACCAAACAAAGCCTATTTGATGATTTATTCTTTGCTAAAGGGGAAGCTTATTTACAATAATCATCTTATCATAAATGTCTTAAAAAGAGGATTTGAAACTGGAATTCATAATAACAGAGTAATCTGACTTTTCCAGAGAGGTCATATTTGTTATCCATTTTGCACTGCAGAAGAAAAGAAGCCAGCTGAGCCCAGATGAAGCTGGATGTGGCATAACTGCTTTGAAGTTTTGTTTGTTTTCACTGGTTGACCCACATCCTGTGGAAGGAAATCACCTTCACCTACTTGGAGCCATTCCAAAACATGACAGGGGGAAAGAATATAAAGGGTTCAGATATTGGGTCCTACAGAGGGAATTCTGCAGCACAGAATTTGCACTGAAGGAATCCGCTCTAGTGAAAACAGCAGAGTTTAAAAGTGCAACAATGATTTCTGAGAGTCACCTCTCCAGTGACCAGCACATGACACTCTGCCTGTCTTGGCACCAATCTCCAGAATTCTCAGATAGCAGCAGCATCTGATTGCTCAGATGCAAGGCTCTCGCTGCTCCCATCTCCCTGATGAGATGTTTAAGATGGACATAAAAGTGTCTAAAATCTGCCTTATTCCACCCCTCCTGACCCCACACAACTACAGTGGTTTGGCAGATGCTCAACCAAAATCTCAAGGGACAGAAGACAAACTTGCAGGGAGGAGACAGGGCAGATCAGCTCCATGTCTCTCATTTGGCACCAGCTCTGTACTTCGCCCTTCTCTAACTGCTTCCCTGCTCATGCAGAGCATTTCTTAAGGGTAACGGATGCTGAGAGAGAAAACAAATTTTAAACAAGCATTTTTTTCATATTTTGTTTTAACATAAAGGGGTGCTTCAAAGCTGTAAGCCAGTGCACATCTCTCATAGCAGGTTTGAGGAGAAGGTTTAAGCACACACTGGACTGCCCTGACTCCCATTTTTTTATTTTGGGAACATGTCTGAACTCATTAGCTCTTGATAATACACTCATTATTTTAACTATTCATAGCAGAGCACAGCATGAGAGACTAAACTCTTCCCTGAATGAATCTGGCTTTCAGCTGCCCTCCATGACCCATGAGAGGACTGTACTTCTGCACCCCCTGTGAGGTCAGGAATAAAAGAGCAGAGTACCATACAAAGAGCAATTTCAGCCCAGTTGCCCTGAGCAGCACATGAACCTCAAAAGCATGGCAGCGGTGAAAAAAAAAAAGGCTTCCCAAAGCTGGTAACACAGCAAGTACCTCCCACAGAAACCAGGCTGGAGGCACCCATAGGGAGGATGGGCTGGATTTGCATCTATCTGATGCAATGTGCCTGTCTGCTCTGCAGAAGCTGGGTGGTTGCAACACGAGAAGGGAATCTCAGAGAAATTTTGGACACAGGATTTAGCCACATGAAGGGGAAAAGAAGTTCCCTCTGGCAACACAATTGAGGAATGGCTCTTCAATTCCTCTCAGCCATACACACAGAATAATTTTCAAAGGTGTTGAGTTTATTCCTCATTAGGTGTCTATTGCTATCAAAGAAGAAACTACACATCTTCAGGAATGTCATAACTGCTCAGGCATTTCTCAGCAAAGCCCTGCTGGAGAAAAGCCATGCTGTTTCCAGAAATGAGGCTGAGACAAGATGAAAACATCAGTTCTGTGACAGAAGTGTCACAACACAAGACTTCACTAATACGAGCAACGTTTACTCCCTATGGTCAGATCTTTTATATTTTTAGATGCCCAGGGACACCAAGCCACTTTCCCCCAGAACATCACACACATATTTTTTAAAATTCCACTGTTTTCAAAGGGATTAACCACACAGAGATTTTCACTGTTTGAGGATGCACTTACTGAGCTGAAGTCTCTCTTCAGCTCTCATTCCCCTCACCAGTTGTAGCATTTGGCCACAGCTGCAGTGGAGGGAGAGCACCAAAATCAGGTTGATGGGTTTGGAACGGGGTATTACCCAGCCCCAACAATGCACAGGGCTATTCAGGGCAGGGGGAGCTTCAGGTCTCCTTGCAACCTCTCACCTCCTATGTGCCTTCCCCACATCCCATCCGCAGCCATGAATGTCTCTCTCAGCCCATTGCTTAATACACTAACAGGAGCAGGGTTAGAAAGCTGAAAATAAGAGTTCCTGCAGGCTCAGCTGAGTGAGGACTGCATGTCCAGGCCTTTCATCCTCTGCCTGCTTGCCCATGTGAGGGATGGGGCTGGCAGTGCCCCATCGCGACTCACAGCAGAGCCGCTGCTGATCCCGCCTGGCACAGGGACACAGCAGGGACCCCAGGGGGGAGGGGTGGTCTGCACTCAGCTGCAGAAAGGCCAGGCCCCTCACCCCAGAGAGCACCCCACGGCACAGCCCCTGCAGTGAGTGCGTGCTGGGGACCCCATCTCCTGCTCAAGCTACCTGCACCTCCCAACAACTTCATTTCTCATCGTGTCTTTGGAAGATGAAGTGTGTTGGAGTAAGGAAGGATTGAGAGCCAGCTTCTTCCAAGTGCAAGATCTGTTACCAAACACTGGCTCTGACATGGGACTGAGGCTTCTCACCTGAGGGTTTGGCAGGGCATCACCTCTGGAGCCCACACAAGAGAAATGCAGATTCCCAAAGCACCTCCCAGCGACAAGATGCAGAGAGGAAGAATCTGTGGCAATGGTCTAATTTTTCTCAGCTAAAGTGAGGTTTACACCTGCAGGATTTAAAGGGGATAATTTTTCTGATTTTAGCCACCATGTGTTTTCTAGCTGTTGTCCTCAACTGTTCCCTGAGGCCTTGTATCTGTGCCATACTGCAATTAGCCCAGCCACATGGATAGGGTCACTGTCTGCATCATTTTGGACTGGCTCCATCCAGAACCCATGTAAATGATGACATTTTCCTGTTAGCACATGTATCACAACTCTGAGCTGTAAAGACAAGTTTCAAAACATCCCAAGAAACAAGTAAGAAGACGTGCATGCTTCTGGGGAAAAAAACACTCATGGATGTTTTCCTATTTCCAGATGGAAGAGCATGAAAAAATGACCACACTTGGAGAATGCACAGGTGTTGCAGGACATGTCACAGTTGAGACGGCCACGACACACAGAATAATACCATGCCACTTCAAAAGGCTTCAGGTGTCTCCCCCTACAGAGTAACATCACATCATTTCAGAAGGCTGCAATGCAAGCATCTGCCCTTCTTGTTCTTCAGCCCAACCTTTTATCCCCTCATGTTCAAGCATGGTACCTGTGTGCCCTCTGCTTCCTTTGGTGGTTGCTCAGTGCCCCTGGGCACTCCATGGCTCATTGTGTCAGTGCTGCTCACCTGCTGCTCACAGCTGTGCCCATGGGGATGAGGCTCCCACAGCCCCACTCCCAATCACCACAGACTGTGTGCCTACACACAAGTACTAGAGGTTAATGACAAGCCCAGAGACTTGTCTCTGTCTTGTCCAGGAGGAGCTGGAGGCTGTTAACCCATTGCTAGGGAAAGACTACATACATTCAGCCCTTTCTGCAACTGGATTATTTACAGGGAAAAAAAAAAAAAAAAAAAAAAAGAGGAAAAAAAGAAAAGGTGTAGTATATTAACAACATGTGGTATTTGCTATACATCTGTATTTGCTCCCTGTACAGAGCAAACCTCACGTGGTTGGGGAAAAGGATATGAAATAACCGGTGTCCCTTGCCCACATTCATGTATAGTCTCAGGACACTGGTGTACAAGGACAGTAACCAACTTGTTCTTGCAGATTCAGAGTTGGGATACAAACACAAGATGAGTCTGTTCCCTCCAGGTCTTAGGACAGCTCCATCTGGCAGGCAGTGCAATGCCTCACAAATATCTCACAAGTGCATGCCTAAAATGCCATCAGAGTTCAATAAAATAAATTGGAAGGAGACAAAGTAATTTTCAGAATACAATTCACAGGATGCACAGGATGATTTACAGAAGCTAAAGGCTTCAAGCTGACAGGAAAATAGCTCCTCACAAATTACTTATCGTTCAGATCAGTCAATTGAGAGAAATACAGGTTGGTCAAGAATCGCTGCCAAGGTGTGATTTGTATGCAGAAAGGCTGCTGCTCATTGCAACATCTCTCTTGTAAAATATGGATCATGCATATGTATGTTCCCTAGAACAACAGAGTTGCTTGTTTCCCCTACATTATATAGATTTGCAAGCCAATATTTTACTGACTAAAAAGGGCAAAAATTCTGAAGAATGAGTACTTCCCTTCCTTTGATTAACAAATCAATTACAACAGTGCTCCTTTTCTGCTCAAGTTACCAAAAATGGTACAGGGTATAGCTTGCTCTTGATTTTTCTTTCTTAAAGGTTCTCAAAACACTTCTAGAAGCACAGTAAACAAAAGTTTCAATATATTGGTACAGCAGAAAACTAACAATAAAAAAAAAAATCATATGACAGCCACCAGATGCAAATTTACAACTTTTGTCATAGAAAACCATGCCTGAAGAATTAATCTAGTTTAAACTTGAATCTGAGCTCCTCAGTCCTCTTTTTAATAATTACTGTCTCAGACCACCATTGTTGAAAGCTCATGGTAGCAGATACAAGATGTCAGGAAAGGTATGCTGGATTTCTGAAGAGCATTTGGCATTTCTGTAATTCAGACACAGAATGGTGCTATAACCTGTACATCCACCATTCAGAACTGTGCCATTACTCTGGAGCTGTATTTATCCCACTTTTGAGAGACTACCTTGATAATACAAACCATTTTTCCCTTTTCAGATTAACAGCTGGAATATCATCTTTTATTTATAGTGCATCATATGCTCATCTCCTTTCAAATTTATAGACAAACTTCAGTTTGAAATGAAGAAAAGCAAAGAAACAGCTGCAATCTTCACTGGTTAACTTTTATTCAGTATTTTCTGAAATAAGCAAGAATTTAAGACGCCCATAAGCGATCAAATACAGCCACAAAAACCCCATACTGATCCTAAATAAGAAGCACTATGAGAAACACACAATATTTCATGAAACAATACTGTACATCAACAACCTTTAGGAAACAAACAATTCAAACCATATGCTTAGTTTACTCACAATATAAAAAAACTTTAACCTTTAAAGAAAAATATAGATTCAGTCCAATTGTAGGATCCAATCCCATATCCAGTGAAGTCAATGGAAGTTCTCTCATTGATTTCAATGTTTAAAGGATCATGCCCTTAACTTTGCCTCAAGAGGCACTTTAATTATTATACAAGGCCTAGCCTGAATAACTATTACAAAAATGTCAAACATCAACTCAAGAGTATGTTTTAGCAACTTTCAGGAAATAATGGAGGAATAGGTTATCTATCCATGCATGGAATAAGGCAAAAGCTAATTCATTCAGATTAGGAATAATAATTTTTACTAGTTTCTTTTTCACAACACAAACATTTTAGACTTTTTTAATTAATGGATATATTATATATCATATTATGCTTCACATTTTTCCTACCTCTACTGAGAAAGCTGGCACTTACATTTCATAAAGAACTCCTCATTAATTATTGTTTTCTGTTCTGTAACAACCACAAGAAACTCGTCTGGGTTTAGTAATAGTGTCTACCAAGAAAAAAGCACACACTATCATAAGCTGATAATTTATAGAGCTCAAGGTACATTAAAATGTAAATCATGAAGTTCACAAATTCTGTTTTAAAATATTTTTCCAAACTAAAAGCTGCAGAAAATTGGTTCTTAAATATTCTACAGAAAATTCTGAAGCATCTAATGGTTTAAATTACTTATGCTTTCTTCTTAAAAATATTTAAATTAGGTTAGTAGCCCATCCTTTTCAAAAATAATCCAAAAAAGATACACTAGATTACAAATCTTTTGTCTTAATCAGTGTAACCAAAGGTTTGTCATCTGGGCTGTAATCTTCATAAGCAATAGGGGTTGCATCATACATTGCAGGTCGGGATTTCTTGCCAAACCTGGAAATAAAAGAAAACTTTTGGTGACAAACAAAAACATGAATAAGTTCACAGCAACAACGCAGTGAGTTATGGCTTGTGATCAGAAACAAAGTCAGACAGCTTAGATAAACTCTATATAACAAAAGAAATCACAGGAAAATGATGCAAAAATGGTCAAGTATTTTTTTCTTATTGACCTGATGCAGAGAAAACAGTACAGAAAACACAAAAAGAATTATTTTAGTCATCCACACTAAGGATTTTTATGCATTTATGAACTATATTAAGCATATATTAATTTACATTATGTACATTGGAAAGTAAAAGCCAGAAAATTCAGATTTTGAGGATACTATTTAGCCCAAACCAAAATTAACTTGATTTTCTTCCAAGAGCTTTATGGAGGTTCATGGTTTCCAATTTCAAACTTGCCTGTTTTCAGTGATTTAGAATTGCAGACAAAACTGGAATGGCTGAAAGCATTATGATATATATGGTGAAAATTTCATTTTTCAAAGTACTTCAGCTGTCCATAAGGCTACAGTAGATTCATTCCCATGTATGAATGTCTGCCTTCTTCTATAGGTTGTTTTAACAAATACAGGCAGGTCACATTTGCTCATCCCCGTCATGATGGATAAAAGCGATTTTCTACAAATGTGATAAAATTTCAAGAACTGAATGAAGGAATCAATGCATGTTAGCACTGAATTCTGAATCACCATTTTCACCACCACCCTCAAGGTTTTAAAGGAAATAGAGCTTTGCAGAGACACAAATGATGGTGAGCATTCTCCAGAGATTTCAGTGAAAGTCTACCTGCCCTTTCTTACAGCAGAGAGCACATGGCTTGTTGCACACAGCGAAGCAGGACAAAATCTGTTTTCTCGTTTAGGTCAGGGTTTACAAGTGCCCCTAATTAGAAAAGGCTGAGAGAAGAGCACAGCACATGTGCAACTTATTTATGGTCTGGTTGAGCCACGGAGCTGCTCAACCACTTTGCTTTGATCAGGTGGTTCAGAAGTCAGCCCCTGCCCAAAGCAGCAACCAGACAGAATTATCACCAACCTCAAAGGTTTATGTTAAAGACAGAAGTGTTAAATGGGAACTCTGTTCAATGGGTGTGTATCTGCTAGGACTGCACAGCAGGGCTATGCTATCTAATTGATAGCATAAAGGAACACACAAAGAAATTATCAATACAATCTGCAAGAAGCAATGACTCAAAGACTAATCAATAGTGAAAAGATGCAGGTTCTTGCTACAGAGTGTGCTGGATCAATTAACTGCCTGCTTACAACAAAAGCATATACAAACAAGTAAATAAAGATTTTTTTTCCAGGGCAACCAAACACAAGATTATTAATATAACAAAGAGTATACACTGTGTGGGGAAATCTCGATCCTGGGAAGTACTGAGTGTGGAAAAAGACTGGGGGGACATGACAGATAATAATTTTAACATTAGTTTCAATGCCATACTGTGAACAATTATGTGCTTGGGTTGGTTAACAGTGCAGCAGCAGCAGTAAGAAAGTTTTTCAGGGTCAACATTTAGCTTTGGCATGTCCATTCACAGGTGATGATGGTGATGTTCCAATGTGTATATCAGACAGGCTTACCAGTGTATAACAATGTTACACATCACAAAGATAATCACAAAGTAAAGTACATGAAATAACAATCAGAAAATATATTTTGCAGTGAAGCATTGAACAAGAGAGACCTGTGTAGCTTGAGAGAAACTGAGGGTTCAGTGGCAATTCTGAGGACAGTACACATTCATTACAGCAATTCTTGGCAGAGGCAGTTCCGTGTGTGTGTGTGTGACAGGCACTGCAAATCATCTCCACCTTTGGAAAGGTCCTGCTCCTCCACTTCCTTAGAACAACATTTCAAGAGATGGCTAACTATAGAGAGTTATTAACCTCAACAACTCCACTCACATAGATTTTTGACAACATTGGACAGCTGAATCCTGAGGAAATGGTATCTTCCAACTTCTGTGGGACAGGCAGAAGTTTAGAGTTTACCCAGCAACAGAATTAAGAAACCAACCACATGTTGCTAGTCTGCTCAAAACCAGCAACTGTCAGAGTCCACAAATAAAATTGAACAAGAGAAGTAAAAAAGAAGGACCAGAAGTTAAAAAAGGGATAAAGTATATTGAGAGGAGGAAGGGATTTTTCTGGTTTCCACAGGGGGAGAATGAGAAAATTTATTATCTCTGCATTATTCAGAGAAATGGTCAGGTGTGCAAGTGGTATTGTGCCTTTCTTAGAAAAACTGAGCTATAATCCTAGAGTTCCCAGAAAATTAACCTTGACAGAGGCTGTATATTAAGCAATTGGTAGGTGATGTGGAGACCAGGGAACGTGTGCACATGATCACAGTTCTACAAAAAGGCAGCTGACAGAGACTTATGCCAGGAAACGGTAAGAAATGAGTGTGTGCAGATGCTCATCCAATTCAGAAAGCTTAGTCTGACACAGGCAACTCCACAGGAATGGGGAGAACATGCAGTGGAGAGAAGCTGACACTGCTGTGACAAGAGAACTTAATCAGAGTCTGATGAACCAGACTCTTCAACTGACACAAAGAGGACAGATCAGCAAGTGAAAGTAAAAATTAAATAAACTACACTGTAAGTGGTGCATGAAGGCTACTGATATCTGGGCACACAGAGAACTAACTGCAGCATAATCTGTCACCAGATAATTCATGAACTCAGTGTGAATGCTTTTCTAAACGGAACAATTCTGTTTCAATGACAGATATCGGTTCTATTTCAATGACATCTTACTGCTGCCATAGCCAGTGGCCTATTAGCCAACTATTTCATTACACTGCTCCCCTCCAGCTTTAAAATGTATAAATTTTAACATAAAATGAATATTTATTTACTGTCTACATAATGGATGCTAAAGACAACTGTGCTTTAACTGCTTGGAGAACTACCTAGTTCTGATCTGCTTATCTTAGAAACAATCCCTAGAAGTTGACTTTTATTAGTAATGATCCTCGAGCACATTGGTTTTGTCTTACAGCAAAGTATTGATTTACTAATCAAATACTTTGATCAATAAAGATCAAATTATTTTAAAAATTATCTAGGGAAAAAATGCTGAGAAACATGAACAAGCAATTTTAAAATAATTTACTGAATATGCAACAGGCATCCACACCCCCAGACACCTGCTGACTTTATCAGAAATCTTCCCTTTAAAGAAAATAATCTACTAACTTTTTCCTTAGCCTCCATTTTCCAAAATTACTGCCAAGTTTTGGTATCTAACTTTGAAAGGTAATTTTTTTTCAGAAAATGCTGGAGTTTCTGTTATTTAAAAGTAGATTTATCAGAATCAGTGATTCTGAAAATTCAGACCTTTATATATGTAGATTTAAGAATTTATGTAAAAATAACTATAAAAGTTTTGCTCCTTTTCCTGGATTGAAATGACAAAAAAGTGGCTTATATCTTTCTGAAACCAAAATATACACAATTATATACACAATAAACCTCCATTAATTACCTGCCTTGGCAGCTCTATCTTGGATTTTTACAAGGCATCACATTCTTGGAGGCACTGAAAATTATTTGGAATGAAAACATTTCATTTGCATTAAGTAGAAATACCTTTTCCAAGATAGGGAAACCCTCAATGGACAATAATGTAACTTCTAACTACATAATATGGATTTTAAAAAGCATCATTAATCTATCCCAGTTTAAGAATTTTTCGAAGTTGGAACGCTTTGAAGAGCTACTACTCAAAGCTGTGACATGACTAACTGAGCCTGGGGGAACACCTTACCCATTTCAGATAATTTTGATTACTTCAGCAGTGGTACAATTTAACTTATTTAATCTTCACTGAAACAGAAGTGGAGCATTCAGAAAGTTAATTACCAGCCATCACCAACCAATATGCACACATTTCTCCATGTTAGTGCATATGAACATGCCTCCCTCGGTTGTTTTAAGAGTTTTTAATGGTAACACACATGAATATTGTGTTGGAATTTGAAGTGATCTTGACAAATTGAAGAAATTGGAAAAAAGAAACACCAAAAATGAAAATTCCAGCCTATTAAGAGCGACGTCACAGAAGAATCCTGGCTAGGAAGACAGAAATACTGGCTAGGAAGCAAAATGGCACACATGATCTTGGGATGACGAAAAGGTCTAACAGGTCACAAAAGTATGTTATTAGTCACTAGAAAGGAAAAAAAACCACCAAGTAAGTTTCTTTTTCAGATGTATGAATAGGAATGCCAAAAATAAGATGCAAGAGGTGATTACTCAGTTTATTTGGTGCACATAAATCTTCAGACAGAGAACTACTTCCAGCTTTCAGGACCCCCCCTTTAAAAAAAGAAAAAGACAAGAAATACAATCTGGAGGGTGTCCCAGGAAGGCAATAAGAAAGATGACATGATCTGGGAGGGGACACTGAAAGAATGGGTTAGTTAAATGTGGGAAAGAAAAAAGTTGCTTTGCTTTGTTTGTTTTTATCATACAAGGGAACAGGGGAGGGCCCAGCATCTGATACACAAGTGATATGAACAGCAATACATTATCCTTCATGACAGCCTGAAGAGCAGTAAGAAAGAAGCAGCCAGGTTAACAGCAAAGAAAATCCAGGTTAGATTTTAGGAATGCCCTCTGTAAATCTACTCAACTCCTTTGGAAGTTTTTAAACACAATAGTTGTCAGGGAGTTAGGTATATTTAATGCCATATTAGTGCCATGGCTTACACTTGAGCTGTCAAATCCCTTCCACTTCTACTTTTGGATTATTCTGACACTCAATGCCCTGCCTTGCAAGTGCTCCATTCAATTTCAAAGTAAAAAATTACCGTCTCTAGGAAAGCAAGTAAGAAAGGCAAATAGGAGCACAAAAATGAGTGATGTGAAGAGATTCTCACTGAATAATCAGGCAAATTAGTCACAAAAATCAAAGTGTGTTTCCCATCTGATCATATTGCTTGTGTGTAGCAGTTAAAGAATCTTTGCATCCTTAACAGAAGATCTAACAGGCTACAAACTTTGCATCTGTCCCACTTCACCAGTTACACCAAATAAAGTCAGAATAACTCCATTGTTTTCAAGGAGTTTTGCTGTATTGTCACACCTCAGGTGAGAGCAGTGAGCAGTGCTGATGCTTTCCCAGCAGAGCAGCCCACTGCCTCTGCCAACAGCACTTGGGTGCACTGTGCATGAACTGCAGTGACACATCACAACAGATTCCTAGGACATCAGCATCCCAGCACAAACCTGGCGTGTCGGATGGAAGCGATTGCACTACTGAATTCACTGTCAATGCTCCTGCAGTTGTAGAACTCCTCGTAGGCTGGCCTGGAGGAGCCCTGGTACTCAATGCGGCTGATGCGGCAGATCCCCACGATCAGGATGATCAGCATCAGGACAAAGGCCACGCACAGCGCCCCGATGATAATGTAGAGGGAGTGACGAGGCATATTTGTCAGACTCTCTGCCATATGCCCAGACTTCCACTGCAGATCTGCCAATAAGAAATAAAAGGTTATCACTAATTAGTAATTTATATCCATCCTGCTGAATAGAACTACTTTACGATATTAATTTTCAATAGTTCTGACTTTTGAAAATACGGAGATAGGTAATTTGAACTTTCCCAGACTCTTTTAACAATACAACACCGGGCCTAACATGCTACGAATTTGAAAAGCGCTATGTTGAACCTTTACCCACTTTTTTCTGTAGATTTTTAAGGTCATATAGGAACATCTATCTAGTTTGATCTCCTGTGCAAACCAAGTAACAGAAAATCAAATTATTCTTGCATTATGTTATTTTATATTACAGGCTCTCTGCAGGCAGGCAGGTTTTATGCAAAAGCTTTTAAGAAACAAACAGCTCTCTTGTGCAGTTTGTTCCAACAGTGAAGGCTTCCACTAAAACATGTTATTTAAGATGTACTTAACACACTTGGTTTGTAATTTGAAACAAAAACTTTCTTATGCCTATCTCCTCCAAACTGCAGAGACTTCAGCATTTCAAGGACAAAAAGGACACCTCATCAAGTCCTACAGCAGGGAGCCCATTGGAGTCTTTTCCCCATCATAATCTCACTGAGATTCTCAAAGCAGACCTTAAAGTAAAGACAATATGGAAGAGGCTTCTTGTATTTATGTATTCCAGATCTTCTACATAACTATTCTTGATCCCCAAACTGCATCTATGCTAAACAGATTTTCTATCAATTGCCTGTGTCCTCAGATCTGTTTCTCTCTAGCATGGGTCAGAATATTTCTAATTAAACTGTACTTCCCTCCAGGAAAGTACAGAGTTCATTTTTGGCAGCCTATGGTCTCATATTATTTCAAAACAGGAACAGAATTGAATCATCCTGACTACAGAAATGTAGCACTCTGCAAAAGTTATTTCTAGTAGGTGCCTGTTCCTTTTCCAAATGTACTTCTGCTTTGCACTGATTTAGACTCTCCCTTTACTCAATCACAAACAGTCTGGGAACAGGGTTTCCAAGCATATGCTTTGGGAGGTTAAGATATTCTCAGAAGCTACCTCTCAAGGATGCTGATGATGGCAGATAATTCAAGCTCCTGAGTTGAAATCTCCAGTTTAGCAGCAGAGAATAAAATCTCGATATACAGTAGAAATACAGGGATTGTACAAGGACAGGAAAAAAAAAAAAGTCAATTTTAGAGGCAGGTTGTAAGAAAGCCCAAAGCTGTAACACGTGGGATTCAGCTGGGCAGAGTTTGGAGAAATGGCTGCTCTTTGTCACAACAGTGAAAGTTGTCCTGGAGCACCTCCCAGCTTGGGGGTACTCAGACTTTGTCCACAAATGTGAGCTGAGTTTAAGGATTGGATGTTCATTTCTCTTATCTTCTTCAGAGGCCAGTAAAGTTTTGATCAGCCTGAATCATTCAGTGATTTAATGTTTCTAAGGCACTGTTACTGCAGTTTGCCCAGTCAGGATATGAGGGGGAGAATGCAGCTGTGCTCTGTGAAGTTTGGGATGGGCTTCTATTTCTGTTCTGCAGCACATTTGTCACACACAGTGGTTTCTGTCAGGATGTCAGACTAGGTTGAATTCAGATCTAATGTGTGCAGATATATGGCAAGACACTTCTGATTTAGATATCATGTCTTCCATCTCTGGATGACAAAGCTGAGAAAAATTTCTTCCCTTTTTCCTCACCGTATCAAAATATAAAGATTAACATTTTATATTCCAGAGATTAGAAATAGCATAAGACAGCTTTAAATCACAGTATTTTCAGTTGTTACATTAAAGTTCATAAAATTAATTAAGAATAAGACTTCAGTGCATACCATGGTCTGTACTAGAAATTCTTCATATTGTTAGTTTTCAAGTAACCATATGGTTTGGCATACCTCAGTAACTACATTAATAATTACAAAAGTGGCAAAGGTAATGATATTAACAAATAATTGTCAGGCATTAGAGGATTCATATGAGAAATTTGTAAGCATTTTTACAGTGAATGCGCCATCAACTTTTTAGGCAAATGCATTTCATTTTGAAAGGAAGAATAGCCTCTTTATAATTAAGATTAATTTAATCCTATTTAATTTGAATTGCTAATACTGGTAAGGATCATAAGATGATATTTAAAAATATCACAATTCATCCAGGCAACATACATCTTATCTAGTTTGTTGTATATACAGCACTTGTAAATTAAAAAGAACAGTCTGACAAGAAGATAACCCTGAAATCGTGTTAAGGTAGTCACTTCAAGCAGCTAAACCAGCTGGTGAAAAGTGGGGAACTATAAATAGGGTGGTTCTACAAAAAAGATTAAGTACCAGTAGCCTCCTTCATGGCCAGTAACAGAAAATTACCAAGGAGAAAATGTTATCAATTTAGTCAAATGCCACCAAAACACCAGTTTCTGATAAGCCTGGCTTTGTGTCTTTTTCTAGCATTCAGAGGGGCAGTCCAATACAAAGTCAGTATGCAGTGTTTACATTTAATTTCCATCACATTATTACCATCATGTACAAACTGCTGAAAGAATATAATAAATATGGCAAAGAGAACTGGAAAGATGAACAGAAGCACATTTACTAATAGACTGAAACTTCAGAGCTCAAAGAAATCCACAGCACCATTGTCTCAACTCCAGTGAATTCAGAAGTGCTTATAAAACAGCTGGATATGGCCTATCTAGATATGATTAGAATTAAGTTCTCATCAGCTTATTCATTCAAAGCTCAGGGAAAGATAGAGAGTACAAAGATCTTCACATGGCTACATGGACCTGTAAAAGAAAAATCTGCAGATCAAATTACTTCTAAATTCTTTCTTCAAAGTGACTTCTTCAAAATTCAATCCCTCTTTGTTTGTATAATCCATTACATCCATGTTAAAATCCAAATTCTTTAGGAAAGGTTCCCCAGCTTTGCACATAAGGCACTGCACTGGTTAGAGAGGCTGCATGTCCATGGTTATCTGTTTTGGAGTAGCCTTATTTTTTATGATGTCCCATAACAACATATGCTCTTATTTTCATGCTGTGGCAAAGTGACTTAAATAGCAAGGGAACTATGAGTGACTAGAGCATGACAGCCAGAGCACTCCAGAACATGCACCACTGAATTCCTGTAGCATATCTGCAGGCTCAGAAAGCCTGCAAACCTTTGTATCCCTTTGGCATTCCAAAACATAACAGAAATGTAATTGTTACTTCATCAAGGGACTCCAGGAAATGCATTTGTTTTCTCCAAGAACATATTATTGCTTTCTCCAAGAACTAAACCCATCTGTCAGCCAACTACTTATTATTGAAGGCAGGCAGAATTATACTGCCTTGCTGATCAGCTTGGACATGCATGTTGCAGGTGTCACCTGTCGCCCTGATTCTTGAGTTTTCTAAAGCCTTCTGAGTTTACATTCTATTGGGAAACTTTCCCACACAGTTTCTGTAAATAATGTGTTGTTTTACATTCCTCCATGGGGGTGGAGAGACTTGATGTACTAGTGCTTTGTCCAATGTCTTCGGAGAGGTGGCCCATTCACTCTCCAATCCACTGTCACCTTTGGAGAAGTATAAAAGTTAGAGTCAGAAAATAAACGCTCTCTTTTTTGCCTTGCAAGGTGGCAGGTAGCTCGCATTGTGCTGTCTCGTGTCCTATAGCGACAGTCACCAACATCAGCCTTGTCAGGAAAAGTTCATCTGAGCATATTTTAACACCGGCAATATGGCACACAGGGTTGTGCTCCCAGTGTCTGCTGGCTCTGAACCACCCGGGGAAGTGTGTGAGCCATTCACAGGGATAACAAAAAAGGCAGGGCTGTCACCATCTCTGAACTAGCTGGTAATGGTCTTCTACAGTCTTTGCTTACACCAGAAAGCTCTGAAACTGAATGTACTGGATTAAAGTAAGGACTAACATCAAGAACATCAAGAGTAGAATCAGTTTGAAAAAAGCAGTCAATATTTTTAAGTAAAGTTTTAGTAAAAGAGGGTAAAAAATAGAAGGTTTACATGTTTCTTGTGTGAGATACAAAAAACATTTTTAAATCCATCCTTTTTGTTTTAATTATCTATCACCTATGTCTGCAATCTTAACTGTGCTAACAAACCTGTGTGTGTATCTGTATAATGACTTGGAGGGATCTATGACCACAGTACCTGAGCATTCAAGAAGTTAAATACACAGCTGAAATCTCCAGCAAAGACAACATCTCTAGCTCAAGAACAAAATATCCGAGAAATACAAAGCATGTCTGTGAGCAACAGAACTAATGAAACCTCATTTCCATTTTAACTCTTCCACAGTTGGGTTTCATACTTTCTGCCTCTCCTGGACTCTTCATTGTTTCATAAGGAGGCCCTTACAGTGAAGCTTCTCTCTAAAACGAGAAACAAGATCACACTGAAGCTGTTGCTTCCAGTGGAATCACTCTTAAGTCTTACTGAATGCTTTGGAAAATATTTGGTCTTGGAGCCCTTCTTCTTTGTTACAAATTTGGTGGAAATTAGCCTGTGGCTGGAAAATTTATTCCTGAAAAAGTTGTTAAAAGCCTGCAGACACAAATTGCAACACAATTACACAGAACCAGTTTCCTTAGGTAAGCAAGTTCCAAGTTGTTTTGCTGAAACATCACTATGGCTGCAGGTGCTCTGAAGACAATACAAGCCTGTTAGGACCGTGCTGATACTGCTATGGAACACACTTGACCCAAAGTGTGCAGGGAGGCTCTGAAGCATGAGCACAATTAAAATGCAAACTGAGTGCCCAGCTCTGAGGCAGCACCCCTGACAATCTAGTCTGACACATCTCAAAGTAGGGTCCCAAAACCAGAAGTTTTTAACTTTCACTACCACTTTTGAAACGCTGTGGCCAAAAAATAAAATTAATTTACCATGATTTTGTTCATTTGCATATGACTCAGAATATTTGTGCAGATAGGTGTTTAGAGATAAAGAAAAAATTCCTTTAATATAACTTACAACTTTTAAAAATGGTTAGAGAACTACAAAACTTACGTATTTCACAGTTTGCACCAACCCATCCATGAGGACAATGGCAGGTGTAACCACCAGGCTGATCTATGCAAGTTCCAGCATGGTGACATGGGTTGCTGTCACAGTCATTTACATCAATTTCACATTCTTCACCTTACATAGGAAAAAAAACCAAAATAAAAACAAAAACAAGATTATGTATGGCAAGTGCCTGATGTAGCAAGTACATCCTCAATCATTTAACTTCCCTCTTGCTGCAAAGCACCTTATAGTACAATACATCTTTATTCTCAGAACATCAAAAGTATTCCAAGAAGGAAGTATTATCCTTATTCAACCAGGTGAAAATAAAGCCTGAGGACTAAGGGACTTGACTAACCTCACACAGACTCAGTCTCATTTCTCTAAATGTAATTTCCATCCCAAGAAAATGTGGTATAACACATGATCATAGATATTCTGATATGCTATAGAATAATGTAGATAATCTGTGCCTGAGAAACTGATGTGGTACAATGGAAAGCTAATTCTTTTCCAAAGAATGTCCTTTAATTAGAAGAAACCGAAAAGTGCAATTTGATCTATAAACCAGCTATGAATGGGTTTACCTATTATTCTCACATTGGATATGAACTTACATGACCAACAGAACATCAGATTCTAAATTACCTTGACATCAGATATTTGGATTATGCCAATCACATCAGTCTAAGTACAAGGCCAAAAGATTAAGTGAGCTTCTTACCAGTACTCTGAAAGTGTAAATTGATTCATAACAAGTATAGCAATTGCATATTAAGATAATGGAATAAGCTGTTTCTTGAGCACACAGTAACTAAGGTCACTGTTAAAACATTTTTCAGTTTCAACAGTGTCCAATTAGTATATTAGGTTACCTGGAAATCTTCAAAATACTATTTTTAAAATGCAGTCTAGTCTCAAGTAGCAAGGTCATAAGCCATGCTAAATAGCTCTTAGCTTTGTGAGGACACTTTAGTAACAGGCTTTTTTTGCTACAAAGTTCAAAGCAGATGTAAGCAACATCAAAAGCTTTTCATTCTCACGAGACTGCTACACAGTCTAGTGTATATACACTAGATGCACTAAATTAATGCTAAAATGCACTAAATTAATTTGGGCTTTGCTAATACAGCAAAGCCAAAATTAATTTCTTCCTTGAAGAGACACAGTCTTACTTGGTATTTGTCTTCCTCTAGACACAGTGACCGAAGCAACTAGATATTCTGTGTAACACACAAATCACTTGCCTGCATATCCAGGTGCACACATGCATGTAGCATTTAGACCTTCGCTGTCACAAGTGCCACCGTTCTGGCAGTTGATGTTAACACAAGGATCTTTGTATAATTCACAGTGCCTTCCTGAAAAGGAAAAACCAGTAATTGCCACTGACATGACTGATACTGGCAGCATGGAATCAGTACATGTGATAACTTGACTTCACCTGGATGAGTGTGCAGGCTCCAAACCTGTCCTTCTGGGCTATTGATGTCATAACCATGGGGCTTATGCTGGCTAAACTTTTTACACATGTGCCTCCTCTCTGCTCTTCCTACAGCTGTGCTTAGAAGAACTATTGGATGTCTATGAAAAACCACATAATGAAGCATAAACAAATCAGTTATCTAAAATTCTTCAGTAATATGTCAACAATAATTGTCTTGACTAAGAATTTTATGTAATAACTTATTTAATTACATACATAAGCATTCTGATGCCTCTCATTACCTGTTGCTGGAAATGAGGAATATTACTAATGTAATAAAAAAATTTATTCAAATATATAGTTAAAAATATATAACTGGATGGCTCTACTTCATGCCACTACCTTCACTCTTTCACGTCCAGCATAGGCCTTGAGAATCCAGCAGGTTTGTCTTGCAGAAGACAGTGCAAGCTGCACCTGGCATATACAACATGTAACACAGCATATTCCCACCTAGGGACTGGGAGAGATACCCTAATGCCACTGCTACACACATTATTTTCTTGGAGTCTACTGTTCAGATAAAACTTCTTTTTTAATATAAATGTTATAGTTATGCACACACACACAGTACAGACCTCCCAAATCATTTTGCTGACATTTGCAGTGTTAGCAGCAAGAAGGCAGAGCACTCTAGCTGGGCATCCAGTGAGTGAGGAGCTGGCACAAACTCCAGCCCTGCCCAGCCCTGAGAGCTCCTGTCTGCCTGCCAGCCCAGGGGTGTGGAGGCAGAAGGGGCACTGCAGATGGGCAGCCCTGGGGTGGTAGTGCCAAGACTGAGGCATCTGATGGCCCACATCGTTTCTTGAGCTGGGTACCTCGGGTCTATTCATTGGTGCCACTGATCTCCTCGAGCTCTGCAATGATGGGAGCTCAGTGATCAGCAAAAGCTGATTCCAGGTGCCCTGATTTCATTTACAGCACAATGTGCTGTGCTCACAGTGCTTCCAGCTCCACCAACAGGCTGGGTGAGAAGATGAACATTAATGGTGAACATTTTGGTTAAGTGCTGCTTAAACTGTCAAGAGAAGCTGAGGGTCATTTCCTCACCAGGCCTCTAAAATGATGAATTCTGTATCTATAGTCAAAGAGCGGTGCAATCACCAGTGTGAAACACATTTTTAGCCTCAAGCAGCTGTTAAGTGAGCTTTACTTATCAGCACAGATAAGGATTGATACACTTAATGAGAAAATGCTGGAGCAATGTTCCTTAAAATATAATCATTCTGTGTATAATATTTATTTATAATCCTAATAGCACATAAAATTACATTCAAAGTGTTCGCACGATTCAACAAGACTACACTAAAAAAGTATCATTTTAGCCTTCCCCACAAGGACTTGTCACAGACCACTGATATGTGTTAATTTGTTTACAGCTGAAATTGCTGTGAGAGAAAAGATTTTGTATAGCCAAACAAACACATTTTGTATAGCCAAACACTATTCTCATCTATTTTATGAATTACTTGAAAAATGCCAAAGAGGGATTAAATTTGGACACAGATCTAAGAACAGATGCAGTTAACATGGAAAAGCAGTCACAGACCTACTACTCACTCTGGGCTTTACAGTCTTCTAAACAAACAATCAAAATTTTTATATCTACTCCTTTGTGCTAATCTATTTCAAATACTAATCCTTTATTATTGTGTTTTTAGTTCACTTCAAATAAAAAATAATTTGAAAGCTCTCTATGTAAAGGCTCCAACAACAACTGATGAAAAAGTCTATTTAACCATTATAGTTTTTTTTTAAATCTCATCACTTTTTAAGGTATCATAAAAACAGAAAAAACCACAACTGAGACAAACAGAGAAAATCCATTTGTGCCCAGACCAGGACATGTATTATTCACAATGGAGCTATATCTTAACTATTAATCTGAATAAAGATTAAGATCAGGATCGATACTGAAGTTTGTCTCTGTTAATTTGACGAGAGGGATATATTTCTGCTCAGGATATGGTATCTCTCTTTTTGTAACAAAACTTGCCATAAAAAATGCAGAGAACAATTGCAAACCCCAGCCTACCTTCATATTCAGCAAGGCACACACACTCGTAGCTGTTGACGAGGTCTCTGCAGGTGGCTCCATTCTGGCAGGGTGCAGAGAGGCATTCATTATATTCCTCCTCACAGTAAAGGCCATGGTAACCTAAATCACATGAAGAGGAAACAAAAATAGTTATGAAACACTTTGCAGTAAAAATTGATTATTAGGCAACTATAGACCATGGGCAGATGCTTGCTAATTTAAATATACTGTGCAAACTGATATATGTTAACACACTGATTTTAAAGGTATCTGTTCCCCAGGTGAAAATTACTAAGAAAATATTGGAAGCACAGTATTCTGAAAGAATTCCCAGCTCCTGTGATAAAGCACAATGAGGTGTAAGGATGGAGACTGTGGCAAAGACCAAAAGCAGCAATGTGAATACCCACACTCTGATTGTTAAATAAATACAGGAATATCGACTATCTCCCAGCTCCTTTGGATCCCTGCATCAAAGCCACTGTTCATCAAAGAGGTGATAATTGTATAACAGTAGTTGGAATGATTACATGTTTTAGCATTAATGCTATACAATGTCAAAGCACTGTAGAAGCATTAAAGTACTTTCATCTTTGCAGTATTTCCAAGCCATAGGCAGGTATTATGGGGTGATTAGGTAAACATAGAAAGCAGAAGCAGAGAAAAGCTACACCACCTGTTAACAGCCACTGAGTCTTTTGTATTATGAGATAAGAAAGAAGGAGTTAATCCACTTGAAAACAGCGCCTTTTTCATTACTTAGTGTGCCATGCAATGATTAGTTGTAACAGTAGCTGAAATTACAGACCTAGTGCAGTCTATGATATAATACTGTGCACTGGAACAGTGTTCATGTGCTTATAAAAGCTTGATTTCCTCATTACACTAAAAAAAATAGACGAATGAATGTACAATGAATAAATATGCAATGGGCATGAATACAGGTACCAGGAAAAAGGCCTAACATACAAAGTGTAGATTATACAGTGTGATTTTAATTCTTAAAGTAATCTCTAATCTCTAGTAGCAAAACTCACAGATATGAAAGGAGGGTATCTTTCATGAACAAAGAATCAAAGAGAGGGGCATATTCTCACCTTAGTAAATTCAGTATCCTGGTCTAAATATTCTCCAAAATTCTCATAGAATAATAGGAAATAGGACAAATGCTGCCTTCAGACAACATTTGCATTCACTCTCTCCCTCCCTATTATGGATAATTCAAAAGAAAAATTTTTGCAGATACAACTGTTATGAAGATACAACTCAAGATATATAGACAGTACCATCCATTATAATTCTCAAAAAATTGTCCTTTAATAGGAAATAGTTGGACTAGTAAAGTATTAAGAAACATTTCAGAACCACTTTCTCCAAAGCTGTCAGCCAGGTAATAGAGAATTAATTATGGTAAATGTATAGGTTTTCTTGCTAGCCTACAATGAAGTTTATCTAGCTTATGAGTATATGAACTAGCCTTATGTAGTGAGATCTACAGCCAATGTACAAACCACCAAAATCAGACGGGAGAATCAGAAAGAAAAACAGATGGGAATTCCCAGTGCTTAACACCAATGTAATTAGATATTCTCAGAAGAAATATTTTCCACTTCTCACCTTTCCAAGAGAACGAATGGGATTTGTGACTAAATGGCTGTCTGGTTTCCAAAATCAATATGAACTATGGTATCACCTCCTCAGGCTGCAGCCAGCCCACGCTGCCAGACATTGCACACAGCCAGGGAAAGATGTTTTCTCTCTCCACGAGAGGGCAGGTCTCACCCACACACAATTTCACCCTCACCATCCTCACCCTGGGGCCAGCAGCTTCTTTCTGCTGAAACTGCTGGAATGGAGAACGTTCCACTGTGGGACCTCCTGAGGGAAAGGCACGCTTCTCCTCAGGGAGATAAGAGGTACCTTGTCATTCTTAATGAGCATTTCTCCTTGCATTACTGCTTTTAAATTATACTGATATATAAACCCTGTAGTACACTGAATTCATACATACATCTTCAAAAAGACTACATAAATAACTTCTACATTTTGTTGAAGAATTTAGATTGAAACAGGAGCATTTTTCATAAATAACTTCAGAGTAATGGATTCTAGTGTAGTTGCTTCCTTTCCTTCTAGTAGTGTAACAATTCTACTGCTTTTATGTTCCCAGCCAATGTCAAATGTAGCTCTTTGCATCTTTTGTGGTGTGCAATATTTTTGTGGATGTATTCAGAAAGAAAGAAAAAAAGAAACCTACATTAACAACACTTCTCCAGCTACTGTGTCTTGAAAGGATTAAAAAAAAAAAAAAAAACCACAGGAGGCATTGCAGCTTCAAGAAAGGGCAACTTTTCCAGGTCACATGAAATTGGAAAAGTCTTTAGTAATAGAATCTTCCTGAAATCAAGCAGAACCTGAAAATGAAGGTTCAATTCTGATGTGCTCTCTTCAGAGGCTGAGGAATGGACAGGGAACCTAAAGTATCCCTAAAATAGAGATGTCCCTATGTAACCCCTTTTCCCTCTATGTGACCATCCCGCTGCTACATCCCACTGCTACTGGTCTTTACAAAAGTAGAAATAGATCTGTTGCCATTCTTCTCTCAATCCCCAAATTCTTCTTCCTCTTTCTTAAGCAACTGGAAGGGTGCCTCAAAGAGAGCAGGTTATTTTCCTGATAGAAATAAAATCTCTTAACTAATATATCATAAAAGTAGCAGAAAAAACTACACCTGAAAAGAACAGAGAAAATGCATTTGTGCCCAGGCATGGCCTTCAGTTACATGCTGAACTGCACTGTCTTCGCACATGGCTGTTAAAAACTGCAGAAGGAGAAAATGGGAAAGAGAGTCCACAATCTGTGTCACACGGGCTGATGAGGAGAAGACATGGGGTTTGTCAAAGCCTTCAAGAGCAAAAGATACAGCAGAGTAATCTCTCAAGAATATCTGCACTATCAGGCTAACAAAAGAAAGAGACAAAAGCTTACTCTCCCTTTAGAAATCAATAAAGAACAAAGCTGAAATCTTTTTAGCCTTTTTAGACACTAACCCCTCAATAGTGACTCCCTGGGCTTATCCATACTTAATGTTTCACCCAATCAAGGTGGCAGAACATAAATCCCATCTTTAGGGGAAGGTCTGATGGGGTACAACGCAAACCAGCTCTATTCTGCAAGGAACAGCATCAGTTCATACACATGGCTGTTCACTGACACAGAACTGCATGTTAATGGCCAGGAAATAAATGTGTCCAGTTAAAGTCTGAGCTTATACAGCAATTAAATAAGAGAAAGAGAGAAGAATGCTCCAGATGGCAGAAAGGTAGGAAGCCATGTTCACCAGCCATGGTCAGATTGCAAGGAAGGTGGTCTTAATGTAGCAGTGGAAACAAGATGAGGAAACAGAAGGAATAATGAGCTCACAGACAGTCAGGAACTGGAATTAACCTGAAGTCACTTCTTCCAGAGCTCACATATCCTGCCCCAGTTACAAAATCTGGGAAGGGAAAAGACAGAGAAAAGAAAAATGGCAACTACAGCAGACAAATGTTGCTCTGGCCTCTGCAAAGGCACTAAAACTTATGCTCCTAGAACTATCTATTAAGCTGCATGAGCAGTAAAATCAAGGGAACATACTCCATGGTACTGCTTCTAAAGTTGCAGCCACTTTTTATACCCGGTGGCACTTTTTCTGAAACTCTTATTTTCTTTCCCCAAATGTTCTATATATGCCATCATATATATTTATATAGAGGGCAGGTGTTAATGTCTGTACATGTGCTGTGCAGTTTCAAAATTTATGTCTTTAAAAAACCCAAATCCAAAACTTTGCTGCAATATTAAGCCATGCAATTTCTAGCTCCATTTCCCAACTTTGGACCAGACAAAACTAAAAATACTATACTAAATATTTGCATTTGAAATGTATAATGGTAGCTGTATTAAAACAATTGCATATTGAAAAGAGTAAAATGGTTTATCAAAAAGAAGAAACTGGTTTGGGACCCAAGGACTAAATAAACGTTCTAAAAAGAGACACAAAGGGGCCCCACTAGTTTCACCAACCAGACTTTAGATGAGAAAGCCAGCAAATGAGCACAATAACTTTTATTAGAATTAGTTCTTTAATATAAGGTAAGAAGTAAAACATAACACAAACTCTGAATCTAATGTCCAAACATTAAGTATTTGTTACCTGTAAAGGGCGAGGTGGTAAGTGTTAATAATTAGGGTGTGTACGCATATAAATAAAGATTTAAGGTAAGGTAACATGTGCAATTGAAAAATCACACACACAGCACAAAGTAGGTATGGTTGCATAGGCTTGGGAGTTCCACAGAGCCCCTCAGAAGACATTTGAAGTATGTTCAACTTAGAAATAACTTACACACTTTTCCTTCCACTCTGAAAACAGGAACATTCAAAATATTAGACTGCTTTCCAAGTTACCTTATAGAAATTAGCTTTCCTATACAAGCTATTAGATAAAAGCCCACAATGAAAGCCAACACACACACAAAAAAAAAAATTAGTAGCAAATGTCTGGTTGTTCATGTTCTGCAAATTGTGCAGCTATGCAAGTATAATCACTATCATTTATCATTCTTCAAATCTGTACACTGGCCAAAGAAACAAGGAAGCCAAATTGCCTACCAAGCAAGGAGACTTGCACAGGCCTTGGACTAATTGGAACAATTTAAAATTCCTCTCTTGTTTAATTTTTGAAGCAGAAGTAACACAGATGAAAATCCAAAATCCAACTGACACTGTAAAACAGTGCTTAAAGGAAGGACAGCATTGAGGTCACACATATAAGCAATACTCTTAGGCACTTTGTTCCTGTATTAGAAAACTATATCCTCTGTCAAATACTTAAAAAAAAAAAAAAAAACAGACTAGCATCCCAGAGCTGAACACAAAATTTAAATGACAGATTCCAAATTTCATCAAACTATTTTCCAGATATGTCAGATAATCAATACAGAAGAGAATTCTAAAGTGTCATTAAACAACATTCCCATTAAAATACCTAAAAAAAAAAAAAAAAAAAAAAGTGTAGGTATTCAGGGATACGTCTGAAAGCCTCCTGTACAAAAAAGCCAATGGTCTAGGAGCAGGCATACTGATCCTAAAAGCCTGCAAGTCAGAAAGCCTCAAGGTCACAAGGCAGAGACCATTTCTTTCCTGGTAATAACTTTATTATTAACCCTTGATAATGCTTCTAAACTGTACACAAATTTTATTCATTCACTTTACAAGTAATGTAACAGATACTGTCAAGGTCTCTTCAGGTCAAACTGTAAATAGAAATCAGCTTCTTAATATCCCAGAGACATAAGTACATTACTCACCCCCTCTAGCAAACTGCTTTTTGATAGATATACCAAAAATATATTAGGCTATGATTTGTGGTTTTGTGGGTTTTTTAGGAATTGCAACATAGGAATCCTCAAGTTTAATTGCTCTTACCTTCCTTACACTCAATAATTACCCAAATCAGGGGCAAAGTGTATGTCACAGTGCCTCCTACAGGCTGAACTATACAGAAGTTGACTGCCATTTATCTATTATCTTTTTAACTCATGGGGAAAATATGTGAAAATAATTGATTCAAATTCTGCTGCTATGACTTAATAAAAACCCATAATAATATGCTCATAACAATGAAAAGGCGTATAAGAGGAAACATTCTGTTTACCCCTATCTTGATGCCACTTAGGTGCAGCTCTTAAACGACCTTCTGAAATAAGTTACCCAAGTCTTTAAACTATTGACAGATTACAGACAAGCTCACTTAATTTGGCTTCGAGTTCCAACGCTTTGTGAAGCAAACAATGTTATTTTTAAAAGTGAAGTTTACAGCAGCCTACAAAATGTTTGGAAAAAATAAATGTTTTTAATGTCATACATGGAGCAACACAAAAGAGTTTAACTAAATAAATGCCACATATGCTACTGGATGCAATCTCTACAGCTTCTCATCTCTAAATTTGAAAAGCATAAATATTGTTCAAATAAAAATAAGTTTCCACAACATGAGAGGTCTAAGACTACTTTTAAGTCCGGAGAGAGACAGAATAATTTTGAAAAACCAAACCATGGAATTCTAATCAGGTTTAGGTGACGAAGTTCTGAAAAACGCTTTTATTAGACCAAGAATATTTGACTAGCTTTTCTTTGTTTGAACTACAGGCAAAGAACATGCTGAAGAAGATTAGAATTTCCCTGGATTTCCTGGAAAGATAAATGTCTAGTTTTTCCTACTTTTAATGACAAGTGCTGTCAACAAATGCATTATAAGGTAACATTAGTGTGGTATTGTCTGCATTTCACTTTCATATTTTCTCCTTCTGTCAACTCCAACAAATTTCCATAGCTTCTGGTAATTTGTGAGTACCCCCAAAAAAATTTCTGATGGCCTTTTTCATATAAACAGCAGATAAATTCTGACACCACCTAAAAATGCTGAATAAGTTAATTTCATCACAAAATCCCCATATTCACAAATGTCCACAAATAGACTGGTGCGATACATGCACATCCTGAAAACTGAGATGGAAGAGATGAAGAATTATGACTGGCTTCTCACAAAACAAGCAAAAGCAGCAGAGAGAAGGTATTCCTCTGAAAGGAGCATAGAATAATGTGAATGTCACAGCAGAGCTACTAACTATCAAATGTCACTCCTTAGTTTATCCCTTGTACACTGGAAATTTGTTTTAGCCTTAATTTTTTCAGTTTTCAAGTTTATAGTTTCAAAGGAACAGACTAAAAAAAAAAAAAAGTGCCAAAATTATTCAAGTGACTACCAAGATTGGTGCATATTCTGTAAGCGCTTAAGCAGTGGTGGATGTGTAGCACTGATGGATATCAGACATTTTAACTGTGACTTCACCTACTAATTATCATTGCTAAAATGGAAAAAGGGAGCTATAAGCACCCCAATATCCTGTTACATTGGTACAAGGATACAAAAATGCTGAGCTAAACCAGTTGCTATACAGACCCCATGAATGTCAGGCTGTGCTGTCAAACAGTTCCCAGCTGAGTCTCCTCACTGGACTCACCTGAGCAGCCCTGCTGGATCTTCTCTAGAGAGACAATTTATGTAATCATGGATGGCAGAACTAAACCTTTTGGAATAACCAATATTTTTCCTTCTCTACCTTTTTTCAGCCACCTTGTCTGTTTTTCCCTAATGATCAGTGTCACATTTTCCATTCTCTCTACCAAATTTTGCAATTCCAACAGTGCTGATGCCTCGCCTTAGAAAGATTTATCCTGCAGACTACAGTTTTGTAATACAGCTGTAGAGTTCACTCAAACCATATGGATCTCAGTGGGTATTTCAGTACTCTGCAATTTTTGGTTTTCCAAGTGCAATGTGTAGATTCCTATCATTGCTCTAAACAGATAGAACATCTGCTCAATCTGTTTTACAGACTGAGAAGAAAAGGAAGTCATTTTAAGCTATATATGGAACCCACATATAAAAATATTAGAAGATTTGCAGAGGATGTAACTGTTGGTACAAACCAGGGATACAGAGGCATCTGTAGCTGGTTCCAACGCTGCGACAAATGCCGTGTGCACATGGATTCAGGGCACAGAAATCTATCAGCTGAGCACATGTAGGTCCTGTAAATCCAGGACTACAGCTGCAGGAGAAGGCAAGGCTGTCTGCATAGCAGGTTCCATTGTTCTGGCAGGGAGATGATGCACAAGGGTCTATCTTGTCCTCACAAGTGGTTCCTAAAAACCCTAAAAGAAATAAATGGGTTTGATAGGTAAGCATCCTGATATGCATACAATTTTAAGAACTAAAGCATGTTAAAAGTTAGCCATTGAGAGATCTGTATTCCTTTCTTTTTTCATTCTATGAATATTATAAAAATACAGACTTCTTAGACAATAAACTTTAAGTTTACCTATTAGCATTTTCTGAAAAGAGATGCTTCGGCTAATATCATACTATAAATGATTAAAGCAGTGAATTGCAAAAATATTTGCTGAAACTGACAGTGCTTATCTGCTTTCTGAGTGAATTTGGCTTGGAAACAGAAGAGATTTTCTAAAGACCAGGATCTGGCTAGACTAAGAGAAAAGAAGAAAATCCCAAACCAATCTATTTTTCTTCTGTTAACATGCATGTAAAATGTAACAACCTCTTAAACATAACATGGGTTTATTGAGTTTCAATAATTTAAATATCTTTTACAAGAACAAACTTCTCATTAGCAGGAGAGACAATGATTTATTGAAGTAACACCATGCCAAAAACAGATATAAGGAAAAGGATATTCTTGCAAGGGAACTTTTAATCAGATGTAGGGAAGAATTATGTTTTAATAAACTAGAGTAACTACAGCTTGTATCTATACATACACATACATCATGTATGTAGTAATACAATGCATGGTTATTGTATCCTAAAGCAAGTCAGAAAAGCATATTCAAATTCTATAACCCTTCTGAATAAAATAACTAACTGTTCTTTCCATTTAGTTATATATTTTTTTAAAATAAGTATTTGGTCCTTTTGTACAGACCATCACCTTTCAGGCCTAAAATTCCCTGGAATATCTTACATTGTAAAAAAGCTCTTAATATTACAGTAGAATAACAAAGGTGAGTAACACATATAGAGCATACAACAGAGACCTACTCACAGAGTTAACAAAACTTAGAGTAATGTAACTAAGATGGGAGGTCACAATTGCTATGTGAGCACCAGAGTTTTGGATTTTTTTGGTCACAACTGGCAGCAGGATTTTTGGGGCATCTTCAAAACATTAGGTGCTGGACAAATGACTTTCAACGCTGCATCTCCCTTACATATCCATAAGTCTTGTATATAGAATGATGGAATGAAAAATATGGAAAAAATAATCTAATTTACAAGGAAAAAATGTAGCTAGAAAGATGGAAAGAACAGACATAACCTACAGATTGGACTTTTAAGCTTTGTTATACAAACTCTGCAACAGACCAGGAGAGAAAATCAGGTCTGGCAGGACACAGATGAAGAACAGGCATGAGCCTTCTGTCCTCCTCATTGTGCTGTCCTATGGCTTCAATTGCTTCATGACTTTGTCAGGACCACCTGCTCACCAATGCTGAACAGAGAGAGCCTAAAAATACATACTATGGAATCCTATACTAGAGGTCCCTCCTGTAGATAATAACTAACCCAAGAGCAAGGATGTAATTCCAGCACCAGTTCACTAGCAAAGTAACAAAGCCTGTATTGTTGTAATAAAATCTTGGTCAGATTTAAAAGAATCTGCAAGGACTTTTAACTATTACCAGGAGGAGATCAGCCAGTGAGTCCAGTGCAATCTTTCAAGCAACTCTGAAACCAGATTAAAAAGGTTTAAGGAGATCTGAGGTCACACAACGACACTAATAAAACCTTTGCAGTAATCTTCCCTCCAAAGAGGAGGTTACTGGCAGATGGCTAATGTTTCAAGTGACAAAGCACTTCAAGAACATATGCAGGTTTAAAATACAGCAAAACATGTTGCCCTTGTGCTATCTTTGACTGCACTGTGAAATGTGTTTTAGGTGATTCTGGAAGTTCAAATCTCAAGCATGAGTCAAATATCTGAAAATACTCAAAGCAGAAAATATGGGAATCTATTATCCTGGCAATTCATTCTGTTTAAATCCATACCAGTCCAATTATTGGAAGCAAATAATGCAAGTAATAACTACAAATATCAAATGCAGAGGTGTATTGACTGAAACAGAATCAAATTCCAGACAAAAAAAAAAAAATCATTGTTTATCTTCAGAAAAATATCCCCTGAACTGCTCTTCAGCCAGCTAACATGGACCCAACCCTGCATGTAGGTCATTGCTGGCATAAAAGGGACATGACTGAAATGTAAAATCTAGTGGTAATTTGAAAGAACTGGATACAAAATTTACCAAGGAATAACACAGAAGGTAAAGGGGAAAGGCAGTAATAGAAGATATTTATACTGGTAAAACCCACAGTACAATGTCTGTGCTTACATGGATAGCAATTTGGCTAGCTGTCAAGAAGTATAACAGTCTTCAGTTAGGTGATATGCTTTGTAAATTGCTACAGACCCCCAGGGATGTGATAGAAATGAGATCAGAAATATGATTTCAGAAACAGAAAAGCTACAAATAAAAGCCAAATTTCTCATCACAGTGGGATTCTAATTATTTGGCTACTGAAAGCAAAAGAGCCATGTACAAGTCAAGCAAGTCAAACATTTTCTGAAGACACAGCAGAAAGGCCTTTTATACAGCCTGTAGAACAACTGACTTGTCTGAATGTTACATTAGACTCAATTCCAAGAATCACAAGTATGTGAAAAATTAGGTCTGTGAATTGTGAGGGCTCAGGATTACAAAACTTTTAACTTTGAAATGCAGGGATAAGCACTAAAAGAAATACAAGTAATTTATTTTTTTCCCTATAGAAATTTGTCTTGTGAGGAAATAAATGGTATGTCATCAGAATTCTGTAAAGAGAAAAAGTTACTAATCAGAAGGATCAAAGGATCATTAAAACACTATAAGACTTTGATTGAAATTCACTCTAGCTAAGTCTTTCTGGATAAAGATGAATAGAGGCTAAACCCTTTCAAGCATTAAGGAGAAGTCTATTAAAAATAAGAGCAATTTGGGAAGGTGCCAGGTAAAAACATTAGATTAGTGGAAAGTACCAGAAGCTAAACAGCCATAAAAATTTTAATTAACAACAAAATGTTCTTCAGGTAAATTAAACTCTCTTATGGTAATATGAAATATTCTGCATTCTGATCACCAGTAACCTTGGGAAATCTTCCACACGCAACAGCTGTGTGACCCAGTTTCCTGTGATCAAGATTGTAAATGGGTTTATTCTATATAAACCTGAAGAACTTAGAATGACATCTGCAAGATGTACTAGAGAAAAAGGCTTTTACATGAACAATGAAGCAGAGAAAATAGTGAAAACCTTGAAACTTAAACTATTCTAAGTCTCAGTAAATAATTTCTGTTCTCCCAGTCAATTAACATTCATGGTGACAATGTGCATTTTCTAGCTGCTATTGCAAATCAACACATATGAATCACAACTTAGCATCTTCTGTAGCTGTCAAACTCTATTTTGTAAACCACAGAAGCCATTATAAGAGCATTCATAAATTTATTGCTTTCCAGTATTTTCAGAAATGCCTGCAGATATTTCAGGACGCTTTTGCTCAGTGAGTTGCCAGCAGTAGTTCCCTGCAGCTACTCAAATCAAACTGTCAAAAGTAAAATAAAATCAATACAAAATGTGAATTTCAAGTAATCTATATATGTTCAAGTCTTTATCATAGGATTGTTTTCGCTCTGTCTTCTTTTATTTTAGAGGATGACTGATATCCATTATTGCTGATGACCAATTTTCAAAAATAGAATAAACCAAATTAAAATATTTCTGCCCCTTCTGTCCAAGCTGGTGACCTCCACATAAAACATGTAGGAACAGCCCAAGAACCCAGTCCAATTTGAAGGGGTTGGCCAGCTGAATACAAGCTATTTTTATCAAAGATTAATATTTTCCTCTAACACTAAGACAGTTAATCTGTACTTATCATGAGGACATCAAATTTGCATAGAACAGAATTTCAGAAACATCTTGCAACAGAAGTTTATTTCTTTATTATAACTGATCTGCATTTTGCTCATTACTGTATGGCTTTGTTCTAAACCATAGTCCACTACTAGATTATTTTATTATTATCATATGAGCAAAATTTACAAAGGTTGAAGTACCTTCAAGTACCAAGTCTTTCATTCTACCTAATTTTACAAAATTTGTGTCTGGAAGGAACACATTTCCTCACCACACAATCAGGCAATTTCCATACAGTTGGGTTTTTGGTTTTTTTTACTTTAACTTTCAACAAAGATTTCTGTGAATTTGGTAACTACATAAATAAGGATAACTAGCTTCAACATCTTTAAAACTTATATTGATTTATTTAATAATATGTTTATTAAGTAAATGTAATTACATTTATTTATACCAAGCCAGGATTTTTTATATTTGTAAGTATTATGTGTATATTTAGTTCCACTTCAGGGTCTTTTGGAAATACACAAAACTTCTCAGAAGCTTAAAGAAAATGGAGGAACCAAATCTGTAAACTGATGATCAGTACCCCAAGCAGTTTAAATAAAATCTGTTAATGTTACTTTCAATACAATAGTCTGTTATACACTACAATAAGTGGAAGAAAATGAGAGGAGATATTTAAGAGCGGTAAGGATGAAGTGATTCTGAATATAAATTTCAAATATGTATTTTCAGGTTGGCATGTTTACAATGTGAAGGGCTTTACAATGTCTAGAAGTTCTTTGCATGAACATTTCAAAGTAATATTTACTAAATGTATGTTTATTGACATAAAATTAATAAAACTATCAAAGATCCCTATCAATTGTAAGCAAATACAAGATCCAAAGATTATTCTGAAAGTAACAGTGTCAAAATTTTAAACAAGTCTTTGGTCTTCAGTATTGCTTAAGCTTCTTCACTCCAAATTCAAATACAAAATCCAATTTTCTCTTTACAGGTGATTCAACAACTTAATATGAGTTTATTTTCTGACGTATTTTGGATATTAAAACCTACAGTGCATCCCACAGAAAATGGAATCTGTAAGCATAATGAAATTTTCTTTACTAAAGGACTCTTAAGACATTAAAATTGTCTAAAGAGTCATCATTAATTGTTCATATCTGAGGCTGCTTTTTCAGGGCCTCAGATCTTGCCTTCTGTCAGTTATGTACTTTTTCATGAGCAACAGATCTCACCATTCTTCATTGTTTCCATCTCATTCCTTTATCTGCCATCTTTTTTTTTTACCTTGTGCGATAGTTGCCACATTTTGTTATCCTTTTCCAAGCCACATTATATCTGCAGACTGTAGTTCCTACACAAACGTAAGTTCCTTGGTTACCTTTCCCCGCTGTGCTGAATTAGCACTACAGAAAGAAAAGCCTTTCTCAACAAATAATTACTATTAAGCAGAGCAGAATAGCAACGGAGCAAGAGACCTTACTTAAATTAGAAAATTGGGGGTTGGCAGGCAAATTTGCAAGTTACTGCATCCGCAATTTTCAATTAACTACACTGTTGTATTTACAAAAATTACCGAATCTCTTCAGAGATTAAAATCCAAACAAAAGCTCCCAAATTATGCCTCTGTGGAAAGATAACACCTCAAAAGATGTAAGAATGGCACGGCCACAGTGCACGGCACGGCCACAGCGCCTGGCATGGCCCTGTAGGGCTCTCAGCCCAGCAGAGCCCTGCCCTGTGGGCAGCAGGAGAGGAGCTGAGCTGTGATCAGCATATTCATTAACAGGCCATCAGGAACGAGCAATTAATGAGCCACACACAGAAACACGTATGGCAGGCATAAAACAACCAAAAATCCCAGTTGCTGCTCTTCCCAACACTATTGGAAAGATCATTGCCTACACTTCTTCCTTAAAGATTCTTGAACAGATTTCTTTGGGAAATAACAAGTAAATTATAGACCAAGTCTAACATGTAATGTTTTTTCTCCTGAATTTCACTACTATTTATAAGGGAAAAAATTTCCAAAAAATTTCCACATGCAGGATCTGCATGGCTGTCAATATGTCAGTGTCTCAACACAGCAGTTAAATGTTAAAGCACAGCACTCTAGAAAAGCAAGGAATCAGCCTGAAGAAACTACAGATGATCTTCATTGTTAAGCATGTAGGTATTACCAGAGCAGTTATCAAAGACTTGCACCCTTAGAGCAAGCATTAAAGTACTGGCAGAACAAAACCAACATCCACAGATCAAGGAAGGACAGAAGTATAATTAGTACAAAGTTCCAATCTTAATTATAAATAACTAATAGGAGGTTTCATAATTGAAAACTTCCACTCATGATAATTTTTTCATGTGCAATTTAGGGATCTGTCATTGCAGTCAGCACAGTGTTATGAAAGCACACTCTGGCATTGGGGTGTCCTTGTTTCACATTTACAAGGTTTACCAGTGAGAATCAGTGAGAAGCTTTCATGTCAAGAAAGAAATATGTCCAAATGGAAAGAAGAATTAATTAAAAATTTTGGAGGACTGAAATAATTCCTTTAGTTATTACTTTTACACACATTTTAGCAAACTAGCCCATGTGCAGAAAAGTGCAAATACTACAAGGGAGACATCTTTTTCTCACAGATTTAGTGGACAACATAAAAATCAGATCACACCCTGAGTCTCCTCAAATTTGCCTTTATCATCAATGCTGGGGCCTGATTTCTACTGTAGAATTAAAAAACATTTCTGCACCACATATACACTGAAACAGTAAACTCCTACAACACTTCATATACTGTTTATACATATGCTGATTATCCCAAGATTTCTCATCTCGTTTTTTTTTCTGCTTACAGTTAAAGCTAAGGCACAACTTTTAAAAATGTAAATATACATATCTACACATCAATATAACTGAAAATTCTGAGGAAAACCAGCACCTTGTATGAGGTACTAGAAAGGTGTTTGCTGGTTACCTTCTGGGCACTGACAGCTGAATCCACTGAGGTGGGATGAGCAGGTCCCTCCATTCTGGCATGGCTGCTGGATGCAATGATCAATCTCTGACTGGCACAGCTCTCCTGTGTAACCTACAAAACAGCTCACAATATTCAGAAGATGGAGCAAAAACAAGGGTTTACCACTAAACACACTGTTCAGCCATCCAAATAACACCATTACTTTTCTTGAATCAAATTAACCAGTATAAGCAACAAAATCGAGGACAGTCTCACATTTCTTATAAAATGAGATTTCTAATTAAAATGTATACTTCATGGGAGAAGCATACAAACCCAGCAGAACTCTAGAGACTACATCTGTTGTATTTTACTGACAGCAATATTCTAACATCACTAGTGAATTGGTAATAGATATTGGGTCCTCATTGGTACTCATATAACCAAAAAAATAAAGCCATTTTCGTATGGTTTTCAAATGCAACTTGAATCCCAAGTCAATTATCTTTATCAAGGCTTTAAACAGAACTTAACACTATGAATTATTTGTGCATATGCTGAATGACTGTCATTTGCTCCTACTTCTGGGCTTCAAGAAGAGTGTTTATTTTAAGTGGGAGCTGTGAAGAACTGCTCAGCACAGTTACAAACTCTTCCAAATAAGCTTCTATAAGTTCACAAGCTACAGATTGTGTGTACTGTACTATTTGACCATAAGTTTGCTTTGTTCCATATGTCTGATGTCTGTAACACATCCTCAAAAAATGAACAAACTTAAAGTACAATCTAAATTATTCTACACTCCATACCTAAATTTCATAACAAATACCACACATTCCCCTTTCCTAATTTTTAATTACTTCCAAGAAAATATCTTGGATGCATGACTGAAGAAAAAAACTACTTGCTACACCCAGGGACACCTTATTTTTTTAAAAGGAACCCCACAAAAAAAAATATATCTTCCATAATGAGCATATTTAACCAAATGGCTGGTGTTAAAGGCTAGTAAGCTATGCCCAGGTGAGCACTGCTATGAACAGGTATAGGAGGGAAAGACCCCAAGGTGAGACAGAGAACATACATAGACAGGATTTAGCTGAGGAAGGGGAGGAAAGGGAAAAAGAAGAGGAAAGTCCCCCAAATTAAACAACTTGGGGGGGGGGGGGGAACACCCATGGTTTTATTACATAATTATTATTAATGCAATCAAAATTGGTATGTTTTTTGTGCACAGTAAGACCCATACCTATTTAAATTTATGATGTCACCATAAAATAGCTGTCAACACAGATTATTAGAGCTGCTACAGCACTACTACAAAAAAAATACCGGTAAGACTTCATCTGTACCTTCCACTTTTATATGCTATAGAGAGCTAAATTATAAAACTATTCTCTGCAATGCAAAACCTGGAAAAATAAACTGCAGTTTATTGTTAAATTATTATCTTAAATCACCTAAACTGGAGGGAAAAAATGAGGTTGAAAGCCAGAAATGTGGTCTCGTGGCACGTCCTCTTGACTGGGTTGAAGCACTTAGAGGGAGGGATCTCAGCTTCACTCTGGAAAGCTAGTGATTTTCTCTAATACTAACAGGTCTCAAATTCACATTAATTTTACAAGAGCAACAATGAAGTATTATAGAAGACTGCATCCACTGATTTCTTTCATCTACAGGCTTCACAGCTTTATTTGTTTGCACATTCAGCTGATTATTTTTATAGATTGTAACACAGTATTGAATGTGCTTAAGTGATTTAAACATTCTTCCATCCTCAAACTGTTACCAAGTTTGTGAAGGTTCAAAATTATCCTGGAATTCAGCATGTATCCAAAAGAATGTGATATGAAGGCTGAAATGATTATGCTGCTCTGAATCTTGGTACAAGAACTGGTCTTCCTGCAATTGTCATAACAGCTTGCAGGGAAAATCATTAGAGATAATATTTTCTGACATATTTATAAAAATAAATATGTCCTATCTTATTACCACCTATAGTGCATGTTTCATCCATCTGAAAGAGAATATGATTCAGGAATGGCATCCCAAATACATTGCAGGGAGTAGAAATGCAGAGATACTGAACAATCACCAGAGAACAGGGGAAAAAAGCAGTTTTTTGGTGAGATACACTCTAGGAATCATCACACCTCTACATTTTGTGCTGATATTTAACTTTGCAACATTTCCTTCTATCAGAATTTGGAAAACATGATCATGTTCACATATAAATGTTTCTGAAATTTGCACATGGAGACATATAGGGTAATTAAACTCTTACCTACGATTTTTCTTTGATATTTTTCATATGGAATCAATATTTTTTAGAAATTCAAAGTTAAATTACAACAGTTAGTTTTCCAGACTGTTTTTTAGTGTGTGGACACAATTTTTGGTGGATACAATAATTATGGGTAGAAACAAAAAACACTGAACTTAATGACTGAACCATTTGAATGCCATTAGACATTTTGATATTTAAAAACATAAGAAGAATTATTAGAAAAAACAAAAAAGCTAAACCTAAGCTTAAGTGTGGTAGTAACTGAGCACTTCTGAAAAAAAATTAAACCTGATAAAGAAAAAGCTGATATAAACTAAATTTGCTCCTGTGTTTTTAGTAGGCAAAGTTCCACTAGTTATGATTAATTCCATCACAGGGTTAAGGTTAAGACATGTGCTTTCAATGGCATTTTTCACCAGTGAAGAACCTTCCACTGCCCTTATTCTGTTGTTGCATTTTCTGTCTGTTCTGGTATCAGAAATTGCACAGTTCACTGCTCTGCAAACAGAGATGCACCGAATGTCAAGCAAAGCTGCATTATTCAAGAATTCAAAACCTACCAGGCAGGCAGCTGCAGGTGAAATTGTTCCTGTCATGTTTCTGTGCTACATCAGTGCAGGTTGCATTGTTCTGGCAAGGTTGGCTCTGACAGGCATCAAATTCTTCACACAGGGAACCCTTATATGCATCTTCACACTCACAAAAAAACATTGCCTAAAAACAAAGAGGATATGTACTTCACAATCAATTTTCAAAGATGATGTTTTAATTTAATACACTTCTAAACAAAGATGGTTTGGTTTTCCTGTTAATAACAGTAGTTGCCACAAATACATCAACTGAAAAAAGTTATTCCTTTAAATACTAAACCTGCACCAATTCTTCAGCTCAAATTTTCAATGATGTTGGGTCATTTTATCTAGACAAGGAGTCTGGGATAATATCCATAATATCTAAATCATTATACATTTTTCTTCCATTTCAGAAATTAGATTTATAGGCTGAAGTAACTGTCAGAATCAATAATGTACAGATTTACTGCAACAAAATCCTACTACAGATATGCACTCTTTACATCACAGGCACCCAGAGTGGTACTTCAGCAGTAACACTCCCTTTCAATTCTGTTAAAATATGTCTTCTTCTGAGTGTATTCATTAACTTTTCCAAACTTTACTGCTTAATAAAAATCAAGACCTCTACACCTCTTAAAGGTTTAAAGTACCTACAGGAGGCATGATACGGCACATTTCTGTTGGTAATAAAATAATTCAAATCAGATTTAAAAACTCTTTAGGTGACTAAGATTGTCAAGGAAGTCTCCAAGAAAAGAAGCAAGGAAAGCTCTCTCCTCTGTGGTATGCATTCAGATGACAACTGAATCTTTGTTCATCAAACACTAGATGGCAACATCACTCACTCTCATCTATTCCAAAGCCAGACCTTTGGTGCTGGAACGCAGCTGTCCCATGCACAAACATTGGAATGCAAAGTGCAGAACCTGCATGGAACTAGAAACAAAGAGAAGGGGGCTTCTGTTTTTGCTTGGTTTTGCTTCATATGAATAAATAGCTGCGACTTAAGTAGAAAATAATTATCTTCACCTAAATAAAAAACTTCACTCAGTAAACTCCATATTTCACTCTTCCTTAAAAATATCCCACTGTCAGCGTTCCGCAAGGATAAAATATGATACATCTTCAAAACTCAAAACCATGACTATGTTATTTATCAGGAGTACCAGAAGCCCTTCTTAAGTGTAAAGTCTACACATGTTCTGGAATTTACCCCAGCCTCTTCACACAACAGCTCTGAGTATCTCGCACATCACCAATGACAAGTTTCCAAACAAGGCTGTAGTTCAACAGAAAGGAAAGACAGTCAAGAAAGACAGAGTCAAAATTATTATGCTCACATAGCACAATAACTATCTTTAAAGTTTTATCCAAGGGTTTGATATAGGGATCAACTTACAATAGAGAGTACTTTAAAAAATGGGGTTTGAAAGCTGCAAAATAAAAGCATTTTAACACTTCAATCTGAAATATTTAATGATAAGTAACAGTTCTCCACAGAATAACTTGTCAGCATCTCAGAAGTTTAGGGTAACATCACTTACCCCAAGTGATACTACATTTTTTTTTTCCTGAATAGGTAAAATGTACTAGTATATTTGAGCAAAACTGAGTCAAGAAGCAGCTCCACACTGCCAATATGCTAGAATTAATGACAGTAAGAACTCCAAAATTATCTATCATCAATCAAGAGATCAACTGTGTATTTTACTTAAGTGCAAATATATAATTTTGGATGGCAATAAAATACATTTTTTAAATAATTTGCTATTATCCAACCTGTACCATATTATAAATATAGCTGGAATATAGTACTTTTTTGCTATTCTAGTTAGGAGAGTAATAAATCTTTTTTTTTACAATGGCAAAGAAGTTAAGATGACCAGAACAAAACTAATGTCTGCTCTCTCTTACTGAGAAAGACTTTCAGTATTTACTATAACTCAGTGTGAGTTACTATAATATTTGAGCAAAATATTGCAAGATAATTACATACTTCAGAGCATACAGTACTTAGGAAAATAAGCCCATATGCAGGACAGCATACCTTCAGGTATATATGAGGGGTTTTATAATCTGCTTTTTTACAGATTATTATCAAATGGATCTATCCCAAAGCTTCCAGCCCACACAGAAGACATGGAAAGCATTGCTATTCAATTCAATATATTATTTCTCTGTGCAGGCAGAGGCCAGATATTTTTGTGTAAATCTCATGGGTTCTAAATCTAGCAATAAAAATTCATATTTACACAGTCAGCCCATCCGTATTTTTTATGGGAGAGCCAAAGTTATGGAACAGAGCAATCTGTGAAAGAAACAACCTCTTGTGTCAGCAAAATTGTGGCACTCACAATCAATGGATGGCCCAAGTTCACTTCAAAATCTTACATGAACTCAGAAATTCACACCAGACAAATCTCTCCCCTTTGGATCAACATCAAACCTTTTCTCTTCCATTAACTGCTAACTGTTAACTCATCCTGGTGTAAAGGAGAGTAGACGAATGTGAGAGTGGGTATTTACATTGTGATGATGCCAAGACCAGTGCTATTCTTTTTGTTTCCCTTGTGGAAAAGTGGTAAGCATGGCAGCAAAAAAGGTACAAAGCTCATACAATGAAGGAAAAGGCATCACTTGAGCTCAGCACCTCTCACTGCACAGAACTTCACTCAGAGTGATGAATTTTATCTTCCATTCAAAAGCAACAATAATTGAAAACAAAACTTTGCATTAGAACTTTGCTTTTTATAACCATACTCTACAAAAGCATCTAGCTGAGTAGAAGTCAAGTTATAGATCAGCAAGAAATGAGTAAAAACTGGCCAAGACTCCCAGGTTAGACCAGAATTCATTTGTGTATAGTTATATGCACTCTATACATAACAGTAACTTCCCGTGCTTATATCACTGCAGATTGTTAACTACATTTAAATTTCCTAATAAGCAGATGTGTTCCTACATTCTTTTACATTCTACCAGATTTGAAATAAAACTATGAAGTACATAAAAGCCCAAAGACAGCCATTAATCTTCTTGGCACTGGAAGCAATTACTACAGCCAGCAGAGCTCTGAGCTAGCTCATGGCATTGGGCCTTTTATGCATTCTTCTAAGAAGTTGCTGTGCATTCTGCAAGACTAGATTGTGAAAAAACAGACTGAATTATGGATAAAAACAAACAGCAAATCGCAAAGGGTGCATTTTTAAAAAAATTAAGTTTACGTTCTGCAAAAAGAAGTGCATTGTGGGAAAGAGACATAATGGTTGTCATGTCAAGCATGAAATTTTGGCAGCCACTGGCTCCATCATTAGGGAAATCATCAAGATATTTTAGAGCACATCTCACATTATTTCAGTTAAACAATGGCAGAAACATTCTACTTAATGAAATATGTCCTTCTATTTTTATCTTATGCTTGTTTCCTATCTGAAATTCTCTGATGCACCTAATAGACCAAAGAACACGGAAAGCTCACAGATTTAGCAACACAGGACAGACAAAAATACAACATGGCATTTTGATTCCCTCTGGAGTAGGAGACTGGGTATAAATTAACTTCCTTTTGGTCACTGTATTTGATGTTCTACAAGCTACCCCAGCCCAGCAGGCACCTGGCACAAGTTTCATGGCATTTGAGAGGATCATTGGGAGCATTCCTCATTTATTCAAGTTCTAGAAAACTCAGGAGCAGTTTGTGACAGCAAATATAGAAACAATTGCATTTCTGAAGTTAAAATTTTGTTTGAAGATAGATAAATATCTTTATTGGTCATATAAATATATTTACATGATTTTTATATATATTTTATATTTAGACATATTGAGAATCCTACTAATTCTTGATCTCTGACTGCCATTAATTGCTAGATACTCTTCAGAAGTGGATTTTGACATGGTTTGTGTGTCCCACAGCTTCAGCCACAGGGCTTTGGTCAAATACAGCCTAGTGCACGTTATAACAAGAACGCTGCCTTAATAAATTTTCTGGCTGTTAGGTTCAGAGAAGGAATAGTGGAAAGATATGAACAATCCTAATTTTTTCCATCCACTTGCCAGGGAAAACAGCAGCCTGCATGTGCACGAGGCAAGGCTCTCTCATCACTCACAGTTCTGATTTTAACATGCAAAGCCCTCCAGTGTCAAGAATACAGGTTGGAACATACAGGTACTGGGGTTTTTTTGGGGTTTTTTTTTGGTTTTTTGGGGTTTTTTTTGAGTTAAATAATTGCTTCTCTTTCTTGCTGTTAAGCCAATCTGTCTTTTTTATAGAAAATTTTACTTTATTTGCTACATCTTATAAGATTATTAACATGTGGATAATTATTAGAGGCCATATATGCTTTTCCCTTAATACAGAAAATGATTAATTCTTCTGCATAGGAAGAATGGATATATAGGAAACAGCTTATTTTTATTTTGGAACATCACATACAACAAGAGAAAGAAATTAGTGTCATAAAACTGGACAAAACATAAAAATATATGAAATTAGGCAATCTATTAAAAGCTATAACTCTCAAATTGACAAAAAATGGAAAAAGAATATTTTTATATGCTGTTATGCACAGTAAACTTGAACATACTATTTATGTAAGTCAAATTCAAAATACTGAATTTATAAAATAAATATGATAAATACAGTAAAGCACAAAAACTAAACTGGACTATAAAATAGAATGCTGAATCTAAATGAATAATTTATTTGGATACCAGCCAGCTGGTATAGTAACGCAGCATTTATTTCTAAATTCATCTCACAATAATTATGTTCACACATTACCTCAAGCATTTTAAAAATTCATTTTTGAGAAATAAAACAGATAATTATTCCAGATGTTAGTACTGCCATGTATGTATAGATTACTCTGGCAATTTAATTATTGTTGTTACAATTCAAAACACCATTTTCTATCAAACATGCTTATTGGGAATTTAAATCAGAAAATGGCAGCAGATGAACTACAAGTGAATTCACTCAATATGCCAAATTTTTTGTGCTCACAGCAGGCTCACAGCTGTTAATATTTACTCAACAGTTACTACTGCTTTTATCTCTCAAATGAATAATAATAAAACCAAAAATTAACTGTGCATATTTGTGCTGTAAATTACTTTTAATCCATGAACTAAAAAATAACATGTATAGAAGGTAACTGAGTATACAAGTATCTAAATCACAAAAGCCCAGTCTGGTTTTGTAAAAGCAGAATACAGACTGCAAATTTGACAGATTTGGTTCTTATTTTCTTATGTTGCTAGATCACACAAAATCCCTGATGTCCAGTGGAACTGCTATCATAATCCCCCAGTGCAGTGTTATGTAAAGGACAAAGCTGTATAGGAAACCTTGCAACCACTACCAAATTACTCCATTTTGCTTCTTCTCATAATTGTGGTCAAGTAACTCCATTGCACTGGACAGTCTATTCTGAGTAATCAACCATTAAGACGTGGAAAGAGAAGCACTAGGTTAAAGCTAAACCTAAAACCTATGACAAGGTGGAGAACTTAACAAATCTGAGCACACTGGGCTGGAGATTGGAGATCCCACAAGTGCCCACGCTGTGGTCTTACCTTAGAGAAACTTCCTTCTACAGTGACTGTAAGATGCAGTACCAATTCCCTCACACCTGATTTGAACCATTGTTTTTATTGCCAGCGCAGAGTGTGAATCTTTGAATCTTATTTCTGTTATTTTCTTATTTCAAGTGCTTGATTTTCAGGTCTAGCAGATAAATATTGTTACTTAGTAACACCTGTGGGCTTTCGACACAGCTGTTACACAGCTGCAAGGTATAAACAGCAAGGACAATTTCCCTGTGTTTCAATTATCATGGAAATGCCACATTACAGGAATGTCTTGGTAAGTTGACCTTACCGCGTCTGGCTTGGTGATGCATTTCCCTTTCCCTGAACATGGGAAGTTGTCTGCATGGCTCCCCACAGGCATGCAGGTGCTCACTTTCACCACCACAGTCAAGCGTAGAGCCACAATGCACTTGGTAACTGAATCATTCAAAAAACCTTAAAAAAAAAAAAAAAAAAGGAAAATATTCTTGTTATATGACAAAATAGGCTGATACTGTTAATGCTCTGCAGCTAGACAAACAAATAAAACTGTTTTGAAATAAACTGCCAACTAAGAACAAAATTTCTCATACTTAATACACACCTCTCTGAATGCAAGGCATGTAAATACAAATTGAAATACATGTTGGAGACAAACCTCATTATATTGATTTTAAAAAGGAAGACAGGATGATGAAACAGATCTCCTTCCAGAGCTCAAACCTACATTTTTTAGGTTTCAAAATAAAATGCTTTTGCCTGCTACTTTTTGAAAAGTTAAAAAATATATTCCTTTAATTTCTTAATGACAAGGAACATGAAAATAAAATTTTGTGGACAAATATGTTTAAATGAATTCATAAAAGTTACTTTCAGAGCTAAAAAGCACCCAGATTCCTTACAATGGTAAAAGATGAGGAAACCATTTTCTTCTGTTTTCTATGAAGTTTACAATAATATACATATATCACTTGACAGCATTTCTTTGTGTATTTGCAATACAAGTATTATTAAATGTCTGATATCTCTATAGGCTGATATGGTAGGTAAAGATGAGCTAAACATGGAAATAGGAACACTGGACAAGGAACAGGAAGATTCATGAATCTCTGGCTAGCATCTGTAATTGCATGGAAGGAAACAAATTGTGGTTGCTAGCTATTCAAACACACCACAGCATAACATCACTATCACACATATTCCTAACAGATTTATCTGAAAAATAAAAGAAGGACAACAGGAAAGATAAAATGGGGCACACAGTCCAGGACAGATGGGATAAAGTCAGAGCTCATGTCAAAATACACAGGGCCTGCTCCTGTACTTGTGCTTGGACTGCCTCGTTCCAGCACACTGAATTAGACCACAGCCCTTCCATGTGTAGCATCAATTAATTGTTTTGTTTGGGGAAAATAAATGTGAACTGGCACAAAAACATGGGTTTGGTATAGTGTACATACTGTATGCAGAATTTATGCATAAAAAGCCACCAAAGATCCTTCCATAGACTGTCAAACCATTAACTTCACTATTCTCCATGTAGGTAGATTCTAAAGGGTCTAAGACTGTAAATGGAACGTTGCAGGCACACAAACATTCTGTGATTCCCCTTTTCTTTAGAAAATATAAAGACAATTTAAGCAAAAATTGATGGTTTTTTTTAAACAAAAATCCTTAATTTTAAAAAGAACAACACTAAATAGATGCAGTGTATGACATAGAATGTTTTTTCTTCGATTTTCCACTTCAAATTGCAAAATCCATTTACTGCCTGAATCTCTAAGGAGCTTCAAATATGCAGTTCGTCTTTCTTCCATTATAGACTGGAGATAGCATAACATTTATTCAAGAGGGAAAAAAAAGTAAAACAAAAATATTTTTAGTGAACAGGAACAAACAAAAGTTTCATGAAACAGAATTTCAAGTAAATTCTCTTTCAGAACAGCTGCTAAGCATTACTTACATTTTGCATATGAAAGTGTCAAGCATGACTAATTCTACAAATTCCACACAAAATCATGTGGAAGACTTGCATTCTTTGTTTTTCATTTTTAGATTTCACCTTTTAAAACACTGCTTTCCTTCAGCTATTAGTTGTCTATTATCCCTAAACCCTATCTACAAACAGGAAAATCTTATGTCCTACATAGACATCATTGGCTTGACTACAGCCTCTACAAGTTAGCTGAATGTTCTAAAGGATCAGATTTAAAAAAAAAAAAAAAAACAAACACATGTATTGGGTATAGTTCCAAATGCCTAATGGTCTGTTTTGGCTAGTGAAGATTATTGTAATCTGATGACCTCTTCAAAGCAAGCCAATTTATCCTGGCCTCAATACATACCCCATTTTTACCCATCTGTTCAAAGATGCAGCCAGAATTTTTCTTTAACAATTGAATACGATTGTCACTGGCAGTCATGCAATTATATGTGAATGCTTGGAAGAATGTGGTATTTAGAAAATGTCTTTGGGTTCACATTTCCTTGTCTGAAGCAGATTGTTACATATTCTTCAGGACAGTTCCCTAAAGAAATATTAAATCAACCTTCTTTGTACTTTGAATCTTGTTACTATTTTGGTATCAAAAGCCCTTAGGCAAACCAGTGAAAAAATCATTATTCTCTCTGGAATGCCACACGTTTTCCTGCAATTTCTAATTATCTCACCTAATTTGTAAATATGAGAAAAATACAAACATAGGTATTTATTTTCACTTTATAGAAGTTGCATATAATGTTCTGAGATCTCTAGGTTTTAAGGCTAAAAGAAGCTTGTCTGACCATCTAAATATAACACCCTGCTTAACTCAGGTCATAGCACTTCAATTAATTCTTTCCCCAATTCCCACAACAGCAACCGAACTAGAGTGAGTTTTAAGATCTATTTTTAACTTCTAAATGGGAGAATAATTTTGGAACCATATTTACAGCTTCTTTCATCTCAGGTCTGGAGAAAAATATTACAGCAGTTTATTCCAAAAGGTAATTTTGTTCAGTTCAAGCTTGCTGGTTTTCTAAAGCCAGTTAAAACCTAATGGCATCAAAACATTTTTAGTTGCAGAATTCAGAGTTGAGTTATTTACAGTAATATTACAGAAACAATCCTCAAGCCTAATAAATCATAATGTGATATGAGTAGTCATTTAGATTGCAGAGGAGGCATTTTCAAGCTTTTTGCACACACATTTGATAGTCTGGAAAATGACTGCACAATTTCCTTGGCAGAAATCATGGTAAAACACACTACAGCTCCTTCCACCCTGGCAGTTCCTCACACATATGTTTAGGAGCATGAAGTATGGGTGCTCCTATTTCACTCACATCACAAAAGTTAAGAATGAAAAATAAGGAATAAAGTCAAACTAAATGACAGGTGTCATCACTATGTCCAGATACTTTCAGATGATCATATCATGCCATTCAGATTAATTGAGTGTATGCTTTCTAGACTACACAAATTATTTGCTTCCCCCACAAGCCCCATTACTGAGCAAAACCTTCCTTCTAAGCACAACAGTCTGAGGTCAGTGAGATGGTCCACAGTGGGCAGCCAAAATAGGGAAGACTGAAGTTAACAGACCACCACAAAGGTTATCCTATTGCATATAATGTTAGCAAAAGGCAAAGCACTTCACTGGAAATCATTCACTAACTCTTGGTCTGCACCCCATGTGCTCTGGCACACACCAACACCTTTTGCATTTGGCTCAAATGTATCTCTCTATATTCTACACAGTGAATACATGCATTCCAAAGATATCCAACTCTGGTTGAAACAGTAGATTATATCCTTTTTGTTCCAGATCACAGAAGAGTAGATCTTTGAGTTCACCTAAAGGTTTCTTGGATGACTGAGAATGACTGCCAAGGCAGGATTGGGCACTCACAACGAAGTATCAGTCCTCAACTTTTCAGCTTATTTTTAGCCTGGTTTCCCAAGGAAATGAGACAGCAGTGGGATGTCTATCAGTTTCCATCTGTTCTCTTTTTCTCTCTCAACACTTTCCCACACCAAAAGCTTTTGGGGTCAGTAGCCAGCTTCAACATTTTGCAAAGCAGTGAAGTTCTCAAAGACACTAAGTGCCTACAGCTCCCCTACACAGTAACAGGCCTTGCACCAAGGGCATTGGTAAGTCAAGATGGTAGGAAAACTAAAAAGGGCCCCAGAATAAGGTGATGTAGATTCTCCATGCCATTCCTCATGTACTGTACAGTCAGCTATTCATTATTTGGAAAATGGGATATAGTTAAATGGAAGAAAAACAGATTATATTAGTCCTTCAGGATCAAAGCAGCAGTCAGTACTTGGTGTGCCTGCACCATATTTTCAGTTCTTATCATGCAGTAACATAGTGAAGCTGTGATACTTCCAGGTCAGATTTCAGCTTCTAGAAAAAACACTGCTGTTATCAGAGCATAATGAGCATCCTTTATAAACCTTACTGGTCCAGGATAGAAGCTACATAAGTATATCTGATAGTTCATCTACAGATGATGGAAAGTCATAGAATTAACCTAAAGTGTAGAGTATAAGAATACTTGAAAAAAAGGAAGTTAGGAAAGAGAGAACTATATTTTCATTACAGTACCCACCAGAAAAAAAGAAAAAAAAAGTTAATTCTAGGTATTCCTCCTATGTTTGATGTCCAAATTTTATCCAAAGACTATTTCATGTCCATGTATTATATGATATAGCTAACATTCAGTACCATGAAAATTACAATGAAAACTGCGGTCTATACTAATCAACACCATGCTTCAGTGCCTTTTTGGATCTAAGCATGAAGATGGTAATTTAACTATATGAATCAATTTCCCTCTGTTATGGCACTGTATATCAGAATCTCAAATAATTTTCCATCTAGCAAATTTAAACAAGCTCAATCCTTCTCTTGTTCATACAAGTCATGTTCAACTAATTTTAGAGACCTAACAAATGAAAAAGCATGACAAGATGTTCTCATGAGGTACTCAATTCTGAAAATTTACCTTCACATGTTAAAGTACTAGAAGCCTGCTTTTGCTTTACAAATGGACAAACATTTACCCCCCCTTTTCTATGACACTAATGCTTAGGGTCATTAAGGCTTACCAATCCCCTCAGGACCCTGACACCAATACTGTTCTACAGAATATGAAAAATATGGGTCAGGAATCCTTTCCTAGTTTGCCTCAGGATGATTATCATACATAAGAAAACCACAAGTGAGAAACAGGTAATCAATGCCATTTGCAATCTTTGATGCAGTACATCAGTGCCATCAGCACCGTACAGAACATCTGAGATCACTCTCTAACGATGCTGCTAGGCAACATAGCATCTGGGGATACAAAAATACAGCTGCAATAGCAAAATTGCCATTTTGTCCACAAACAGCACTATTTATAGGTGGCACAACTCTCCCAGATTCTATATAGATCAGTGTGCTTACTGTGCTGTATTCACAGAAGCCTTGGTCAGATACTGCTTTTGAAAGTATATATAGATTCTAATGAGAATCAGTTCAAGAACTGTTTCAAATATTTTATTTTTCACAAGCTCATGTGAAAGAGCAATTTAAAGAATTTTTCCTGGGAGGTGACTGAAAACCTTCTCATCACATTGTTTTCTCCAAATTGCATTCATAGTCACAGTCAGTTTTAGATGGCTATGCCTTCTTCCTTTGCTACCAACAATGGAAACAGCCTTGGCTCCTACAATCAAAAATACACTCTCTTCTCAGGCGTAACTACTAAAAGGTAAGAGTGCTGCTGCTCAAGTTACATCCTCAGTAAAAATCCTACAGTTCTACCAGAGGCAGATTGACAATCATAGTGTTACACTGGTGTAAGAGAAAGCAAAATTTGGGTGTCAGAAAATTATTACCAAAACTTTGGGAAGAAACAGCACACAAGCTTGCCTTTCAAGCTGGAGCTCAGTTTTGCAGGACTGGTAGTAAAAATATATTTATGAAATGAGCAAAACAGTTGAATTCACTTAGCATAGCAAAGTCCCATGTTCCACTACATTTCCTCTACAACAAATGTAAATTTCTGAATTTCACTGTTACTTAAACAATTATCCCACTTAATAACTTGACTGGACCAAGCCCCATTACAGAACTATTAAACAGTCAGCTAGCAGAAGTACATTTACTCTTACAAAGCTATTTGCATGCAGCTTATTAAAGAGCTGTGGCAGTAGCTGAGTGTGCCCTTCTCCCACAGATTCAAGGACTCTGCTTATGGTCCAAAGTAATGATGAAAGCCCAGCAAAGGGTGACAAGACTGTCTGAAAGATTTCCTGCATCACAATTTCCCAATATATCTTTATTTGTCAGCTTTTCAGTCAAGTTGCTAAGCTGGCACAGAACTATTTTGGGTCCAAATGTAGACCACTAGAACTTCTCAAAAGTAGTTAAGTGTGGTGGAATACAAGTGGTGGAGGCTGGGACTGCACTAAGGGGAGCTGCAGAAGATGGGATGGCAAGGTTGACTAGGCTGTATCTGTAGTGACTGGTTCAACTGAGAGGCTCTATTAGTGGCTACCCTACTTTTAAATACACATTACAGTATGTTACACTACTAGCTGAAGATCTCAATGCATTTTACAAACGTTATTAAAATGTGTCTCACATTTTAATAACACAACGGCACAATGTACCAGTTATGCACTGGTATCCATATTCCATGGATCAGGTTAAGCAGTCTGTCTTATCATGCAAACAACTATGTGATCAACTTATAACAAGTATCTTGATCTGGATTGGGAATTGGTCACAGAAGTCACAGTTGAAGAGGAATCTTGAAATTAAAGAAAAAAAAGGTATTTCACCAAACATTACAAATTTGAGCAGATGAACCTCCAAAAGACAGACTAGAAAAATAATTTTCCACTGTTACTTGCTAGAAATAGCAGAGAATATAAATTAATTTTGAATAATTTACTGATAAATTAAAGATTACTCTAAAGACTAAAAATGAATTAAATACAAGCTTAAAACATAATACAATGTATGAAAATAGTAACTAGTCTGATGTTTACATCTACTTATATGTGAGACAAGGTACATGCAACTCCATAAAGGACAGGATATTTATTTTATCATACTTATCATAAAGATAAGTATAGGCCTTTCTTATATAGGCCAACAGCATTCTTCAGAATGGTGTGGATTTCAGCTGAATGCTGAAAGGCCATCTTTTAAAAGAAATCATTGACATTAACACTTCACTACGCTTTTCTTGCAGTTCACACTTTGCTGCTGCTGCTATTGCTTACGAAAAGGCCATTTTCTGCAAGGCTAGCTCTTGTGCCCAGAACCCCAGGGAAATGTTCTGTTCAGCACAATGCTCAAATCTGCAAACAATAGGGCCCTTCCAGGCAAATTACACACTCAAAATTGAGAGCCCCACTAACGGGAGCAGTTGTCACCAACTCCCCCAGCGAGGCTGCCTTGCACAAAACGCAGAAGAGTCACCCACACGGACAGGACATGCACACATCACCACGGCACATGCAGGGCACAGAGATTTAATTCGGTCCAGAGTGAAAGAGGGCTAAGTCAAATGACTGCAATATGCCATAGACTGGGAGCTCACACAGATGCTCAGCTGAGACATGGCAACTTTTTAAAGCTACAGTAACTTGATTATGTGGCTTTCTGTGAATTCAATTCACACATCTCCTATTATGAAATAAATTTGTCCTATTTAATTTTTTGCTGAAGTGAAAAAAATTTCAAGATGCAGTAAACTGCTTTCTTTAGACAGAAATGTGTGCATGTTTTAGAGGCCTGTAACAACAAAAAACACAACATCTCAAAGCCCCAGCTACAATTTGCTTCCTAATCTGAAATTCTATTGCCTGACAAAAAGAATTAGAAAAGACCAGCTTGTTTCAAAATATCTCTTTTTTTTTATTTCATATAGTAATTTTTATACTGCTTCATTTTGCCTATTCAATACAGCTGCACAAGTATTGCTGGTGACTACTCCTTAATGCGTGATAAGGTCTTGCAGGGAAACTCTTTGAATAATCAAAGAACAACAGAAGAGTAAATAACTACTCAGAGCAGAGTTAGAAAAGAAAATACTTTGTTGCATTTGAAAGGCAGGACAGCATTTTGGATTGGAAAATATTATCCTTCCTGACATAGAACCATATGGCTCCCACACTTATTAAAAAGCAGCAGATATTTTGTGCTTCAGAAGCCAAGCATTAATTTTCCTTTTTAAGCCAAACATCAGAAAATTTTGTGGAATTCAAGCAAGCTCCCTTAGAGGTGTTGGCATTTGAGTGGCATCAGCACTCTTCATCTCACCACAAAGATGTTAGAGCACCTCTTTTCAAGTGAGTTTGTACAGCTACTAATTTTATTTAAGGAAATATTTTTTAAATACTTGATAATTATAGTTTAAAGCATCTAATTATATTGTATTGATCTAAAAAGGCTGGACATATTGGAGAAAACCAGATGACATGCCAAGCAACATCAACTGACAAATCTACATCAGTTTCTGTTTGCTGTGATGAAAATAAGCATTATAATTTAAAGGTTGTGCTGGAGGACTTATTTTCTGTTCAGATAAAAATATTAAATCATATTAAATGTTAAACTTTCTACCTTATTATCTGCAAGGTCTTATCTGAGAAATAGCAGTTTTGTTTATAAATATCTTCCTTTGATTTTATAAGCAGACAATAAGATAAAAAGCTAATGTAGCAATATCTCATGAAAGCTGCTTTTTAAGCAGCATCTTTACTTTTAAGCAGCTGTTTAAGCAGCACCATGGAAGTGCTAAATAAAGGACAAAGTCTAAAAGCAAATAGTTTCAAGCTATTTAGTTTCAAGCATTTTTTTACAATTATATACGAATTTTCTATCATATTAACTATGAAATGGAGGCAAAATACTAATGTCCAGATGTTTGTTTTACTATTTTTCTGAAGGAGCTCCCATAATTACTGCTTCAGCTCTGGGCACAGTCAGGCAGAAGAGCAATTTTTCCAACATTTTATCATGAAAGCTGATAAGCAGAACTTTTTTCAACAGAAATAATATCCTAACAGCCATGATGAAAACCTGAAAACATAATTTCATTTTTTAATTTTGTTAGGAGAAAGAAAGGAAATAGGTTGCATGCACACAAAGTTGGCAGTGGCAGCTCCACCTTCTACATCATGCCCAAAACCTCCATATAAACCCTTCTTAAAACTAAGTAATAATCATACAACATTCATATAATATGCAGTTTTGTATTGGTATGAAAAGGAAAAATGGCATGAAGCTGTGTCAGGGTAGGCTTAGGTCAGATATTAGGAAAAGATTTATCACCCAGAGGGTGTTTGGGCACAGAACAGGCTCCCCAGGGCAGTGGTCACACCACCAAGGCTGACAGAGTTCAAGAAGAGTTTGGACAACACTGTCAGGCCCAGGGTGGGATTCTTTGGCTGCCTGGTGCAGGACCAGGAGTTGGATGATCCTGATGGTCTGGATGATCCCTTCCAACCCAACATATTCTATGATTCCATGAATTACTGCTCCATCTCCAAATTCATAAAAAGAAGCTGTGGTTGTTTTGTGTCCTAGCTGTTAACTGGACTGTTAAATATGTTCTGCTATCTGTACAGCCACACAGGTGTGAAATTAGACCTGCCTGACTGCAAGTCTGCCAGCCACAGGTGTACCTTTGGATACACCTGAAGCACAGAACTGTTGCCATAGTAAACAGGTATATTAATTTAGCACCAGGGTAAATTGACTGACTCATGCAGAAGCAGATGGGGTACAATCACTGTAAAACTTCTAAAATGCGAGCATAAAAAAAAATATTAATGCTTTTATTCCACATTGGATTTGGTTTTTGCAGTATTTTAACAGCAACCTATGTTCTCAAAATTAATGTTCCAGTTCTCAGTCAGAATGTGATAGCATGCTTGGATAAAAGAGATGCATGCAACAAATCAAAGGATTTTTGTGGGAGATGCCATGCAAGCTGATAATGTCCTTCAAAGGCCTTTTTTATTTTTTAAAGAAAAATCTTAATGCATCATTTTTTTCTCAAGACGCCTATTATTTAATCAATTCAGTAAATCTTCTGCATTTGCAACAATCTAGTATAGAAAAATATATACGTTCCAAAATCCAGTATATTATTCCCTGAAAGAGAGAACTTCACAATGCTGGGTAGTTTAGATTTCCCCCAAAACACATAACAAGCAGCACTTTCAACTCACCCTAGAGATCCTGAGCTGTAATATTAGCATTCATGAGAGCATTCTGACTCCTCCACCAGTGCATCAGGGAACTCTTATCTCACTTTTTCAGATTTGCAAAAAGTATTTTATCTGATTTCAATTTTTTCAAGATATATTGCAATGAAGAATAGTTGTGTGACTGTAACAATGTAAAGTTTTGCAGTTAACTCATTTTAAAATGTTCTAGTACCATTACTGCTAGCATGAATATATAAAGATCCAGAAATAAAACAAATACTGATGAGACATATTATAAATATCATAAATAGTTTATGTAGGAATTAGTTATTAACTTCAAAGAGCATTGGGACAAAGAGTACGAATCTATAAGTCTAATTAATGGAAAGCCTGCCTTTTACTTCAATTATGTTTTTAATGTTGAACCCTTCATTTCCATCTCTTACTTAAAGACACTATTAAATCCCTCCTGCTTCTCTTTTTCACTGTCTCTTTGGCCAATCTTGATGCCCACCCACAGCACTCCACAGTAGAGATAATAAAAACATTTCCTGTTCAGAAACGCTGTCAATTAAACACCTTTTTTAAAAATCTTGGTTTCAAAAGAAACATTGCTGCTGCAAACTGTGAGCAGAGAGGAACCGCTCACCTGGCTTGTCCTACAGACCAACCACCTCGTGGCCACGTCTGACTAGCAGTCACCCAGCATTGAGAGCCACCAGCACCTCAGCATGGGCCATGTGCTCCATCCTACTCCTGAGCCACACAACTCACTTCAAAGCCTGAGCCATACTGGGGTTTCTTCCCCACTGGCTAATAAGTACACTCTCTAATAAAACAAAACAAATTGTTTTAGAAGACTGGCACATGCATAGTAGCAAATCTTACAGAGAAACTCTTTAAAAATCCTCTGAGCAAAACATGGAAGGAACATGTTACAGAATGCCCAAGCCAGTATTCTGCTGGCCACAGCCAGGTCAGTGGTGTAATTAAACCACATAATCCTGCTGCATAATCCCAGCACCATCACTGGCCCTGCATTGCAAGAGACTGTTTGCAGCTGCAGCAGCCATTTCATAACCCCATTAGAGAACACAGAGTGCTCTTTTTGGCTGAGCTGTGCTACGCTCTCCCCTTCATTCTCACACAGTGCAGGTACTGTCTCTGGGGTGAACAGCTCAGTGCTGACAGGCTCTATTTTTAGATCTCAAAAACAGCATTCTTCCCAACCTCTAGACACTGTGCCCCGAACCACATGATCAGCAAATCAGCACATTACTGCTGACTTTTGAGTCTTTTCAATCTTGTATAAATAACTTTAAACTTGTGTCACCACAAGGTAACAAAAAACAAATAATATTTCCCTAAATGTTTTATCTTTGACATAAATAACTTATTCAGAAAGAGATGCAAGAGGCAATTAAAGTACCTTGCTGAGTAACAAAACTTGGAAGGAACAGGTGAGAAATGACTCAAAAAGGATGTAGATCAAAAAGAGACACACATACACACACAAAAGTCAAACCAAAAAACCCCACTCATAACTTCCTCATTTTTCTTTTACAGTTCTAATCAAAAAAATTTTACAAGATTAAAAAAATGCCTTTGTACAAAATTCACCAATTAAGAGAAGAAACCTTTAAAATCACAGTTTAATAAACAGAAAGAGTGGGGGAAGGAGGAGGAAATTATATAAAGTAAATGTATCGACTGACATGGTCCACAGCGTTACTGTGTGACCCTGCTTACAGAAACCTACAGCATCTTGTGGCCTCCTCCTACCATTCTAGCTTAAATAACATCAACAAAAACACTGGCAACATTATTGGGTTTTTTAATATAAAAATCACCCACTTTAACTTATTGTGCCTTAGAATAAGCTTTTCATGTCTATCAAGAAACATGGAAATTTGTCTAAAAGAAAAACTTTATTCAAGTGACTTATTGAAAGCTAAATGATTAAAAACTTGCAAGGCACATCAAATTGACAGACCTCTTCTACACATCAGGATCAAATCTGAAGGATCAAATTATTTTTCTATAAACCTTGGCAGAATTATGAATTTCAGCTGAGTGAAGATAAAATTCATTTTCACGCCAAATAACTGAGCTACTTTTTAAGTTTTACACCCAAGATTGTTGCATAATTTCATTGGACAAAAACAGATGATGGGAAGTAAGCAGAATATTTCCATACAACAGAGAAGGAAATTCAGAGGCTCTTTCTTAAACTGAAAAATTAATGCCTTAGTTTCAGCAGCTGGAAATTTTTACAAAGAATTTCACTATCAGGAAATTAAAAAGAATAAACAAAGTATTGAAAACCACATGGAAATAAAGCAAGAGGTGTCAGAATACTTGTACTGCATGAAGTAAGCCATTTTTGTCAATTCAACCTCCTGTTATATTCATCTAGGAAAAGGTACATTTTCACCTCATGTTACCCAGCACACAATAAAAAATTCAGAGAATCCCAGTGACAGAAATTCAGCTATACAGATGAGTAGGACAAGACAAACTATGAAAGACTAACACAATACATCTTTTAGTTATCTAAATCAATAACCTATGCTGTATGGCTTGTACAGTCAAGTGGAGCTCTCATAAAGCAACTTGGGCCCTCTGCCCAGGAGATCAGACCAAGCTGTGCCTTTAGGCATTTTCACCACTACATAAAAGCTACCAATTATCCTGTCTCCAGGATACTTTTATCATACATTAACTACCAAAAAGCCAATGCAAAAATTTATTCCAGAGACATGAGAGGAAGGCTTTAACTCTGATAAATTAAATGCAAAACAAGATTAAAACGGAAAAAAAAAAAAAAGGCTAAACTAAGTATCTTAGAAGGAATAATAATATTAAAAGAAAGTGGAAAATTATTTGAAGGAAATAAACATCACTAAAGGAAACCACTGATGATAAGAATTAAATTATTCTACTAACAGCCTTTGAGCAGTATCTTTGGAAAATGATAACTGAAAAAGGAGAGAGCAAGGTACTACTGTATTTGGGGATTTTCTGTATTAGCTAAACATTTGGAATTTTTCCCAGTGTTTCTATATCAGAATGCTTTTAATTTTACATTTATTAGCATGGTAGGTTTTCAAATAACAATTGTGGCAGCTTATAATTCCTTTAAAAAATATACAGCATTTCAAGCAGATAACAATAAGTGCTTTTATTACAATGATTCTGGTTTCATGTCATTGGTATAATAAAACATCTGCCCAGAAATCTCAATTTAATTAAGTCTATTGTGTCTATGCAAAAAATGTAGCTTTAAATCTGTTATTTCTCATACCCTTAAAAATAATATATCAGGCTATTTTCATTATACTCCTTCCACAATGATGCTTAACATTTAATTGCTGAGTGAAACAAATAGTATCTTTCTAAGGTCCCATATTCACAGAGACAACACTAGAACATAAAAAAAACAGTGCAATTAAACACTGTTAAACTATAATAGGAAATCTGATCTTGTAATGTATTTTTTCAATTTTCCTGTCTACAGGTTTAAGCTTCTTCACAAAACATCCCATGACACAATCCCTGACAAAGAAACATCTCAAGCATTCAATTATATACTGCAGCATTTGCCAAAACCTTAGTAAAATAGAACATATAAAATAACTTGCATCATCTCAAGGTATCAGAAAAAAATGACCATGTAGATTTTAAAGTGAATGGTGCTAACTCTGTAAGAATTTAGAGTAGCTCTTGTCTGGTTTGAATGAACCAATGTCTGAAACATGGTCCCAATATCCCATTAGGGATATTCATCTTTCAGCACTTAAAGGAATTAGTCCTTTGTTCCCCTAAATGCTGAGTAAACCATCCAAACCTAGAGGTGATGGACAGAAAGTCACCATGTTACTCACCAATAAAGTAGTTGTTTCCCAATGCAAGCATTTCTTCAGAAAGCACAAGTCCACCCAGTGCCTGGAGAAGAGTGACACTTCTGCCATCAATAAGTGAACACTGCTTAAATCCAGTGCTCGTGACCTTCCATAGCAGGATGAGAGAAGCAGTAGCATCTTGCCTTATTCTAAGAAAAGAAATTATGAGCGTATTTACAGTGAGGGAAGTCAGTGTAATTAGGAAGTACATCACTATAGAACTGAACCTTAAAAAAGATGGGAAACTTAAATTTAGCAAGTATGGAATTAGGGAAAATCCTGAATGTCTTGAGTATGTCCACAAAACTAAAAAATGCTTCAGTTGTTCCCAATTTCTGATACTTGAAGGCCACCATCTTAATACCTAAGAAGAGTTTTAGATAAATACCACATAATAGTAAAGTATATCCTTATAAAGGATCCTTATTCAGTCTTTGTATTTATGCCTTTTTGAGTATTACCTCCATCCCACAGTGCCATCATTTTCTACAGCTGAAGTACATCCAGCCCTGTTGTTTACTGAAGAACGTTCAATGGTCGCTCAATACCGGGAGACAGATCCTGGTAGAAATCCTCATTTGTCTGACACACCAGATCGAAGATTCAGGACAGTTTATTCTTGTAAATCAAATGAGTCATGTAATGCTCCCAAGGTCACTGAGCCCATGGTGCCTTCCTGAATATTGACAGATTGGATATAAAGTCTACTACAGCATCCACTCTGTCGGCTCCATTAGGGAGCTACATTTTGCCAGCCTTTGTACTCACAGGGCACATTTTTTCCTACTCACCTCCATAATGAAACAATAAAAATTTGTCATTTTTCTGGTAAAGTCCCAAGTGTTTGCATTAATTTCCTATGAGAGAATCCAACATGAGTTTGAACAACCCTCCAGAAATACAAACACAACTGCATCCAACTGCTAAAGACTAGTAATTCTCTCCTGCTGAAAACAGACCTCCAAATACCTAGAGATGAAACTCTGTTCCATAATATCCTGTACTGAAATTGTTTCAATCCTGCTAAAAAAAAAAGGCAGCTCATCCCTGGTCACTTGATATTTGACTTCGAAACAAGAAAAGCAAAGTTTTGTAATCATGTATGACAGACGTTTACAAAAAATCTTGCAACTAGGGGTCATAAGAAGCAAATATTTTACAGTATTTCCTCCCTCTTTAAGAACAACCCCAAATGCTATTCCAAAACCTGAATGCCTCACTTTTAGAACAGGATAGCAATTGGTTTCACAGTTTAGGTCTCATATGACAATCACAAAAAAAATTGACTTATTAAACTGAAATTATTCTCCTTTCACAGGTAGCCATTGAATCAGGTAAGTTCCTTGGGCCTTTAAGGCAGTAAATGAAACAAAAATCAATCTTGACTTGCACTAATCTACTCAGGTATAAGACTCTACTAAATATATACAATGTAAAAATTATCAAAACCGTGTACTCTTCAACCTCCTTTAAAAGGGGGTTTCTCCATCAAGGCTCTTTAATAGAACTTTAGAATCCACAAATGCTGGCTTTTTCCTGATTCTAAGAAAAGCCACTTGTTTGCTTTCAGATTGCAGCCAGCCAGGTCATCCACACTCCCAGATCCCTGCCTGACTTGGGTTTAAGGCTCATGAATGAGCACAATTGAAAGCCCACTGGAAGGGCGGGACAGCCCCCACGTTTAACAGTTACTGCTCCAAACTGTCTGCAGCTTGTCTGCTTGCATCACTTTGTTTTTTCCTGTGAGCATGGCCTTTTTTAACAGAAACATGGGATTCTGAAAGATAAGATGACAGTATGAGAAAAGTAGGCTATTTTGGGAAAATGTAAGTCTAAAATTGCAGCAAAGCTGTGAGCCAGAGAACTACGTTGGCAGATTTATCTTTTTAAATAAACTTTCCAATAACAAAATGCCTCATCCCAGCTGACAGAATCAGATCTTTCTAGGAAGTCAGGTTTTGTTAATTAAACGTAACAAAACAAGTATTTTATCCAAAAAGCATGATTTTGAAAAGTGAAGAACAGAATAAATTCAAATTTTTTGAGAAACATGTTTTTTAGGACATACACACAGATTTAACAGCTGATGGTGACACCCAAAGCAATAAGCCAGAAATCAAATACAAATGCACAATATACATGCACCCATATAGTCAACAATAACACTTCCAATCAGCAAGTTCGTTTTGAGATTAAGGGGGTAAAAAGTGTTCACTGCAAAAAGTCATATCTTCTCTGAAGTCTCCAAAGTGACACCTTCAACATATCTGCCCTAATTTCTAACGCATTATGATGGCCCAGAGACAGCTTACATCTTCTAAAACATTAAATATGTGGGAGAAATTATGCCAAGAGAAGAGCTATCATGGCTCTGCGACATGCTTGACATGTGTCTGAATTATCTCAATCTTTTAGTCATTTGACAAATTTGCCTATCTGAAAAACTGTTGTCTAAAATATCCAGTCAAATGAAAATAAAAGTGCTTTTGTATTTCATCACATATAATAATAGTCTCACTTTATTGATGTATTCTGTGGAACTTCAAATGAGATAAGCCGGCCTCCAGCAGAAGTGTTGGAACTGGCATTTCCACAAGCCACATCTGGGGTTATCTGAAAATAAAAATAACTTTAATTAACAATAAACCATAAAATCTGACAAAAGAAAACATGAAAGATTTTATTTTTTTTTAAATGACACTAGTAGTCCAGCAGTCATCTCCTAAAAATCCTCAGGAACATTCACTAAAACCTTTATGCTGCCAACAAAGACGCTGAAAACTCACATAACTATCCTTTCAGAGTTTTGTTTTAACAAAAAGCTCCTGCAGAAAAGGCACCTTCCTTTAAAAGTGAACATATTTAGAAAAATATGAATAGTTTTCTGGTCCTTTAGAATAATAAATAATGCTCTAACATTTGCTACATGCAAGAAATAGTGCATCATTAATCTATGCAATACTGAAGGATTTATAGTAGCAAATACAGACATTACCTTTCTACTATATTGAAATATGGTTTTTTTTCCAAACACAGGTTTCCTTTAAAAAACACTCTCCCACTTGCCAATTACTATTCTTTCCAAGTAAAAATTGCTTGGACAAACAGTAGTTTCAGATGGGAAAAAAAATGATGATCACAGTGAGAGCAAAAGGATGTGTTTGCCAAATCTAGTGATGCCTACTAGGCATAAAAATCAGTTGCTACATTAACTAGATCCAGACACTATACAGGAACCACAGAGACTCCTTAATGATTCAGATCTTCAATAGTAGTAATTTCCTAAAGACAGGTTAAAAATTATTAGTGTTTCCAAGGGTACATTAATTTCAAATAAGTAATACTTTGTGACATAATTGAGTCTATCACTTAATACCATCAGAAGTTTTAAATAACTTTTCACGTATCTTCATCAACTTGCCTATAAAATGCCACACTGAAAAAAAACCAACAAACCAGTTTAATCTTCAAATTTCTAGGCACTTTGAAATGCTATTCTTTCAGCCATAGAGAATGTTTGCAAACTTTTTACATCAGCCTTAATACTGAAAATACAAAAATGCAACCTGACACACTTCCACTAATTAATCTTACATCAAAGCAAAAGCCAGAATAAAAATTGTGAATTTAAATACAATTCAAATTCATATTTTTAAGTATTACATGAATGTAATGAAGCACATGTAAATACATGAACAACAGAAGTCCTGAATATAAGGCAAGTAATAATTTTTTAGGACACTCAGAGCTTATCTTGACTCAGGCAAGACAAATACTCAGTATTCACATTTCCCAAGTGAATGATTCCCAGAGTCTAGATTACTCAGTTCATTGTTGAATTCTCTGCAGTATATAATATGAATACATATAGTTCATGAAAGTAAAACAAGAAGCAATTTTATTGTATTTGCTGAAATGAATTTTGAAAAATTATAATATATCCACTACAATTTTTAAATCTCAGAAGTCAAAGTGTGGACCTAATGGTCAATGTACAATGCATCCAAAATCAGCTTGGCTAACACTCTTCCTTTAATATTTGCCAACATTTAAACATTTTTTCTTTGAGAATCTGCATGCCTACTGGAACAAAGGGAAAAAATAAATAAGTATCTCTATTCTCATACAGTCTTATACTACATCTAAAATACACTTTTTTTTTTATAGTATTTCTATAGTTTTACGGTTTCATGTATCTATTACCTTAGAACATAGGGGGGAAATTGTAATTTAAACATTTCATTTACCTTACTGTTTAATAGTAGAAGTTTTTGAAGTAAAAGTTATTGATGTCTTTGCAACTAGAATAAAAATAAAAGAATCACAGAAGCAAGAGCTGAACAAAGTCTCTACAGAACAAGACCTGAGATTTAACCTTCATAAAATGGAAAAAAACCCCAATGAAACAAAAAACTACTTTAGTTTGCAAACACATCAGAATTTAGGATTACTCAGCAGGAAAAGCACACATAGGAAATATTGCAAAGATAATTAGAAGAGTGAAGGCAAAATGCATGATTTTGACTCTTTTATTAAGAGATCTGTAATATTTGATGTATTTCTCTAGGAACTCTATTTGTAATTGGCCCTGACTTCCTGCTCTAAGAATCAGGTAAAATAACCATCTAAACCAGTAGGATGCTAAACCCAGATTTTACAACAACTGAAATTTGAAATTTTTTATATACTAACAACCCTGCTACTTGGATCAGACAAAAACAGTAGGAAGAAGCAGTAACCTCCATAAGGAAAAAAATGGTCTCAGCAGTGTCCTGTTTCAGCCAGGTTCTGTGGAGACAAAATTGACAGCTTTGGCACCTGAATTAAGAAACAAATTGCAGGTTTTTCACAGATAAATTTTTATACAGATTTTTAAGTGTGTCTCCTTCATGTCTTAACAGAGCACTCTGCAAAACTGTACTACTGAAAAATGAGGGCAAAGACAACCAATAAATTACAACAATAAAGGACACTCAGAAAATGAAAAAAATTTGAAATTTTCTCTCAAAAACAAGCAAACAAAAAAAAAGGCTGCTAGAACTGGTAGGAGATATTTAAAACTGAAGTCACTGGAAAATATACTGTAATGATTTTCAGAGAACAAAATAAAGATCGTTCCTAGTCTAAAGTAAAAAATACAAATAGAGTAGGTATCAGTCATTTAAAGACAATCAAAAGAAAACATAATATAACTGCAATGACACCCAACACTTCTCCTGAAGCATTTTTTAGTACAGAAACATCAGAACAGCAAGAGGTTCTTGAGGAACAGACTTATAAACATTTACACAAATGATGCAGCTACTTTAAAAATAGTCACCAAAGAAAATAAAACCTTCATGCATCCTCCAGAGTCTAAAGTATATTTAGGAGCTGATTTCAAAGATAAGCTCCTGTGTCAACAGAGAATACATCCAACACTGTTCTTCAATACCATATTTAGAGTTTAAAATTATTAAATATCAAATTGTTGACCGTAAATATAGAATTCCTCTTTACATAAATGTTCCATAAGTTTGCATCTAAATTGCATTGTGTTTTTCTTAAAGGAGAACATAATATATAAAAACTATATTTCTGCTTCAAATGCTTTTAGACTTTACATAGGTAAAAGAGCAGCATCATTTGACAAAGCAAGAATGAAATCTTGAGAGTTCTTGTTCCTACAATCTCCACCTGGGCCTTAACAAGTCAGCAGTGATTTTGTTAGATTTCCTTACCAGGCCATGGCAGTAGTATGGAAGAGATTGCAAAGAAAATCAGGGCTGGTGCCTAAGAGAGAAACAGACTGTTCTTCCATATTACAACTTTTCTGAAGAAATGAAATAGCATGAGTTGGGCAGATATTCTCCTGCCTAACAAAACCAGAATAATGAGACAGACACTTAATTCAACAAGTGCTGAAATACATACATAAATCCCAAGGCAATATTTTTACATGAGTGAATGCCTTTATTACTTTCCTAAGTGTACTAGACTTTAATTCAATAAGGCTGAGAAGAGGAGCATACAGACTAAGTCCACATTCATGCAGCCTCTCAGTGCTGAAATTAGTTCTCTGAAGATAGCTATTGTAGATGAAATTTCATAGTAGATTTCTTGAAAAGTTGAGCAGACATTTGTAATTCTACAAGGCCTTATCAAAACGGGCAGACTAATCCTGACAGTGCAAAATCCAGCCATTCTGCTGCTATGATACATTTGCATTTCTTTTGTACCTCAACCCCAAGTTCATAGAATGGAAGAAGGCTTTTACTTCTTGCAAAATGCACTTACCTCAAATTTAAAAGTGGTTTGTAAGTAGGATGGCCAAATTCATATGTGCCTTAGAAACTCCCCTCTACCCTATCAACACAGTATTAATATTTCTGAAAACCAACAAATAGTTCCAGTCAGTGGAGGAGGCTGCCCAGGTATCTTGTGGACTTTCCATCCTTTGAGTTATTTAAGTCTCAGTTGAATAAAGTCCTGAGCACCCTGTTCTAGCTGACCCTGCTTGGAGCAAGTGTTTGGACTAGAAAAAGTCCAGAGGTGCCTTGAACCTCACCTACACTGTGACACCATCAGTGAAAATTCACCCCATGAGCCAGTTGCCAATTAAGTCTTTCCTGTTAATTGCAATTGTAACTTCAGTGACATCCCAGCTTTCACTAAACCCCACCCCAGCATACATTGAAAGTGCTTCTTTTGAAAATATCCCCAAATTTACCACAAATAAGCGTGTGTGCTTGTGTGTGCACATTCTGGCACACAGAGATACCCCTGACTCAGGTACTTTGCTCCTGTTCTGAGACTGTTCTCTATGGTCAACCTCTTGTTTTTTCATCTCAAAAAGCTGTTCTCCTGTTTTTGCTGCCTAGTGAGGAAACAGACAACTCTGCACAGCCTTGCAGCCAGAGCAAAGTGGGGCAAGTTAGTCTGGAATTAAACAGAATATATTAATGCACACATAATTCTTGAACTAAATAAAAAAGATGGCTACAAACTCATCCTACAGCAAATATCAGTGCCTAAAAGTGAAAAAAAAAAATTAAACCTATTTGAAAATACATTATGATATGGAAGGAGTGAGAAAACGAGTTTTTTGAGAAAAGCAAGGCTGTGTTCTGGGGTGGTACACCATGAAAACTGGCATGGTCATTAAGAAAGAAAACCTTTCAGTTCTCCAGTAGGACAGAAACTGTCATGACAGTTGCAGTATGATGAATGGTCTTGTAAATGCTAGTTCTTTCAGATTTTCTTCCAAGGGATTTCATATTAAATTTCAGTTCAATAAAGCAAGTTTCATAAGATGCAATTTCGGCTTTTCTGAACATATAACTACTTTTCTATCAGAAGAGGGCCTGCAGGACCCTGTAAGTGTGGCAAAAGGTATCCCTTATTTTCTAAGAAATATAACATGTTTGGCAGTCTTCCTTATGCAAGGGAAAAATAATATATGGAAGAAATAAAACAGGTTAGATCCTAACTACAGATCTTGAACAGCTGTTGGCAAATAAAAAGGGAAAAGAGAAGTAGGAAAATAAAAGGCAGCAGAATAGAACCATAAAAGAGAGATCTAGTACTGTCTACTTATTGTCAGGATGTTAAGCAACAAAGCAGGATCATTTCTAGCACAGAAATTGAACTTGGAAAAAAATTCTAACAGAAAAAAAAAGCAGTTCCAGTACCCTTGCCCTGCAGCATAGAAAAGCTACTGCTTCTGAAAAATCTAGTGTCATTTAGCTTAACCTCCACATCACTGCACTCAGTTCTGCCCTCAGAGTTTCAGATGGGGACAATGCTTGAAAGAAAATCAGGAGAGAAAGAAAATCAAGGTTTACTTCTAACATATTTCACCAGTGGGAGAAAAAAGCAAAAGTGTTTAGAGTAGGAGTAGTGCCTCCCTGAGGAACACCAGAGGGAGACTGACAGACTGCATCCAAAAACAGTATCAGATGAAGAAGGTTTAGCAGTTAGCATAGCACTGAAACCTGGTGTAAGGGAGGCTGCACATCCACCCAGCAAATTCTGTTGCTGGCACTCTGTTTCTTTGCTCATCTGAGCAAAAGTCACTTTGTAGAGTCAGCAACCACAGCACCAGGAGGATCCAGCACATTCCAGTGCACAGCAATCCTCCAGGTAACATTATTAAAACTTCATTTTTCTGTCACAGACTATCAATGCCAACATCACACCAAGATGCATCAGCAGGCACAGGAAACTCTCTTACACAATGCCAGATTACCTAGATGATCATGTTAGCAAGCTGCCTTCTCATTTCAAGCCATCTACCAAATTCACTCTCAGCTTCATAAAATCTGACATTCAGTCTGTACTGGTTTTGGTTGGGATGCAGTTAATTTTCTTCACAATAGCTTGTATGGTGCTATGTTTTGGACTTTTGATGAACAGAGGGTTGATAACAGGGATATTTTAGTTATCACTAAAGTGTTCACACAGCATCAAGGCCTTTTCTCTTTCTTAGAGTGCCCTAGCAGCAGGCATGCTGTGGGGCTGAGGGAACACAGTGGGACAGATGATCCCAACTGACCAAAGAGACATCCCACACCACAGGAGGCCATGCTCAGCAATAAAACTGGGAGTGGGGGCTGGAAGTTGGCCAGAGCTGCTGTTGCTCAGAGGCTGGCTGGGCATCAGTTATTGGTGGTGAGAAATTAGGGCATTACTTGTTTTGTTTGGGTTTGTGTTTGTTTTGTTGTTTTTGTTGCAGTTTTCTATTTCTCCTTTTTAAAATTATTGAACTGCCTTCATCTCCCCATGACTTTTCCCACTTTTAGCCTACCAGTTCTCTCCCCATCTCACTCAATGGGGCCGTGAGCAAGGGGCTGTGTAAGCTTAGCTGCCTATCCTCTCCTTAGATCACAGCACAGTCATTTAATAAAGATAACTTCCATGAAGAATTAATAGTCATTTATTATTCCAGAGTATATGGAGCTGTTCTGAAAAGAAAGATAAACACTATGTAAACAAGTTCATTGAGCAAAAATTCCACATAGTCAAATCTTTGCATGCAGGGTATGAGCTCAGGTCACTGGAGGATAAGCTGGAACATAAACTTCATCCTAAGACTGTCAAGTCAGCTATAGATATTTCTACACCTAAACACTGAAAGGCAGTAAACACATCAGGTTTTAGGGCTTTTTTTCTCTTTTTCCCATCATACTCTCTAGGACTTCAAAACAGGATGATTCCTGAAGGAGTAGTTAAATAAATCCAGACACTTTTCAAAAACAGCTCTGGATAACCAGAAATCCTGAGCCCACCCACCAATATAGCTTCAGAAGAGAAGACCTTCAATATCTCAATGTAATTGTACTCACTAGAATGTCTGTCTTAAAGAGCTTTGATTTTAGGAAGCCTATTATTTATGGCTATCTGATAAACATGATTTAGTAATGGAACATAATAAACTGAGGTTTGTATGAACTTCACATAAGTTATGTTTAAGTATATTGAGTTTTTAGAGACATTTAGGGTTTTATTTAGAAAATAAATATAATGAAGAGTAGCACCTATCCAGAGATGCTTACATCAAGTTGTCTACGAAAATGGTCTTTATATATAAACAAAAAGTTCCATAAACTAATATTGTAGAGGAGAGAGTTAGTGAAGTCACAGATTTATCCTAGAAGAAAGCTAATATTATTCTACCAAAATCTGCTCTTCTTTTATTCTCCTTATGTGTTTGTAGAGTATCTTTTTCTCAAAGCAAAAGAAAAATTATAGAGATTTCAAAAACAAATCTTACACACAGTTAGAAGAGCTGTCCTAATCAAACCAAAATTACACACATTCCAGCACTTAACAGCAATAATAAGTGGGAATGTCAAGAAAATAGGGTAAGAAAAGGACAAGCATATATACTCCAACCCTCACCCATTTCCACATGAAAGCTTTTCCTAAGATGTCATTTTTAAGGATCAAGTTTCTAGTCTGTATTTAGCAATCTCAAATGGATCTCTCCTCTGCTTTTGTTCAGATTCTGCTCTTCCTTCTGCACCCATACCATACTTTGACCAAAAAATGCACAAACATTTAGCAACACATAAAAGTAGTCAAGACTGAAAGGTTCCTGTTTGAAGAATATACTTAAAGAATAATTCTGCCATTGCTGCAAAGCAGGAACACTCTCAGAATTTTACACATGATTCAACCACACTCCTAAAGGCTTGCAATTTACTAAGGACACACATAAAACAAATGCTGTCCCCACTGCAAGAGAAATTAGAAGTTTATTGTAGCCTCTAATCATTAGTTCCAAACCCTTGAATCTGAGCACAGAATTGCAGTATAAATAGAAGGTTAGACTAGGACTCACATGCTCAGCATTCTAATTTCTGGCTGCGCACCTGGCAAATCATTTAACTGTTCTGTGCTTCAACATCTCAGTCTGTAAAATGGGAATAATACAGCTGATTTCCTTTGAAAAGAATTTCAGGTCTATTATGAAAAGCTATATATATAAGAGTATGGTGCTGCTATTCTTACAGTTGATTTTGTACACTGAAACCTTTATTAAATTCATTAATTGAGCAGGATTAATGAGATGGTTTCTTTTTTTCTCCATTACTGGCTAATAAATATCTCTTATACACTAACAAAAATGATTATTGCACTGGGGAAATGTGGATTGTTAGTTGGATCTCTCTTCCAAGAGGAACCAGTTGCCCCAAGTAGAAAAGAGAATTATCTTTCAATGGATGTGCACAAAGATAAATTCATATAATACTAAAGAAAATCAACTGAGAGAAAAAATTCTTGCTTATGATCTATGGTTTTAGTCCTTAATCTGCACATCAAGAAAAGACTAATTTCTTATATGAAGACCACTCAAATTAAACTGTATCCAAAGACATCTGTATGTTACCTACTGGCACAGACACTACTGAGACAGTTGATTCCAGCAGTACTAAATGTATCCCTGGTAGCCAAGGAATATAGAAAAACATGTCCAACATAAGCACACATCATGCCTCTCCTAGACAGTTTACTTCTCTCAGGTGTTCATTCTTTGAGTTCCCAAAACTTCACAGAAAAGCTCCTTGCAAGATAGTGAGAGCTTTCATTTGGAAAGAGTCTGGCAAAATTTCTCTCTGAGACAAAAGGGTCTGAAGAACATTAATTCACTTCCAGTATCAGTATAGAATAATTTGGAAAATAGAATGTCTTAGAAGATTTATTAAAAAAAACAAACAACAACATAATATCGGTATTTGTTGTACTCTGAAACTCAAAGATCAAAACAGAACATTTTTTGCAATACAAAACCTACAGCTACTCTTCCTTTTAAGAGAGTGAAGATGGATCAAGTTTTGTGAAGTTCTTACTGCTATGAGGAAAGGTAGAGTTTTTGTTATTAACACATTTGACTTTCGAAACCTCCACCAAAGAGGCTTTGGAACACAGACCTTCAGGCAAATCAAATCTCCTCAGTTAATATAGATCAATGTCTTGAATCAGCAACTGAAATCTCTTTGTTTCAGATAATCATCTCTCACTGTGACTTCCAAAGAACAAAGTAGAAGGTCGTTATGCCATACTGGAGAGCTTGTCAAAAATACAAGACTCATCACAGTGTATTAAAACATATCAACATAAGCAATTTTGTAATAGGATAGCAAGTAATTTCTATTCTAGGGTTAGCCATGCAGTAGCAATTGATGACCTATCTGTATTTCTTAGGTAACAGAAGACATGCAGAAAGGTGAATTTCAGCTATTGAAATACTCACTTGTGAATTATCTGCTTTACTGAAATTCCTACTGAATCTACCTAAAATGCAAACCAGACAGAAATGTTCCTTCTACAACACCAGACCACAGACTGAGGAAGACACACCAGGAAAATCTGGTACAGGGAAGAGCATGTCCTTAATTGATCAGGACATATGGACCACCCATGCAGAGATGAGACTGAATTCAAACTAAGTAATAAGAGCAGATCACGGTTTGTTTCTGCTTCAGTGCTTTCTCCAAATTCCATCTTTGGTGCCTGACATATGTTCTACTGTAAAACAATAGATATGGGAGATGGAATTCCAGGAACTAAAGCTTTATGCTCCAGACTTTGCCCACCAGCACTCCCACTGAAATGGAATACAGCCCTATAAATACCTATACCTCTGCTAAAATCAGAGCCCTAACACACCAAACATGTTTTTACATGTTCTGATTCTACTTACAGAAAATTGGTTAAATAAATTTTACAGTAGAAACATCAACAAATTTGTTTGGGCAAGCAAAGGGTGATGAAAAATACAGTTGTTCCATGATTAAACTCCTTCCTGCTCACTTCCTCATTACACAGTATATTAAAACACCTCAGGAGAATCAAACTCATTGAAACATTTCAAAAGAAGGTATAACTGACATTTTACCTATTTATTCCTGAATAAACTGAAATTAATTTATATTACAAGGCCTTTCTCAAAAAGAAATCAATGCCACAAAAATTCGAATTCTTTGCCTACAGAAATTAATTTTTCAGCAACAAGTTTCATTATTCCTAGCACTTCGTACTAAGCTGATCATTACTTTAACAATAACTTGGTTAAGTTTGATAGTATTTTTTAATTTTTGCAGATACTTGAGTCCATGCAAAACATTTAAGCATTACAAATAGGGCAGAGTACAATACAGTGGAAAGCAAAGATCACATTTCTTAAGGATCATATGTTGTGTGCTTTCCAGCTGTAGTTTTACCAGATATTGTTAAGTTTTGACAGAGATTTGTTTGTAGGAGTTACAAGAAGTGCTTAAAATTTAAAAGTTTCCATCACTGTCATTGCATCCCTAGAGCTGTGCCCTGTGTAATGTATTAACTACCACTTTTAATCCTCAAGGAACTATGCTGTCTTAATAATGCAGAAACACGTAGCAAAATGTGATTATAACAGCAAATACCAAAAAATATATTAAAGGTATTGCTTTAACTTTTAGCATTTCCTAAATTTATTTGATTTTTGAAGAGATGGTGTCACACAATTGACTGGAAGAATCAATATTATCCCATTTCAAAGTATCTAATACAACACACTAGCCAACTTAAGTCCATCACTCACAACATGGATCGAATGGGTTTTTGTTTTAATTTTATCAGCCTATTAACTCAGGGCAGAGATCATATCTTCAGTCTTCTCATGAGGACATCATGAAACCATGCAGAAATGACAATCTGAAAATAACACTTTAAAGGTTTTTTGTCAGTGAATTTTCACTTTGAATAGTCTCACCTCTATTTCATCCCATTTGAGATCCACAACTCTCTGCCCTGCCTTTGGCTGCCATGTGGGTAACGTCATGGTGGCCCTGGAGCGGGGCAGGGCGATGTCGGGCTCCAGGGTGGACGAGGCTGGGCTGCTGTGCCGGGGCGAGGTGGCCTCTGTCCCTTGGGAGGCTGCAAGGCTGTGGGGTGAGTGCTCACAGTTTGTTCCCTCGAAGCCTTCACTGCAGAGACAGAGGTAGCCATCCCCGCTGGTGCTGCAGTTACCATGGAGACAGGGGTTGCTGGCACAAGGATCTGAAACAAACTGGAAAAAAAAATATCATATAGGTCAATTACTGATTATAAAGGATTTATTTCTGATTTTAAAAATACCATAAAACAGGATTCTTTCCCCCTGCTGTATTCATCTTCTGAACATATTTATGAACCAAACTGATCTTTGATGTATCTTCAAGGAGGTAAATTCAAAGGATTAAAGAAGAATACAAATTAATCTATATTAACTACTTTCCTCAGACCATTTATGCTAATTCACTGTTGCCACATTCAAGCAAAGAGATAAACAGGAAAAAGGAACATGACCACCATTCATTATCAGGAATTTTCAAATATAGACTTAAAAGAGTAACCTATTCAGGGAAAACATCAGATATGTTGGAATTTAAGGGAGTAACAGAAATAGGAAAGGGCCCAGCACTCGTACAGATCAGCAGGTTACAAAGCAGCTCTGTGTGGTCAAGGTGAACCACATCATACAATCCTATTTGTGGACACAACTTCCTTTGTAAAAGAACTGGGCCTTTTACCTACACTTAATTTTGTGGACAGCAGTTTCAGAGTCCAATTAATTTGGGTGCTGAAAACTTTCTGACAGGAATTAGAAGGCAGGGGCAAAACTGTGCTTGTTTTTAAAACAGCATTTGTTTTAGACTAAGACAGACAAAGCTCAGTGATACAGGAAAAATACTGTCCGAGGCTCGCATGCTTTCAATTTCTAACTTAAATTCACCTACGGCTATTTTCACTGACTTTCAGGTTAAAGGTCTTCCCTTGTCTCTGTTGGATTTTACATTCATAATGCATTTATTGATATGTAGATATACATCTACAAACTCTTCAAGTTCCATCTCCTGGAAAAATTAGCTGTACTTGCTTTGTTAACCTGGAGAGGACGAGCCCTTCCCTGCAGACACATGTTTATTTTTCCACCTGGGACTCCAAAGTTTAGCACTGCCTTTTGCAAAAGCATCAATACTTTTGCTTCTCCTGGAAACAGCTTCCAAGATAATACTGAAGAAATGCTTGCTTTAATGAGAGCTAAATCACACTGCTGGCTCGCTGTCATTGACCAAGACCATCAAGCAGCTCCCTTCACTTGTCTTCACATCAAAGGGAAAACACATCACTGGGATCAGACATTTCCTCATCTCTAAATGCAAGTTTTACCTAAGTGCTCCAGTCCTAAAGGTTACTCTATTCTTTCCTGTACAATATTCCTGCTCTTCTCTGCATAAGCAATGCTTCATATTATATTTCTCAGTAAAGCAGCACAATTATTTATTATTAAATATTTCTTATAATTACCTCAAGTAGTACATAAACCTTAAACATCATTAATGTGAAAAACAAGTATTTGGTCTACACTAGGAATTTTACCTTCCCACTAATCCCAACGTCTGGTGTCAGGGACACCAAATGCTAATATAAAATCTCCTTATATAAAACAATACTATTATTGACTTGAGCTGGAATTCTTTTTTTGGCTCAAATTTTTGTATACCCCAGGCTCTAACATTTTTGGACAGAAAACAGAGGAAAGATTATCAGGAAAGTTAATTTTGGAGATAGTCAATGATGAATGTCAGATTTTGTCCTGACTGATGTAGAAGGCTTAGAGGCCATAGAGGACAGTCCAAAATATATGGTCTATTAATTTATCTCGTGGTTTGGTCACAGTTCAGAGTGTTATTTACTTTGCTTGGGGACACATCTCATACATATAAGGTGATACATTAGACATCAGGGTCAAGCTCTGACTCTTCTTCATTTTTAACACTCAACTATATGGCAAGTTGTATATATATACTTGACATATCAAGGAAGTATGAGGTTTTATGTTTAGAAGGACCTATCTCCTTAAAGTCTCTTTCCCCTGTAAATCAAAAGAATACCTAAGTTCTCAAAGAACAATTTCTACATCTCTTCTCCCCAAAATAATATTTAAGTGACAGAAAAGAACAATTTTCAGGAAGGAACTAGTTCTGTTCTATGGTTTGTCAGTTACATTTTAAGCTTGCTCCACTGCCAAGTGCCAGAGATATTCATAGAAATTTTCTTTTCCTTTAAGAGTACTGAAGATAAAATGTGTTGACATGTTAACAAAGTCCAGTTCAAAAATTGCTTGCAACAGTTTTTTTATATTCTAGTTTCTTGGACTAGATCTGAGTTTCAAAGAACTGCAGATTTCCTGTTGTTGGATAAGCTCTTTACTCATGCTTTCACAATAAATCCAAATTCAAAATAACCCTATTTTGTGTTAGTAATTCAACTGTTCTTGTCACACCTAAAATGTTAAGGTTATTATCTGCAAGCCTAGTAACAAGAAAGAAAAAATAATGTTTTCAATCACAAAGGGAACTTCCCCCATTATTGAATGTATCCGTTCACTTTACAAGCACAATAATAAAAAATGCTGTGTGATCTATTCTATTTGATGCAAACTGATTTGAGCTTGTTTGACTGGAAACAGATGAGTTTAATTAATTATTAAGTCCTGCTCAGTGCTGCCTCTGCCATGCACTGAAGAACATCTTGTACTTTAGGAACCGCCCCTACCCTTTCAGACATAGTGGAAGTGAAAATAATTAAAACAGTTTAGATTAGATGAAAAATTTTTAAAATTAACAGATGTTGAACTTCAGCCACAGAACTTCCTCAGAACTTACTTTTATGAAGCACTTCATAGGATTTTATCATTATTCTCATTCCTTAGTTACTAGCAATTCAAAAGCTCATTTGTCTTCCAATAAGCCTATCAAAACAAATCAATGTTGTTTGTGCATAGGTTTTCTGTTGAACTAAAGAGTCCATTTTAATTATCAGATAAAAGGAGATAAGCAAATAAAATTGATTCATTTGTGTTGGTAGTGATGTTTTTATGATTTCTCTGGTCCTCACCAAGGTGGCAGCAATGGTTAGCCAAGTGATCTGAGAAACATTTTGACACCATGAACAGCATGGCTACATCATAATTAAAGCTAGTAAAATTTCAAGGCTTACCCTTCAATGAACTATTGAAGATGACAAAAAAACTAAACCAAAACAAAAGAAAAAACCAAAACACCCTGGTCTCATAACTAAGAGCTGAACCCAAGTATACTGCAAGTACACAATTAAAAGCTCATTTTTTAGCCGCTCCTCGTGCAGTTCACAGTATCTTCAGAGACTTGCACAGAGAAAAGAAGGCACCAAGTAACACAAATCCATATAGCCCATGAATAAATACTAAATCAATATGATCACCACTAAAAAATCCAGGGTTGTTTTAGGTATAGAATTTCCAAAGGCACTATTAAGAAAGCATTTCGTATTTTGGCCTCTTGTTTTCATCCCCATTTTTTCATTTAATAGTCTGTCTATTTTTATAATACATCCCTTGATTAAATAGGCACAGCCAGCCATTGCAGCTGACAGAGCCAAGCTAAAAAAGCATTAAATGTATTTGCATGCAATTACTATTCCATATGCCTGGACAATTGTAATCCCTGAAACATTTTTCCAATAGAATCCTAAGACAGATGCACGCCAAGATGCCCTTCATATCATAGTTAATTTTCCAAAGGCAGACTGAATATGGTATAACATAAACTGGGCTTGTTGAAGAACCACACTCACAAACATGGGTTGTTTGCCAGCCAGTCCAATTGTTCCCTAGGGTTTCAAATCAAGATGAGACACTGCAGGATGTAATTCTGCAAGATCTTTCTGCCAGTACTACTTGTGATGACACCAATTTGTCAGTTGATGCTCATTCACCTTCTCTTCAAAGTGGTTCTACTTGTTCCACCTGGAGACAGTCCAGGTAGATCCTCCAGAGAGCTTCAATAAATAGAACAGTAGGTCTAAAGCCAAAGCTACAGATGAGCTCCTAAACACTGTGCTAAACCTGTCTTCCTCCTGCAACTCTCCTCTTACATGTGTTAGTACAAAACTAACTTTTGGGTCAGTTTTTATTGCTGTTGCCTACAGCCACAGACAGTATTACACCAGTTTGCAACTTCAGTAAAATATAGGGGGAAAAAAAGCAAACAGTAAATCCAGTCCTCAAGAATTCAGCAGATTGTTAAAATTCATTCTACATAGTGAATGTTAACCTGTTAAGAAAGGCAATCTGCCACAATCATGTCAAAGGCTGATACTTTGTAATGCATCCAGAAGCACTCTCTACCTCTGAAACAGCCTGTAGATATTAAAAACCAACACAGCCCAAAGTTTTCAACTTTCCATGGCTCCCTGAGATAGTTTTTCCAGTTACAGGGTAAATTGCTGTGGTTCTCAAATATGTATAGTTATTCAAGTGGCTGGGACTTAGGTAGTTTCTTCATGTGTTCTGGTAAAAAGATCTTAGGAGAAGTTTAAATCAGTAAAACTGGTTTTGCACCTACATCGCTGAAGAAATTCCCCAATACAAAAGCAAACTTCTCTCCCAGATGAGATCATGGAAAGATCCACCACATTCACACGCCAATTGCAAGATTTGTATAGTACATTAAAAGTTATCACTTCTGAATACTTTAGAAAGAAAATAATTAAAACCTACAGTCTAAGGCATTATCTCCTTTTAATAAAGTATGGGGGGGGGGGAATATTTTTCCTTTTAAGCACATCTGAAATATCATCTATTCTTGCATATGCATCAATTTTTGAAAAAGAGATGGAAACAGATTTAAATCTTTTACACAGCAATGACAATAAAGATTATCTTAAAATGTAATCTCTTTGAAAAAATTGTTTAATTATGTTCAGACTATTATTAAAATTTATTCTAATTCAATCCTTCACACAGTGAAGCTGTAAATTCCATTCCATCTCACATTAAATATTAGTGCTAAATATGAAATGAAAAGCAAGAAAAAAAAGATGAATTTGATTTTTAAAAAAACCTCAGATGTTCCAAATAGCATCCACAAGAAAAGCACTGAGATGAGTATATCAAATAAATGCATTTTCTTCCATTTTGAGAAAAGACTGCCTTGAGGCTCAGTAGGACTCAAGCAACATATCTGGGTTCAATTTCTGGCTCTCCCAGAGACATTCTGTGTGAGCTGAGAACAGCCAGACTCCATCTCTGCCTCTTTCCAACTGTAAAATAGGGATTACACTTCCTTTCTCACACTGCCAGTATTGGCTGGTTAGAAAGCAATTTTTTTTCAGGATGGGAACCACAGAGACAGCGGCAACAGGAACTCTCAAGCAGCACTGAAATACAAATAAATACAATCAACAAATACATCCCTGTAGAGCAAGGCTACATATATAACTTGCAACTATTCAGGTTTGTTTCTTAGTCTTTCTCTCCCTTTTTGCTTCTTTCTGTGGCCATTCTGGTTTCTCCTGAACACTTCTTTGCTCCAATTGACAGACGTGTTTACAGAATTATTCAGCAAACTTTAAAGTCATTAAAAAATCCCAAGTTATATTAACTCTTCTAATTAACCCATAACAGACAGGAATATTTCATCTTAATATTTCATCTTTAGACACTATTCTTCTTCAAAACAAGATTTGCTTCAAAATACATGCGCTGAAGAATAATACATTCATCTTCCAACTGTGACCGAACACAACAGAAATAAAAGTGTCTGAAACACCCTGATTAGGAGAGTCAGGATGAATGAGAGCTTTTTGTCACATGAGGATGTAAAAATAGAACACGATCAGCACCATGATCACACAGGTACTGCTACCTTAAATGCTCCCTAAAAGCTGCCTGCAATGTCCTTTTTGGGAGAACTTAAGGATGCTCTTCAGAAGTAATTCTCCATGCCCCAGGACACAGTGACACACTGCCTGACGGGGTGTGGTGGCCACGCTGATATGAGCCAGTGTGCACAGGAACTGGAATGTCACAGTCTGGCAGGAGGAAGGACGTGCCATCATGGTGCTGTTCATACCTGAGCTGCCCATGGGCAACGAGCAACACCCATCTGAGACCTGAGGATCAGGGATTTAACAGAATCAACAACAGCAAAGTAATAAAGAGTGCTGTATACAGGGGTCCTGGAAGCCAGAGCAATCAGGGCTTTCTTTCCCATCCCTCAAAAAAGTGTAAGCAGGGCAAGAAATTTCTCTATTACATAAAACAAGAGTTTGGCAGCTACAAGACAAAATTGAGATTAATCAAGATTTAGAAGGCCAAAGCCAAGAACTGTATCATACTGAAAATAGAATATAAGCAAATTCTTTTTAGAAGCAAACACTTACTATTTTCATTTAGCAATTCAACCCTATGCCCAACCCATGAGGAAAGCTGTCAATAAATCTAATAAAGTGTAACCTTTATCAGATAATTCAGAATATGATTCTTTGAAACATCATTAACAATGAGAACTTTGAATTTCTTCCAAGCTGCAATTCTCATTCCATGAGTTTTGAATATTCAGAGTAATGAAACTGCCAGTGAATGTAATAAATGGATATAAAACTTTTTTTTTTTTTTTTACTTCAGTGAAGCAGAAAAAAAAATGCCTAAAGAAATTGTCTGTTTAATTGCAAACCAAAGCATGGCTGCCCAAATCTATTTGAAAAACCAGCAAACATAACACAGCAGAATTTGAACAGCATGATAGATTTTCAAAATGGAGCGCCAGCAAATGGCTGATTTACCCTTGTGTAATAAGTTACCAGACACCAACTGCTTTGCTCTACCTATCCTCAGGCACATTCTTACCTTAGGTATTGTGAAATAACTACAAAGTAAATTGAGATCACTTTCCCTCTCCCTCAACAAAAGGAAAATATCTGCTTCACTCTAACCACTCAAAAGTGTCAGATTTCAGCACGTACATAAACAATTATTGAGAAGCACCTTTTTTCCTCTGCTTTTCTGATCAGATTATTTTCAATCCCTTTTTTTAAATATATATTTGCCTTTCTCCTGCTGTGAAAGGACATTCAGATTGTTTGATATTTTTCTAAATACAGCAGATTTAACGTTACATTCCAAGTAGACAAGCTAAGGAAGTTTACTGCGCTCTTCAGCAACACCCATACACAGCAAAGACATTTTCAAAAAACCAGAATTCTATCTATCCCAAAGATGGATCAACTACTTAAGACAAAGGCTCTAAGAAGTACCAATTGATCTCTGAAGGTCAGAATTGGTGTTTTTTACCACAGAATAAGCTCATTTTACACCCAGTAAGGGCTGGCACCCTGCTCTAATTGTTAGTGGGAACCCCAGTGGTTCTCTCATTACTGGTGGCAAAACTCAGGGCTAATTGTGAAGGCAAAGCATTACATTTGTCACAGTGGCACAACACACTTCTTTGTTTTGATCTTATGCTATTACTTCATTATTAAAATATCACACAGTGAAAGAATTATCAATAGTATCTTTATTCTTAATACTGGTTTCCTTTTTTAGAAGAAATTTTTCTTCAGCAACAGCACAAAATATTTTTATGATAGAACATTAAAATATGTAATGATATGAGAATACATAACATTTTTTATTTCTACATTGAACTAGTGCAAAGCTGAAATTAGGTAAACATGCTCATAAAAATTACTAGCAGAATTCTATTCTTGTGCATATTTTCAGGTTATATGCACAAGATCTTTAAAAAAAAATTAACAAAAGACTTAATAATTTCAATAAATAAAAGTTTGAGATTAACCATATGGGTCACAGGCTAATTTAAGGTTACTAATATAATTTCAAAATCCTAAAGTTCTGCCATGAATATTCTGAGTTTTAGTGAGATCAGGACAAGCACAGGCAGAAATACACTCCACCTATCTTCATGAAAAAAAAATCCCAAACAATCTGCTACTTGAATTTGCAAAACTATCTAAGGAAATTACTTATCCTACTCCAAGTAAGATGACCTTAAATACCTAAAATTTTAGCTGTTTTAAAAACAGTAGTGTGCTATAATCTCTCTACAGGAATGCTGAGTTTTACAAGTTTGTCCACCCTTAAAAATATTGAACATAACAAATTTGAGAGTTATCTATAAATCTAAAAAATAATTTTAAATTTTACCTTAATTGCATGAACAAGCAACCAGGTCAAGGATCAAGCCTAAGTAGGTGCTCTACGTGACAAAAAAGTGCACAGTGTAAGCTAACAATTATCTGCGAGAGATAGAAGATCATGCTTCCAAAGCTCAGCAACAGAACAGCAACAGCATTCTGATTTTCTTTAGTATTAACATCAATCAACTTCAAGACACAAATTCATACAAAACAGACTTCATTAGTTCAAGTACTCAGGGCATTTCTCAATTTCCAAGTCTAAGGCTTCACACTTTTCTAGGTGAGGTACAGCAAAATAGACATGCAGTCAAGACAAGAGACAAGGTAGGACTAAATATACAAGGCAGTATAAATAACACAGTGAGTTGTGCATAAAACTGCAGTTGAACCATCAACAGTGCATGTAATCCTGAACAACTCAGCAAATGTGACAATTGGCTACTCTTACATCTTTTTGCCCACAAAAGGCTGTGAAAACAGGAAAAGATAATAACACATTCATAAGGTACCTAGGAGATGTGACATAACCAGCAGTTCATTGATGTCACATTTTCCAAATCAAGTATGAAAATTAAAATTTGGGGACATTGAAAAGAAGCAGTTGTTATTGTTTCAAGGTGCAACCCATCAAAAAAGAAACATTTTGGCAGCTGAGGCATTTGACAATCAATAAAACACAAATGCTTATGTACCAAGTCAAATAGATAAGCATGAGATGGGTCCACAAGTGCTTTCCAACAACCCACGTTCCTGCACTGCATCCAGTACTACTGACAGCACAGTAAATCACATGTGCTCTACTGATTTTTTGCTTATTTCTCATATTTAAACATCCTGTCAAATCTAAAGTTAAAATATTGTCTAGTTGCAGAAATAATGAAAGAAAGATGAAAAAAATTGCAAATCCATGAATCATTCTCTCAGTACACACTTCTGGTTTTCTGTGTTGCATTATGTTACTCCCCATTATTTCTATTTTAAAAACTCTTTCCTTTATATAATACATGCTTGATTTTAATTCTCTGGACTCGTGATTAGACTTCCAAGACGCAGTTACATTTTTATATGGCTACTGGGGGTTAAATTGACTACTAAATACACTTAATTAATACACAATACACCTGAACAACACTGTGCATCTGACATTTGCAGGAATGTCAGATCTGATATTTACAGAGAGCAGGTGAAAAGCAATGCCAGTGTGAAGAAGTTAACTTCAGCTCTCCCATTGTTACAGCAGACAAGGATTCAAAGCCTTCCTTTCTGGATTAGGAACCTGACAGTTTTCTGGTCAAAAGTGATTTTTAATTTTAAGACAGGGCTGGAGGCATCGTTATCTCATAACAAAGTACCTGCCCACACAAAGAGCAATGTCCAAAGAGTTTCAAATCAACATCCACTCCCTCATCCCTGAGGAACTTACCATTTTACAGCAAAAATAACCGGATTAAATATTTGGGCTGGAGATAGAAACCCCAAATTTCTCTGCTCCTACTTGCTAAACACCATCACTCATGTTGGCACTCACTGCCATTGTCACCATCCCTCTCTGTGAAAGCACTTTCAACTACAACGTTGTATCACAGATTTTATGACAGCCTGGGTGAACTCAGTTACTTCATAGCACTTAGTTAAGGTACGAAAACAGCAGCATATGCCTGAATTTTGAGAATAAGCCAGTCTGCAGACCCATAAAATAGGTCTTTATATTCAGTGGTGAGAGGCAGTGCTTCTTTTAGGCTCATCTGAAATAGCAGTTTTGCCTAGTCAGTAGAACATCCTTTTTGGGGTCATTTAAAAAGAAATTATCTTGAGAACCAAAAGACGTTCTAAAATTTTATTCAAATAAAATGGATTATCATTTTTCCCATGCCATCCAGTAACATTGCTCAGGGTTTTGTCTTGCTAGTCTGTGCCAGGACAATTCTTTTCATGTTACTTCGATCACTTTATTTTAATTTCAGCTACTCAGTCACCCTCAGACCTTCTGGTTATATAGACTTTTCTTATACAGATTATACAGACTTTTCTTCAGTGCAGAGGAATGTGCTTCCTGATAGAACGACTCAAGAATCTCTGGGTCTAGGGAAATAAAAAATTTGGTGCATAGCCTCCCTCTCTGGGACAGTTGTATGCAATCCAAGGTCTCCTGAAGCAAGTTGCAGGGAACCTGTCATAATAAATAGGGGAATTGCCTCTCAGTGTGTTCACTGTCACATCAGAGATGTCAAAAGGAAACTTGTTTGTTACATGTTCATAGTGGTGTCTCCAAGATGCCATGCATACTCATTGTTCACCATGATGAAAGACTTGGCAGAAATGGTAAAGTGAGGCAAGGTTCAGCCCAGCAACAAACTCATCATCTATCATTTTGAATCTGCCCTAAAGATCCCAGCTTTTACTAAGTGCCACATTAACAAGCAGTTCCTGAAAGAAAGGACAGGGCACAAATAGCTGAAAGGGCACAAATGAAAGGGCCCTGCTCCTATAGGGCATAAATCATTATAGGGCTGCTTCTGCCCAAGTCTCTCTTTCAGTTGGTCTAAACACTGGAATCTATGAAATCAGACACAATACTGTTCAGCCCATTTTCCTAGCACTGGAGAAAGCAGGGCTGTGACCCAAATGAGCTCTTCTATGAATTTGTATCTGTCATCAAACTACATTGTGTACACATTTTGCTGTCCACTAGAAACTCTAGATAAGCAAGAGTGGGTTTTAAACAATGCCATTCTACAACTTCTATCACTTAAATTTCTCTTCTGATGGTTTACCCGCATGAATTAGTCTGTATCCAGACAAGTCAAAACCTGTGCCACAGATCATTCCCTGAATCCATTATTACTCTCCTTGAATGACTTCAAATCTAGTCTTTTAGCTAGTAATACAAATGCTAATTTATCTCTTCATGATATGATGCTACGAATTAGACTTTTAATTTTCTGATGCAATACTCCATAGAATCTAATAAAATCTTACGGGTAATAACTAAATATAGATCTATCTCATTAAAATTTGGTGATTATATGCCTCATGATATTTAACAAATACATCACTCTTCTTTAAATCACTTATGGTTTTTAGACTTCTATCACAACTGTGTTTGAGAAAAAGGTGAACAAGCAAAGTCTGAGATATTTAGAAGCTGTTTCACAAACTTCGTTTCATTCAGTATCCCTTTAGGATGTGGAAAGAGTACCAGGCATGGTACTGGGATTTAAATACTGGTGTTGCAATATTCTTCTGCTCTTTTCTCTGGCCCTTTCATCACAGTAATCAAACATTAAAAGCAACTTTTAGACCAATTCTCATTTGTTTTGACACTATACATAATTTCCTATCTATATGACCCATGACTCTCTACTCACACTGTTCAAGGCCCAAATTGTCCTGGTTGATTTGGACACAGCCCCTCTGAGTTCTGCATGTCCCCATTCCCCTGAATAATACCTGACAGCAATGACCCACAGAAACTGTGAGGGCAAGGACCTCCAGCTCTGATCACAACCGTGCTGGGAAGCTTTGTATGGAACACAAAGGCAGAATTGTGCTTCCTGCAGATCACTCCAGCAGCCTTTCATCAGTTAGAGTCCTACATGTATGGTTACATTATTAATAGATTTCTGTGTATTTTTTTTTTCAAGTTTCCATTACTTCCTATAACAAAACATTCATTTCTGGTGGCAAACATCAGGGCTTTTGAAAAGCACTCTCCTATATCTATTTATGATATAATAGATAGCAAGACACATAAGAGTGTCTGAGAGCACTCCAGAGGCAACGAGAACTGTTTATTGATATTATTTTCCCCCAGATTATCAGGTTTTTCAGGGCTGAAGCACTTACCTCCCTTTGAAACAGCTACAGGAATTCAAGTGAGTATTTCCTGGCACTGTAAAAGAACTCTAGGTTATTTCTGGGGTTATCACCCAGCATATTGCCTCCACATCATGCATTAGCGAGGCAGTTGGACGCTGTCACTCAGAATGCTTAGCTCTGATACAAGTGTTAGTCACAATATTAAAAATGCCACTTCTTCTGCTGTAACTGCACTGAAAGATGGTGATTCAGGAAACATTTGAAGAAGCAGCCAAACACCAAATCTACAAATAGCAAAACAGTTGAGCACCTTTTGCACCGCATCTCTGTCACTGGGGGCCCAACACAGAATTCATTTTGTCCATTCCATGTATTTACCTCACAGAATGAGATGGCATCTTTTGACAAATGCCATTTGACAGGTTTTTTATAAATTATTGAAAATTACACATACACTTCTTGCATCAGCATTTTGTCCTTGACCTTTAGCAAATATATTTATGCTACAACAAACTTCTTTTAAAAGATAGGAAAAACAGAAACAAAAAAGTAATGATTTTAAACCACTCCTATGGGCATGTCTTGCAGGAAGTTTCTGATAATGGACAAAAAATGGCTCATTAAATCCCTGTTGTACCATATTCTACACATCTTCTTCTGCAGGTCACATGATATTTTAAGGCACTACACCACTGCCTTTCTTTCTGAGGATAGAAAGTGCAATGGAGTAGATTCTTAATGCTGTATCTGCAAAATGGAAGAACACAACATAACCTCATCGAGGTATAAATTTTGACATTAGTCCTTGTTCTTTCACTGTTAATTGATTCAAAAATTGTTTAATGTAAGTAGTTAAAGGGTAACAAAAGTATGGAGAACAAAAAGAAAAGAAAAAAGTTATTTTCTCTTCATTTGTCTTGCTTCTTTATAGACAGGAGACAAACCAGGACTTGATTAGGTATTAAACCTGGCAAACCTCTTCTCATAGACTTACCTTCTGCATTACAAAAATTATTTTTTAATTAAAGACCTAATAAAAATATATCTCTAAGAAATAAGAGTGGGTTTTCTAAACAAAAAATTCTTTTATTGTGTAATTTCTTGTTTAATATAGAAAGGAGCCAACTCTGAAATACATTGGGAAATAAATACTGGCAGAGAGTCTAGCACAAGAGCAAAAAAAGCTAAGAGAAGTTGACCAGGATACACATAAACTTAGTTTGCCAATACAAGAGAAAAAAGTATTCATTAATCAGAAAGTCTAATCACAGAATCACCTTGATTTTCTACTATTTTAAGATGATGAATCATGGGTTCAGCATTGTTTTCTCAATGAGGTACTAAGTTACAGGTTAAAGAAAGGGAGAGAGACGGCTAGTGCTACAGCTTTTTGCCCCCAAAAATAGGTATGTATTGCAAGGACAAAAGAACACAAGTATTTTACACATGAATATGCAAACATTTAAAAAATAAGTCAGCTGTACTTGCTAGATATGGTACTATAGCTTTAAGCTGAAATCTTCCCCTACAG